>NW_006159577.1:957259-958024 GCF_000334495.1 Tupaia belangeri chinensis
TCTTTCCCTCTGTCCATTTAAAAAAAAAAAAAAGTGATGGATGATTAACTGGGGCGCTTACTGGTAAGGAACAGCTACTGATTCATAATGCTTTGTCAGGATATAAATGTGAGCAAAACAAATTAATTTAAACCATGAGTTCAGAATAATCAGATGATGGCCAGTTCACTCTGAGACTGAGCTCTAACTTTCAAACTCTTAAAGAGAATGAATTCAGCTTTGAATGAAATGAGGCCTTGTACCCTGTTGACCTATGTGGGTGTCTAATATTTAAACCAGCACTTGCAGAATCTGGAAACCTGATGACCTAGGTCCTTTCTCATCAGAAATGCCAATATATAATGTGAAAAGGAAATCCATTCGTCAATATGTTCTCCTAAGGAAATAAGATGAAATATGAGAAAACTGATCTTTATGAAAGCCTTCATTACTACTGGCAAACCAAAGGCTAATAACTGAGAACAGGGGCTAGAAAATGTTCTTCTGTGCCTGCTCTGGTTTCCAGATCCCACCTCTTCTCCTAGAACCTTTCTCAAGACATCCCTTCTACCCTGAACTCTCCTGTAGGACTCCCATGAAGCTCCCTGCTGCCTTAGCTTGGAGCTATTTGTGTATTTATTCTGCTCCATCTCTGAAGCTACAGACTGGACTCTGCTCTTTCTCAGGCGCATCTAAGTCCAGGCCCTTAAGCATAGTAGACATGTAGGAAATATGCAGAATCAATGTGGATTTTAAAATAGTTAAAAAAAAAAAAAAAACAACCTT
>NW_006159577.1:958330-1004876 GCF_000334495.1 Tupaia belangeri chinensis
AAGAAATATGGAAAATCAATGGGGGTTTTAAAAAAAGTAAAAAAAAAAAAAAAAACAACCTTCTCATGATATCCATCATTCTGTACGGGATCATCACACTCAGTGAGTCACAGATTAATGAAAATTTAGTCTACCCTTTCATAAATCTAAAACTGCCACCCAGGTCTTGGGCTCCTTCCCACCGCTCTCTCTGTTATTTACCCAGTACTTCTAGCAACTTTAACTGAACTTTCTGTGGTTTCATATCATGTTCTAATTATGCATGTGACAAATCTGTCAAATGTCAGTAAAGGTATTTATTGTATTTGTTTTGCATTCATTTCTGTTACCATAAACATAAAAATTTACACAACACAAATGATTCCTGACATGTTCATCTTTACATTTGTTCATCGGGAATCTATATGACTATAAGTTAAAAATCTCAACAACATAAAAAGTTATTCAGAAAACAATTAGTTTCCCACACATTGGTTCCCTTCCAGAAGCAATCGCTGTTACTTGGGCTTTTGTAAAATAAAATGTAGAATACAATAAAAAGTCTCTATTCTGAGGCCAGCAAGTGGTACGGTGGTTGGGGCACTTGGCTCCCACATGGCTGACCACAGTTCAAGGCTTGGACATACCTAATAGTAATGAATAAAATTAAATAATTCTTTAATATTTTTTATTTTAAAAGGCTTCTATTCTACCTACCTCTTTCCAAGAAGATATTATAGAACATTTTAAATACCCAAAATTGGGTATAGACAGAATAGACAGTAAAACCCCATCTATCCATCGCCCAATATAGGCCACCATCAACTTACTTTCACTCATTTCATCTTATGTCCTTAGTTTTAATTCAAATGGTGACACATACTATACACATTCATTATTATGTGTCATATGTACATCTGCCTGATTTTTTATTGGCTGCATAGTATTCCATCACACAGTCATGCCTTGATTGATTTAACCCCTCTGCTACTGATGAGTTGTATCTAATCATTTGCTACATTAAATAGATATATTCTTTTTTAAAATTTTTCAGAAAACTCGTGTACTTACAAGAGAGAAAGAGAAAGAGAGAAGCACCTTCCCCTCATGGGGAATAGTCGTACTGTAATCCCGTCTTTCATTTCTCCTTCTTTTCTCAATTTTGGGCATGCACACACACCCAGTGTGATTTTCAAGCTGATGGGTCTGGTATCAAACTACACAGTGAGCCATGTAGGATTCACCACCTTAACTGCCACCTCATGGGCTAGCCCTAGACAGATATATTCTTGTCCAAGATGTCTATAGGACAAATTCCTGAAACCACAATTGCTGTACAAAGGTCACATGCATTTAGAGATCTGATAGACTGGGTAGAAGCGAGTCATCCCAGTTGCCATTCCCAACTCCTTACCAGCACACTGTATGCAGAGATTTTTCATATATTTGCCAATCTAGTAGATAAAAAATTAAAATAGTACCTATATTCTTCTTCCGGTAAGTGAGGTAGAACATCTTGTCCAGGTTTAAGGTTCTTTTTTTTTTCTGTTTATGAATTGCTTTCTCATCTTTGCCATTTTTGATTGTCATGTTTAAAAAAGCCTGATCTACCTAAAGATTACAAATATAGTTTTCCACTTCTTATACTCTTATCATCTTTTATTATACTTAAATATTTGATCCATGTACTACTTAGCTTTACATATAAAATGAAGTAGGAATCAATTTCATTTTTTCTAGATGGCCATCTAGTCATTCTCGATATCATTTATTGTATTCGTGTACTTATTTGTCCTTAACTGGCCCGTGTCATCTTTGTTAGATTTATCTGGTTTGTCAACTCTCCCCTCGAAGAACTAGGTCCAGGATTTATATATGACCTTCCTTTTACCGCCATTAGATTTAGAAGTGTTACTATTATTATCTCATATTTGTAAAGGAAAGAAGAAAGTACCTTCCTTATTCGCCTTTGTGATAGTTAAATAAAAATATCTAACATTATTAGTGTGAGGATAATAAATCTTTGATAAAATGGTAGTTATTAGTTTTATATTTATATTTTATTATAGCCCCAATTTATTATTTTATGCTTTCATCTTTATTTCTTTTATGTTTCTTTCTCTAACTTCTTATATTAATTCCTTATTTCATTTTTATTCATACTTTATTAATGCAAGCATTCAAGTCTAGTCATTTCCTTCTAAACACAGATTTGCTTATGTTCCTTAGTCCTAATTTGTAGTGAATTCAGTATTTACATTTTTTTAAATAGTCCACATTTTCTCTTTTGTTTTCCATCTTGGCCTGAAGATGGAAAATATTTTTTGTTGGTTTTTAAAATACAGAAAAATTAAAATAACATAAAATTCACCCATGTTTATATTACACAGAAATAACTTTTTTTTGTTTTTCTATAAATATGCCTATTTAAATTTCAGATATAAAGAACATATGTATATCCTTTCCTGTTCAATAAAAGAAAAACTGTGCTGGTCCCACAGCCTACTGTTTAAGAGAGTCAGATCCCTATGGCTGACCACGGCTTGAATTCCAGCCTTGAGAGCTTGAAAACATGTGTGCTCAAAATCCTGACAGAAAGGAGTAACGAAGGAAAAGGATGTGGTGTAACTAAGCTCCTTCAAGGGTGCTTTCTCTCCCTCCCTCCCTCTGGGAAGTGCATGAGCCCTTTGGCAATTTAATAAGAAGAGAGGGGGAGAGGGAGGAAGCAAGAGGGAAGAGGACGAAGACAAAGAAAGAGAAGAAGAAAATTCTTAACCTGAGGTCTCCTTTGCAGAGCCCAGCTTTTGTGGAGCAAGGTCAAGAAGAAAATGACTCTCATTAAACGAGGCATCTAGCTTCTACCCAAAGGTCCAGGTCTTCGGTATCCGTATCTCTCACTGGGGAAGGGAATCAGAACCAAAACTCAAGTTTCTGCAATTTGGCAGATGCCTTCAGCTTCAGTGAACTATTTACCGCTCCAAGCTTTTTCACTGGATTTGGCCTAATAACTTATTATCTCGTAGCTCTTTGATGCTTTGAAGAAAAAATTTAAATATATATTTTAGTCAACAATTTCAGTGGATTTCAGAGAGAAGATGGGTCAAATAATTGACCCTGCCATCTAACAGAAAATGGAAGGCTCACCTCTGAACTTTGGTTAGTCTATAATGCCTACATTACAATGTTTATAGCATTCATAGTCTGTTCTGTAGCCATAACATCCATAATTTGTCTTGCTAGAGGCAGGCTGAGGGTGTTTAGTGCCGTATGATTATGCCACCTCTTGCCCTATGTGAGCTTGTCAGGGATTTCTGTTGCATCTCTGGCATTTTCCTGTGATGCTATCCAGTCTTCCTGTGGAGATCTCTCTGGGTAAGCAGGACATGGTTACTTTTGTTTATCATGTGCAGGTTGATAACAGTTGAGAGTTATGTTGATCAGGGCAAAGGCACACTTTGGGTTTAAAGGTTTTGTTTTCAAACCTCTAACAGATTTGAAATATATGGCTTTTGCTCAAACATGAGTGGAAAATGTAGGGCAATCCTGACTAATAGCATCTGGATTTTTTTTCGCCCTATATCTGGAAGAAGTTGGTAAGGGAGAGAAACAGGGTTTGAATTCCTCATTTCCTTATTTAAAATGAAAATAGATCTAAAG
This sequence comes from Tupaia belangeri chinensis, assembly GCF_000334495.1. Classification (NCBI taxonomy): domain Eukaryota; kingdom Metazoa; phylum Chordata; class Mammalia; order Scandentia; family Tupaiidae; genus Tupaia; species Tupaia belangeri. The sequence continues at coordinate 961,967 of NW_006159577.1, forward strand.
AAATATTTATTGAGTGTGAGCAGTCTAAGCTGGAATCATTCCTCAGCTCCCTTCAGATGATTCTCTGTGACCAAGCTGGACTTTTCTGGGAAAGCCCAAGTTCAGATTTTGCAAAAGGCAGCAAGAAAAGCAATGCCTAAATAGGAGTATGGAAATTCTACCCCTTCCTCAAGGTCAAAGTGTATACCACTGGTACCTCGTGCCAAATATTTCATGGATTCCACATTTCCATGATTGATATCTGAGGAACGAAGGCACATTTTCTTGGACTACCCCAAATGTCCCATGGCCATTTTTTCCTAGGTAGGTCTGGTAGAAAGCTAGCCTCTGACTTCGGCAGCACCTTTACATGTAACCTGTTTCATGCCTTTTTTTTTTTTTCATGTATCCCAACCATGCCCTGAGAATAACTAAAAAATGTGGATGGGTCCCTGTGCTGATTCCAGGCTTTGAAGTCAAAACTTTCAATCAACGACTTGCAATTTGGGCTTTTATCACTTTGGTGAACATATCATTCATTCTCTAAAGCAGGGAACATGTCTGTGAGTGTACAATCAATAATTAAACTTTGGGAGCACCCTTTCATGTAAACCGTTTTATGCCCTTTTTTTTTTTTTTCATGTATCCCAACCATGCCCTGAGAATAACTAAAAAATGTGGATGGGTCCCTGTGCTGATTCCAGGCTTTGAAGTCAAAACTTTCAATCAACGACTTGCAATTTGGGCTTTTATCACTTTGGTGAACATATCATTCATTCTCTAAAGCAGGGAACATGTCTGTGAGTGTACAATCAATAATTAAACAGGACCAGAAGTGTAAAGTGGCAATGTCCCAGCAAACCAGAATATATGCCCAACCTAATTATCTTCCATGTTTCCGTAATAAATCCAAATATACTGAGATGTATTGTAACATACACCTCATTTTTTCCTCCAGCATTGCAATAAAAATTTGACATTATCTTTATTGCCAAGACTAGATACATAGTCATACTTAGCAGCAAAACCAGTATAATTCAGTAATGATTTATTTAATCTCCATTGTCTTTTGATTTTATGAGTGCATACATTCATTTTTACATTGCACTCTAATATCTTGCTCATAGTTTTCTGCTACTTTACAGGAAATGGAGCTTGATTTGTTGCCTTATTTTATAACCCAAAGTTTGATGGTAGAGTTATGGTGCTTTCAGGTGGTAAATTCATTCCAATACTAGTTGCAACATAGCAGCAGCAGCAGTTAATACTTACTCATGTGCTACTGCATGCCAGGCCTAAGAGTTTTAATATCTTACTTAATCCTCACATCAACACCATGAGGAAAAGACTGTTATCATTCCAGTGTACCAAGCAAATTGCATGTGCTTCTGAATCTTCTAAGTAAAGGGCCTGGTTGACTATACAGCGAGCTCATGTTCTTAGACACATTAGATGATCTTTATTCCTGGCTTTTAAAAATGGTTGTATTTTATATTCTACAATCTCCTAATGTTTCCTTTAATCAAAACTAGTGTAAAAAAATAAGTCACTTTTCAGTCTGTCCCTTGTTTGGCAGCTCATTGCTAAGCCAATCTGCCCATTGTTCCAAGTCAGTATATTTTCCACACAGCTATGATTTACAAACTTCTGTGGCAGCTTCCCTTGCCTTACGAAGATATGTTAAATGCTAGTTATATTGCATTATTTTGACTAAGTTTTCATTGTGGAAAAAGATACCACTTTGAAAAAAATGAATATTATCTTGGTGTGAAACATACTATGAGAAATTCAACTCAATTGTTTTAACATCATTTTCTGAATGTTCCTGGAAGTATGAATCTGTGAGTCCTATGACAATGAATTAGATCATTTGATTATCAGGATGCTCTGTCTCCCTTGAGGTTCTAGCACCATTTCACACAGATTTTCTGTGTATTTGTGAATGCTTCTTGGCTCCAGTGGCCAGAGCAGAAGGTGTCTTGGCACCCACACTCACCCTGGGCCCAAGGGGAGAACCATGTCCCACACTTAACAACTTCCCCTCTCTCATAGGTAGCCAAGGGAAAAACCCTATGAAAACATGTGGCTCGTGGTTTTATTGTTAAAGTGCTTAACTGAAATATTAAAACAAAACAATAATGTTTTTAGAAATATAATAGAGTGTTTCTATTGTTTTGTTTTAATATTTCACATTAAGCATTTTAAAATTCATGACATGATGGAATAACGATATTAGTAACTATTATTATCTGTGTGCAAAGAACTTGCTACACTGGAGTTTTTTTAAAGTTTATTTCTTCCATGAGTAAGAGAGACAGTACCCCCCAGCAGGATATAACATCATGATCCACCCTTAACTTCAGCCAGGCACAGATCATGGGCAAATGCATGCCTTGCATTCTCGGGGAGGTCCCCATCTGCAAACTTGGAACTTTCCCATGACTTCAAGTCATGTGTTTCTGCCTGGCTCCTGATTATGCATTTTTTAAAAAATCTTTGTAACAATGCTATAACATAGGTCTTGTTTCTCCCGATTTTCCAGAGATCACAACCCAAAGCACTGATCTTTGGATAAAAGCCAGAATAGAATAATGCCCAAGTTCATGCTCTGCCCAGCTTCCCTGGCTGTCTCCCTCATTGGCTTCTGGTCCATGTAGTACCTTTTCTTAGCTTTTTGTTTGGTTTGTTGTTGTAGTTTTTCCTTTTTTTTTTGGTATAATCAAATTAAGGATATTACAATGTATAACATTTTCAATAGAGGATTTTTATATTCTTTGGTCTTTTAAGTGTTTCTTCTCTTTGTCCCTACAAACCACTCTCTACCATCCACTTCCCTTCCTTACAGACTCGGCGTCTACACTTATCCTCCCTACTATTGTATCTTTGGATTTTTTTTTTTATTTCTGCCAAAGAATACAGGCATTCAATGTATGTCAAGCTGGGATATACAGTGTTTATCTTTCCAAGTCTGACTTACTGTGCTTAGCATTAAGTCCTCTATAATCAGCCACTTGAATCAAATGACAGTGTCTCATTGTTCCTTATGATTGAATAGTATTCCATAGTGTATGTGCCACAATTTTTCAACCCAGTCCTTAGTTCTTAGGCACTTAGGTTGATTCCATGTCTTCATGTGAATAATGCTACAAGTGTCCTGCCCAGTGAGTGCTTTACTGTCTTTGGGGTAAATACCAAGGAGTGGGATTACTGGGTCATATGGTAATTCCATATGGTTTTCCATAGTAGCTATACTAATCTATTATACATTCCCACCAGCAGTATAGAAGAGTTTATTTTTTGTGACATCCTTGCCAGCACTTGTTCTTTATTATTTTTTAGTATTCTATTTAAATTTATTATTATTATTATGATGATGATGATTATTACTTGACCAGAAGAGACAGAGAGAGAGAGAGAAAGTGTGAAAGGAAACCACCCGGTCTGGGACCTAAACTGTAGTCAACCATGTGCGAGTCCAGTGCCTTTAACCACCATGCCAACTGAGGGCCTCAAATAGTAGTTTTTTGTTTATTGAGGGTGTTTTTTAGAGATTTTTACTATAGGGCATGTGCACTCACCAGAGGGCCACACCACAATCCTTTCTCCTCCAGGGATCTTGGGCACGCACATTCACCTGTCATGAGGTTTAAGCCATCAGGTCTGAGACTAAAACCCCAGAAGCCACCAGATATGGGATTTGAATTATGGTTGACTACCTGGGAGTACAGTGACATAACCAGTATGCCATCTGCTGGTCTCTGTTCTTTTTATTATTATTATTATAGCCATTCTGATAATTTAAGCAGTATCTCATTGTGGTTTTTATCTACATTTCCCTTATGATAAGAGACACCAAACATTTTTCATGTGCATTTTGGCCATTCATATTTCTTCCTTAGAAAGTTCAGCTCATTTGCCCATTTTTAAAATTGGATTATTCATTTTTCTATAGGTGAGCTTCTTAAATTCTCTGTATAATCCGGTTATCAATCCTGTATCTGAAGCATGATTTACAAATATTTTCTCCAATTCCAGGGGTTGTCTTCACTCCATTTATTGAGTCCTTTGCTGTGTAGAAGATTTTCAGTTTGACATATTCACACTTGTATACATGTGGGATTATTTCCTTTGCTGTAGGGGTTATATTTAAGAAACCATCACCTATTTCAAAATCTTCAGGTGTTTCCTCTGTGTTTCCTATCAGCAGTTTATAGCTTGAAGCATTATATTTAAATCTTTGATCCATTTTAAATGTATTTTTTTTAATGGTAGGAGATAGGGGTCCATTTTCATTTTCCTGCATGTGAATATCTTGTTCTTCCAACATCATTTGCTGAAAAGACTTTCTTTTTTCCACTGCATTGTCTTGTGCTCTTTGTCAAAGATCAGTTGGCTGTATACTTTGCAGTTTATTTCTGGGTTATCTATTCTGTTCCATTGGTCTATGAGTCTGTCTTTGTGCCAGTACCATGCTGTTTTGATTAGCACAGCTTTGCAAATACATTTGAAGGTCAGGTAGTGAAATGCCTTTTTTAAATGATATTTCCTTGACTTTATACAGCCTCTTAAGATTTAAAATACATTTTATGATTGTTCTATATTTGTGAACAGTGTCACTGGTAATTTGATTAGAAATGCATTGAATTTGTAAATTAATTTGGGTGGAATTCACATTTTTATTATGTTGATTATTCCAACCCTAGAGCACAGGATGTCTTTCCATTTTTTTTGGTACATTTTCAATTTCTTTTCCTGGCTTTTTATAATTTTTTTACAGAGGTCTTTAATTTCTTTGGTTATGTTTACTTCTAGGTATTCGTGTTGGAGGGCTATTATAAATGGTATTGCTTTCTTTAATTCTGCATCAGTCTGTTTATTGTTAATGTATAAAAATGCTATAGGTTTTTGTACATTGAGTTTTGTATCCTCCTACTTTGCTGAATTCATTTATCACTTCTAGGAGTTTTTTTCAAAGGTTCTTTAGATTTTCTCTGTATATAGTTATATCATCTGCAAACAGGGACAATTTAGTTTCTTCTTATTTGAATGCCTATCATTTTACTCTCTTGTCTGATTATGTTGGCTAAAACTTTCAGCACTGTTAAAAAGGAGTAGAGGGACCAGCAGACGGCATAATGGCTTTGTCACTGGACTCTCATGTTGTTGACTGCAGTTTGAGTCCCGGACCCAGTGGCTTAAACTCACACAGGGTGTGTGTGTGTGCATGCCCAAGATCCCAAAAGGAGAATGGAGAAGGGTTTGCTGCGTGGCCATCCCCCCTGAGGGGTGATTTCTCACTTTCTGTCTCTCTGTCTCTCTTTGTCTTTCTGACAAGTGCACGTGCCCTATAGCCAAAAAAAAAAAAAAAAAGGAGTGAAGATAATGTGCAGTTTTTCCAGTTTTTAGTGGGAAAGTTTTCAGCTTTTCCCCATTTGGCAATAATGATAGCAATGGGTTTGTCATATGTTGTTATTATGTTGAGAAATGTCCCTTCGATACCTATTTTGTTGACAGTCTTAATCATGAAAAGATGTTTTGTTTTATTAAATGCTTTTTCTTCATCAATTGAAATGATCATATGGTTCTTATCTTTTCTTCTGTTAATATGATCTAGTACACTTATTGTTTTGCATATCTTGAACCATGTTTGCATACCTGGAATAAAGCCTGCCTATTTATGATGTATAATCTTTTTAATGTGTTTTTAGATTCTATTTGCTAGTATCTTGAGGATTTTTGCATCTGTATTCTTCAAGGATATTGTGTTCTTGTCTGCGTTTGTTATCAAGATGATGGAGGCTTTATAGAATGAGTTTGGAAGGGATATTTCCTTTTAGATCTTTAGAAATAGCTTGAGGATAATTGGGGGAACTCTTTAAAAGTTTTGTAGAATTCAGAAGTGAGGCCATTGGGACTTCAGCTTTCCCTTGCTGGGACACTATTTATTAATGACTCAATCTCACTGCTTGTTGGTCTATTCAGGCCTTCTATTTCTTCCTGGTTCAATCAAGGTAGCGTCTATGTATCCAGAAATTTGTCCATCTCATCCAGGTTTTCTAGTTTGTTGATGAATAGTCACCCATAATATTCTCTCATAATTATTTGTATTTCTGACATATCTGTTGTAATATTACCATCTTGTTACTGATCTCATTTATCCTTATTTTTTTTTCTTGATTAATCTCTAGTGGTTTGTCAATTTTTTGTTTATCCTCTAAAAAAAAACAACTTTTTGTTTAATTGTTTCCTGTATAGTTCTTTTATGATCCATTTAATTTATTTCTGCTCTAATCTTTATTTCTTTTTTTCTTTAACACTACGGCACATGCATTCACTGGAGAGACAGAGAAAGACAGAGAGACAGAAAGTAAGAAATCACACACTCCCACCCACCCAGGAGGGACGGCCACACCATTATCCCTTCTCCATTCTCCTCTCGGGATTTTGAGCATGCACACACATGCGCCCAGTGTGAGTTTCAATCTGTCCAGTCTGGGACTCAAACCATGGTCAACCATGTGGGAGTCCAGTGCCTTAAACACTATGCCACCTGCTGGTTCCAATTTCTGTTCTACTCTTTATTATTTCTTTCCTCTGGTAATTTCAGAGGGTGGGGGTTTGTTGTGCTTTTTCAGTTCCTTGAGATAAATCATCAAGTTACTATTTGCCACCTTTCTATTTTTCTCTCATGAGCACTAATTGCAGCAAACTTCTAATGATTCATCCCAAAGATTCTGGAGAGTTGTGTGTGTTCACTATTGTTGGTTTCAGTACTCTTTTCTTTTTTTTTTTTTTTTTTTGGAGAGGTTTTCGCTATAGGGCTCATGCGCTCGCCAGACAGAGAGAGACAGAGAGACAGAAAGCAAGAAATCACCTCCCGGGGGGATAGTCACGCCACAATCCCTTCTCCTCCATTCTCCTCCATTCTCCTCTCGGGATCTTGGGCACGCACGCACACGCGCCCAGCGTGAGTTCTAAGCCACTGGGTCCAGGATGCGAACCGCGGTTGACTACATGGGAGTCCAGCGACATAGCCATTACACCAACTGCTGGTTCCCTCAATACTCTTTTGATTTGGGTTTTAATTTCTTCAGTAGTTGTGAAGTAGTTCAAGAGTAGGTTGTATAACTTCTGTATTTCTGTGTATTTAAGAGGGCTCTTCCTGTTGATTTCTAGATTAATTCCATGGTGGTTGTAAAAGATGCCTTATACAGTTGTTATACTTTTAAACTTGTAAAGGCTTCTTTTGTGCCTTATATATGGTCAATCTTTGAAAATGGTCCATGTAAGGATAAGAAAAAGGTGTATTTTGTAGTTATTGGGTGAAATATTCTATAAATGTCTGTCAAGCCCAGTTGGTTTATAGTATTAGATCCTATGTCTGTTTGTTTGTTTGTCTAGATGACCTGTCCAGTTGTGACAGTGGGTATTGAAATTTCAAATAATTAGTGTATTGCAATCAATCTCTCCCTTTAGACCTAGCAGTTTTTCTTTTACATATCTGGATGCCCCAGTGTTAGATGTACAAATATTTGTAATTATTATATCTTCTTGATGAATTCATGCTTTTAATACTATATACTGTATATATAGACTATATATACAGTATATAGTGTATGTATATATCAATTCAGTCAATCTGTGTCTTTCAATTAGGGAATTTAATATGTTAACATTCAACACTATTTTTTATATGTTCAAATTTATCTCTGTCATTTTGTTAGCCATTTAAAAGTTGTTTTGTGTTCTCTCATTTCTATTTGTCTTCCTTTCATTTTCCTGCCATAGTATTCCCTTGAGTATTTCATAAAGAACTAGACTAGGGTTGGCAAATGTTTTTCAGTTTTGATTTGTCTGGGAATGATTTTCCTTCTCCATTCCATTTAAAGGATACTATGACTGTGTATAGTATTCTTGACTGATTTATCTTTTTACATTTAGGATTTTAAATCTCCTCCCATTTCATCCTTGCCTATATTATTTCAGTTGAGAAGTCTGATGTTAGTTTAATGGGGTTACCTTTGTAAGTAACTTGGCATTTCACTCTTGCTTTGTTTAAGGATATCATGTTTGTCTTTGCTTTTGACCAATTTGGCTGTGATGTTCCTTAGAGAGAATTATGTTGAATTTATGTAGTGTTCTTTGTATTTGTTGGATCTAGATGTCTATATGTTTCCCCAATTTGGGAAACTTTTCAGGTATTTCATGAAAGAGAGTTTCTATGCCTTTACCTATCTCTTCACCTTTGGTAAAATCCATTATGCATGTATTTGACTGCTTAATGGTATCTAGAGATTCCCATATGTTGTCCCCATTTTTATGGAGTTTTTTAAATTCTTTTTGGTGGCCTGGATTAAATCAAATTTTTGTCTTCAAGGTCAGAGATTCTTTCTTCTGCATGATATTATCTGTTAATCCTTTTGCAAGAGGATTTAATTTCCTGTATTTTATTCTTCAACTCCAGAAGCTTTGTTTCATTCTTTTTTAGGGTGTCTATCTCTATGGAATTCCTCCTTCAAGTCATGGAATTTGCTATCATTTTCTATTGTGTCTCATTGAGTTTTATTATGATAAAATATTCTGAATTATTTTCCTGATATTTTTGTGATTGTGTGTGTGTGTGTGCACACGTTCTTTCTATTATTGATAGGGAGTAATTGTGTTCCTTTGAGGGAGAGATACTATCTGGTTTTCTCATATTTCTGGAGACTTTGCTTTGATTTTTGGCATTTGTTGAAATACATCTTCCTAATTTTGGGGGTAGATTTCTGCAGTTGTACATTCATGCTCTAAGACATAAAGTATTGTGTTAGCGCCAAGTCAGTTTCCCTATTCTGTGAGTAGGAGTGCTGAAATTCACAATGGGAGTTCTGGGGATTTGAATTTCAAAGGAGTGTTTCTCTCCTTTCTCTTCACTAGAGGAGAAAATAGAGAATTTCTCCAGAGTCACAGTATCTTTAGGTGGTTGGTTCCTCTCCCAAACTCTCTAACCCCAATGTGGCCAGGGGCCATGCTGGGAAAAGTGGATGTGAAGTAGCAAGCTAAGCTGTAGATGCCTTCCTACCTTGCTCCAGCTGATTGGGCAGGGGCAGAGACAGCAAATGTCCCCCTAGCATTTTAAATAGAGCTTTATTTGTCCCACAAATCACCGTGTCAGTTTTTTGAACTAACTATTAGAAAGTATTTTGGTGAAACTCCAACAGTCTGGTATACTGGCTCTGCATGGATGGACAAGAGATAATCATCTTTACTGTTTAAATCATCTGTAATTAAACACATCCTGGCACTTGAGTCTAGCAAAATGGAAGAAATGAATGTGATCTTTGAGAAGATTTTCACAGGCTCCTTATTTAAGGCCTTGATAAATTAAAAAGAAGCTTAATGGCACAGTAAAGTTGATATACCCTGGGTGACATTGGCAGAGAAACCCCAACTATCAACTATACCCCCAAAGGAATGAACAGCTTGGGATCTAGAGACTCACATTCCAGTGTTTGTAACTCTGTTTCTATGGATAAATCCTTCACATGAAAATTTTGTCAAGAAAGTTAACCAAGTGTAAGCCCCTCCATTCTATTCAGTAGTCACATCTGTGCTGTGTAGCAACTCATCATGCTGGAGATCCCACTTTTCAGGAGACTCTGATGGATCCTGTGGTGAACATCTTTTCACAAAGATAAGTGATCATGCACAATCTTGTGTTTATTGCAGGGTATTCGTAAGCCAAACCCTCCTCAGAAGCCTCTACCTGCAGATCCTTTGAGCAGAACAACTCGGCTCAGCAATGCCTCAGGGAGGACCTTGGGACAGCAGGAGCCTGGGCTCCACTTGGCACCCATCAGGTTGGTGTGAGGGGGCTGTGCCTGTCTCTTTCTCAGGCTGTTGTGGGGCAGCTGAGCCAACCTATGCAGATATGGCTGTAGTGGTCAAGTGGTCATGCTTCCTGTACTCCTCACAACTGGGAGTAATATATAGTAGATGCGAAAATAGCCAGGAAGCTGTCAATGGGAGCTTACAATCACATAGGTATTGCTATGGAGCTCCTAGCAATGGCCCCAAAATAGCTCAGAGATCAAATCAAGATGAAATAGTATGCCTTAGAAAGTTGTGGTTATTGACAGGGGGACTGGACTCATCTTCCAAAGATGAGGGGAAAGCTACCAAGTGGTATGATGGTATGAAAGCGAGACACTCACTTTCCAAACCCTTACCAGACCTTGACTCTGTCCAGTCCCTGAGGTCCTAAGACATTAGGTCTGGTTGGAGGTCATAGATGAAACAAAGAGAACATGAAGACTAAGGCTAACATAGTGTCTAGGTACCCACAGGCCTGGTAAAACTGCATAACTACAGGGACCAGCAGTTAGCGTAATGGCTATGTCGCTCGACTCCCATGTAGTCAACCGCAGTTCAAGTCCCGGACCCAGCAGCTTAAACTCACGCCGGGCACGTGTGCATGCATGCCCAAGATCCCAAGAAGAGAATGGAGGAGAAGGGATTGCGGCGTGGCCATCCCCCCGGGGGGGGATTTGTTGCTTTCTATCTCTCTGTCTCTCTCTGTCTTTCTGGCGAGTGCACACGCCCTGTAGCAAAAACCTCCCCCCTCCCCCCCCAAAAAAAACTGCATAACTACATAACTAAGAAGGGGATTACCTTTAAATATTTTCTCTTCCTGTGTTTAACTAGGAAAGTATAGCCCTAAATTCCAATTTATATAGAGAGGATAACTGCTGCACTCAAATCAGCTCACAGTTATTAGTGTGATATTAATTTCCAGGAATTTTGCAAGCTGGTTGCTAAATCTACCCAACATTTAGGACTAAATTATTAGGTTGCCAACAACCCAATACAGAAACTTACAAGGATATAAATTATATTTGAAACAAAGGTAATGAATGCGCAAATCTCATCACTTCTACTTTTTTAAACTGTACTTTGCTATAATTATCTGTGCTCTTTAGGTTGCACTCATCTGTTTTCTGAATAGTGAAATTCTACAATATATCAGAGCGGCCGCTCACATCTCTTCCACATTCAGTGATGTCATGGTGATAGCTTGAATCAGCCATGGTCAAAGTATTTACACCATGTAACTCAGCAAACACTCCCAAAAACAGGGTCTCCTACCTCGTGGTGGTTAAGCATTTACCAGTACATACATGTGTTAAACCCTTAACCAAAGCACTCTTCTGACTCGCATGCCCCCTTGGCAGGAAGCCTAGTTTATGAGTTCAAAAGAACCAAAGTAGTGTGTTTGGCCAAGCTCTGGGTTCACTAATTCCATATCTCTGAAAGGGAAGATACACTTTAGTGATTTCATTATAGCTCGTGGGAGGAATGTTTGGCCTGTGAAAGAAATAGCTGTCTAATAAATCTCAGAGATAAAGCCAGTCAAAGGGTCAGGATGATGGTTTAATTTCCAATGGCATAAATGCAGAAAAAGTGCATAGCATCTTAATTATTTCATCGTGGTTTGCATGTTGACCTTAAAGTTACTTACTCCATTTGAAGGAAAAATGCTACTTTAAATGGATATGATAAGAAGAAAGTCCCTTTTCTAAATGTCCTCCAGCAGTGGCCTGTTTTACTTCTGCCAGCTGCTGACACCAGAGAAGCCAATTTTGGTCTTCCCCTCCATATTCACTTTTGAGGGAATTCCAGCTTTGCTCCCTGTTTCTAGAGCTGTGCTGTCCAATATAGTAGCCATTTGGTTGGTAGTATAGTGGTAAGCATAGCTGCCTTCCAATACAGTAGCCATTAAGCACACTGTGGCTGGGAAAAAACCAAAAATCCAGATATACTTCTATTGAAAACTCTGGAATGCCCCCCCCCAAAATGTCAACTATCCCAATAATCAATATTTTATATCGATGAGATGTTGGCATGGTAATACTCCAGATATATTGAACTACAAAAAATTTATTAAAAATTCATTTCACCTATTTTTTTTTTTCTTTTTAAAAAAGGTTTGTTGCCATAAGGCACCTGCATTTGCGGGAGTAAGACACAAAGAGACAGAGAGGGAAAGTCAGAAATCACTCTCCAGGGGGATGGCTATGTTGCAGTCACTTTTCTTCCATTCTTCTCTTGGGATTTTAGACACACATGAACACACGCCCAGAATGATTTTCAAGCTGCAGGGTCTGGAGCTCACACTGTGATTGATCATGTGAGAATCCAGCATCGTGTCACCTCCTGGCCTCATACTGTTTGCATGGGACTACTAGGAAATTTAGAGTTGGATATGTGGCTCAGACCACATTTTTTCTATCCAATGGTGCTGTTCTAGGGTCCACTTGTGGATGGGAGGAGGAGTTTTGGAAAGAGCTCCTCTGGTAGCAGAGTCCATCATAAAACCATTGGGAATCTTATAGTCCTCAGTAAGATCCCATACGTGATCTATAACCTCTGCGAGAAACAAAAGGGGCTTTCAGCCCCTGGTTTAAATGGCAGTAGGTTCTGACCCAGGAAACATTTCAGAGTGGAATAAAAAGCATTTCCAACACTAGACTTCTAATCCTACAGAAATCACTCTCAAGGTCTCTAACTACAATTTTGTTTTCTTCTCTCTTATTTACTCTTGTTTCAGACCTGCTCCTAAATACCCACACCAAGTGCCCAGAACCACCTATACTGCCTATATAAAATGAGAAGCCAACACCTTTTTTCAACAGTGAAGACAGAAGTTTGCACTATCTTTCGACTCCAGTTGGAGTAATTTTTTTGTACCAACGTTTAGAATTTTTTAATGTCTAAAACACCATTATTTTAAGAACTTTGAGCTACTGCCGTCAGTGCTGTGCTGTGCTATGGTGCTCTGTATACTTGCTCAGGTACTTGTAAATTATTAATTTATGCAGAATGATTATTACAGTGCAGTGCGCTGTAGTAGGCATTTTTACCATCACTGAGTTTTCCATGGAAGGAAGGCTTGTTGCGCTTTTAATATTTCAGTGAACTTGAAATATCCTGCTTGATGGGATTCTAGACAGGATATTTACTTTCTGATCAAGGCTTTATTGGAAAGCAGTACTCCAACGACTCGCAGCCGTGGTTATTACTGGACACAGCTCAAGAGACCCCAGGTAGAACCTTAAGTGAGTTTCTGAAATTCCTATCTCAGGCCAAAGCCAGGGAAATTCAGGTCCAGGATGTGCTTGGCTTTCAGGCAGGTCCAGAGCCCCTAAACAGGTGGACAGTTAGGCCCCATGTCCAGAGTTGCTGCACCTTGAAGCTCTAAGACTGCAGGGAAGAAGCTGGTTTCTGGCCAGAAAGTTTTAGGAAGAAACTTAGGTGTGATCACACCAGAATACAGATTAGAACACTAAATCAGGCAGAAACTTGACCTTGAGTTTAGCACATTTGGAGAATAGGCAAAGAAGAAGTCTGTGGTATTACTCGAGCCTTTGTTCTCTGGAAACACCAAGAACTTCTTTCCTGGCTGTCCTTTGCAGAGTGCTGGCATCAGCATACTGTTTAGACTGAGAAAGGTGGTGTTTTTACAAGAAAGCTACTGTCCAGGCACTGCAAACTTCCATCTCCCTATACTATTTGGAGCACAGTTGATTACTTCATTGTCTTCTCAACTGTAATACAATGATCCTGTATTCCTATGGATAGATAAGGCTCTCCGTAACTATTTTCACATGTGAACCAGTCACAAGATCTAGTCATTCAATTCTTCAGATAATAATCTTCTTTTACTGCAAGATTCAGTTTATTAAAAATTAGGCAGAAGCCCCCTGCTTACACAATCTGCAAATGGAATCCTATATTCATGGTATAGCCTATGTCTGTCATCCGTATTGTTATATGTTGAACAAAGAACGATAAGTTACTACTAAGTTCTCTTTGGGGCGTCCTGTTTTTCCAAGTTGGCTGCAAGAAGCTTTAAAAGATGTTGTTAGCATCGTCTGAATCAATTTCTTAAACACTTGTAACCTACCTGTTGAGCATCACAGACTATGATGAGGAAATCCATTTCCTGATCCTAAATAGTCATGAAATGTAGGCTTGGGCAGCAGCCCCTTCAACCGTTTACTCTTCAAATATCTCTCTGGGGAGCCATTTTCACAAAAAGATCTCTCTAAGTTGCCTATCTCTAATGGCATGAAAAATACAAAAATACTCAGATAAGGTAAAATGCCATTATGCTTCTGTCTTCTGGTAGGGTCATGTATGACTAGTTTTCATATTAGAAGGCAATTGACAGCAGTTCCATAATTCACTCTGAGTGTTTTATGATAGACATTTTTAGGGGTCATTTCAACAGTTTTCCTATATGCCTTGAAGCAGAAAGAAAAATATGTACCAAGAATCTTGGTTTGCCTTCCAGAAAACAAAACTGCATTTAACTTTCCCCACCTTCGTCTCCATATCTAGGCAATGTAGTATTCATGACTGTGGATAGACTAAATAAAAGCGAGTCACAAACATAGAAGGAAACATTCCAACTCTGATAGCATGCATCTGTTTATTATACAATTACTAATGTCTTAAAAAATGTAAAGCCATGTAAGAAAATATTACCACTGATGAAATACGTACAGAATTACTGTAACCGATATTACGTTTGATAACTGTACTAAGGCCAAAATATGTACTATTGAACAGGTTTACAGAATTTTATGGTGCATTATGTGGGCATCATCTTTATAAGATGCCCAAATACCTACATCTGGCATTTTAGCCCCTCTACCTATTATTACATGTAAGAACGTATGAACTGACTTTTCCTTTTTGTTGTATTCTTAGCTGTAATTCCTGTGCTTCTGTTCAGAGACTCAGGAAGAGTTTGATATTGAAGGAGGTTAAAGCTGTGATCTTCTGCCATGTCATCAATGGCCAATTAGAGGCTGCCGCTGATGACACACTCTTTTCTCTACAGTACTAATTGCTTTTATAGAGCCATGCAATTAATTTCTGAATAAGAATATATATAAATCTAATATTCCTTTACACAGGTAATATTGTTAAAGGAATAATATTTTCAAGATGCAGTATTTATCAAATGAAGCATATTTAGCAATAATTTCCATCTTAATATAACTTAGGAAAAGAACCAAAACAAGGTGTGTTATTTGTTGTTGTTGTTGTTGTTGTTGTTTTTGGGGGGGGGCATTGAGAATATTCCTTTCCTTTTTTATAGCCTCACAAATGATGAAAACAAAAAATCGATACTTACCAGGTCACTGGGAAAGTCATGACACATTTTTGCATAGAAAAACACGTCATGACTCTCTCGATGACCTAATATATTTCAATGGCACTCTATTTAATTTTTTTAATTGTATCAGCATGAATAATAGAGTTGGTTTGAGTTTTCTAAGGCCATCACTGAGAAAATCAGTGTGTCCAGACACACAAAGGGCCCAGAGACTAGTTTACTTTCCTTCCAACATCTTATGATATGACTCCACTTGATGGGGAAGTGTATAGCTAATCTTCCAGGCATTCCATTTAAACATTTATCTCCAGAAATTTTTCACTAGTTTGTTTTCCTGACACATGGAATCAGATGTGTAGCAACCAAAAGAAACAATACATAAAATTTTCCATTGTCAAACTATGCGCACAGAGGTTACACTTCCCAGTGAGAATTTTTCCAGCTTACACATGTGGGATGATGACATCACAAAAACCACAAAAACAACAAATTAAACTATATAAGAATAAATACTCCTGACTAGTCTCAGAGGAGACATTTTTATGCCTTCTTAACTTTATTAGGAATTCTCAGGCTGAAACCATAGGCCATTGTTCTCTGACAAATCAATACAACACATCACAGCATCCCCTAACAGAACAACTGCTAAAACTCTGATCTATGTCAGAATATCAGGAGCCTGTGATCTCCCATGGTGCTATAAAGAGCCTGGTGCTGGGCCGACCAGAATGGCTGAGCATCCTGCCACCTCTCCACTCATGTTTACAAGCACTCTGAGCCAGTGAGACCCTGACCATGGCAAGGGCATGATGCCGGGACAGCTGGGCTAGATCTTTCTAATGAGCCCTGATCTCTTACAGTCTTTCCTCATGAGACTTATTTTATTGTAAAACTTTGCTGTGTAGGGCCCCCTAAGTTGAGAGCAAAAAGCCCAGTGTAGACTTGGCCTGGAGATTCTTCCTCGCTGCTCTCAAAATGGCCCCAGCCATACACAATCCACTCTGATTAAAGTTGTACCAGCCTTCTCAGAAGTCTCCAAACACTATGCTAACCTAGAGGTGTGACCCTCAGGCTGGGAGTTTTATACACTGTGACTGGCTAGTGGGGAACACTCCAGGTACCATGTTTTCTCCTTTCCACCCATGCAAGAAGCCAACCTAAGGCTGCCATAGTGACTCCATGACTCATTAATAGGCCCATCAACACATCTGGACACAGGAAGTCAAAGGCTAATACATCTATCTGCCTTTCTCTATCGTCCAGAGACAAGTCCCTTTCTCCACGACAAATCTATTGCTCATGCATCTCCAATTTTTTTTTCTTTTCTTTTCTTTTTTTTTTGGAGAGGTATTTGCTATAGGGTGCGTGCGCTCACCAGACAGACAGAGAGAGACAGAGAGACAGAAAGTGAGAAATCACCCCCCAGGGAGGATGGCCACGCCGCAATCCCTTCTCCTCCATTCTCCTCTCGGGATCTTGGGCATGCATGCACATGCGCCCAGCGTGAGTTTAAGCCACCGGGTCCAGGACTCGAACTGCAGTCGACTACGTGGGAATCCAGTGACATAGCCATTACACTAACTGCTGGTCCTGCATCTCCAATTTTTGATGTGACTATTTTTGTCACTGCTTTGGGTAAGCCAGTGATGACCGCTGCAGTGTGCAGCAGCCCCTGCAACATCCATCTAGTGGATGCCCCAAAACCAACCTTCTCCAGGGTTGCGGCAGAGTCCCACCCACAGGCTCATCAACCCTCAGTGACTTCCCTTCTAATGCCTTATTTTGATTAGAATGGGCAGTTGGCCATAGATAATCATCTATGATTGCAAAATCCTCTGGATTAACTCTAAAGTACTTATTGACATCTATTGCTTTCAAACCTACTTGAACACACTGATAGTGAAACCATGCCCTTGGAAGATTGTCAAGCCTAATGCTGAGAGCCATTCCTGTGCAATGGGGATGCTTCCAGAAGCCATTTATGTGTACAAGAATGTGCCATCCCCTTGCTTTTTGTAAGGAAAATCTTTTTGGAGAGGTATTTGCTATAGGGTGCGTGCGCTCACCAGACAGACAGAGAGAGACAGAGAGACAGAAAGTGAGAAATCACCCCCCAGGGAGGATGGCCACGCCGCAATCCCTTCTCCTCCATTCTCCTCTCGGGATCTTGGGCATGCATGCACATGCGCCCAGCGTGAGTTTAAGCCACCGGGTCCAGGACTCGAACTGCAGTCGACTACGTGGGAATCCAGTGACATAGCCATTACACTAACTGCTGGTCCTGCATCTCCAATTTTTGATGTGACTATTTTTGTCACTGCTTTGGGTAAGCCAGTGATGACCGCTGCAGTGTGCAGCAGCCCCTGCAACATCCATCTAGTGGATGCCCCAAAACCAACCTTCTCCAGGGTTGCGGCAGAGTCCCACCCACAGGCTCATCAACCCTCAGTGACTTCCCTTCTAATGCCTTATTTTGATTAGAATGGGCAGTTGGCCATAGATAATCATCTATGATTGCAAAATCCTCTGGATTAACTCTAAAGTACTTATTGACATCTATTGCTTTCAAACCTACTTGAACACACTGATAGTGAAACCATGCCCTTGGAAGATTGTCAAGCCTAATGCTGAGAGCCATTCCTGTGCAATGGGGATGCTTCCAGAAGCCATTTATGTGTACAAGAATGTGCCATCCCCTTGCTTTTTGTAAGGAAAATCTCCCCTTCACTTTTGGGACAGTATGGCATCTTCTAAGTCCAATCGTTACGAGCTTGTTTCATATGAGAAAAACTAGGAAAAGAAATGCTGCATATGAAATTGTTAAAACATTCAATAACTGATTGTAATAGCCAGAAGACTTAACACGCAATTAAAGTAATTCTCAATGTAAAATGATTTGGCGCTTCTGGGTTGAATGCCCTGTAACCCACCATCAGAACAATGATTTGACACATCTTCAAAAAGCATATTCCACTTCCTGAGATTCTATCATAAAGTAACTTTTTAGATTTAGCACATTTTAAATCCAGACCAAAAAAATGTGATTATTTTAATTTTACAAAAACACTGAATGAGCTTTTAGGTTTATGACCCGTAAGTAGGCATCTTATTAGGGCATTGATAGGAAAACAAATTCGATTTTTAAAAATCCTTTAGAGTCCAAGGCAGGACAGGCAGTGGCAGAGCTAATAGTTCTTTTGTACCTTCTATTGGGTCAAATTGGTAGGTTGTAGGGAAGGCCCGCTGTTTGAATATGTGTGTCAACTGTTAATGTAACTCTTTAGACCGTGGCTATAGGCTATTCAGCACAGTACAAATTAAAGTTACAGCTACATAAACCAGCACAGTAATTTTATAGTGCTTCATCCATTTATAATGCTTTGGTTTGCTCATTTTTTTCACATACGTTTTTATGTTACAGTCTGTTACTTTTGTACACATTTCTCATTTTGAGGTTCTACAGGTAAACATGACCTGCTATTTCAGTAGAAAAAGTCATTGTTAAGAATATTATATCCAATAAATGGTATACAAGTAAATACAAAGATGTGTCTCATCTGTTATTAAGAATGTTTTAAAAAATGGAGAAGTCTTCATATGAAAAATGTGAATTTGGGGCCAGCAGATGTATATGTATAGTGGTTATGGCACTGGACTCTTATATGGCCAAATGCAGTTCGAGTCCCAGACCTGGTACATGTGTGTGAGTGTCCCGAATCCCAGGAAGAGAATGGAGAGGGAGTAATTTCAAAGCAGCTATTGCCCCTGGGAGTGATCTCACTTTTCCTCTTACTGTCTCTTTCCAGAAGGTGCATATGCCCTGTGGCAAAAACCTTAAAAAAAAATAAATAAAAGTAAATTTTGGAGTAGCAACACACAAAAATTTGAAGAATGGTTGGACAGGAGTGCAAGGAGTACTTGCTGCCAGTCCTGATAAACTAGGCAGATCATGGAATGAGGGAAGTAGTCACTCATATATACCATGGCAGGGGAGGAAGAGCCTAATTCTTATTTTAAATGCATAATCTACCAAATAATGTTCCAAAACTTCCCTTATTTACATGAGAGATTGCTTCAAAAAAAAAATATTGAACAGTGTTAGAGACATTTATATCACACCAAGAATGAAAATCAAAGTGCAATGGAAATCTATGAATTGGCATCTACCTTCATAAAGAAAGAACCACTGGGCCTGATCCCATAGCACAATTAAGCTCTTTGCATAGGGAGACTGGTTCTACCTGGCTGACCGTGGTTTGAGTCCCAGCCCTGACAGCTTCAGGGACATACTAGGCACATGTGCATGTATGCCCAAGGTCCTAACAGGATGGAGAAATGGTAGAGGGAAGATTGTGGTGTGACCATACCCCAGTAGGTTGTGAGTGCACCTGCTATCTAGCTATTATACACACACACACACACACACACACACACACACACACACATAGTGGTAAGGTTCATCCACAGCTGAAGCTCTGGGAGCTGAAGGACCCCAGTGAGGAAGAGCCCAATAGCCGAGTCCTCCCTAGTCATTGCTTCTACAAGGAAAAGAGCAAGTGTGTCAAGCAAAACTGTGATGTGTAACACCATCATCTGGGGGCTCATACAGACCTGGTACACCTGCACACAGTGTTATTGTCACTGTCACAGCAAGTGCCTGAACCTTGTCTCCAAGCCCTGTATGAGCTCCAAAGTTAGCCACCAGGCTGAGCATGAGCTGAGCATCTGCCCTGGGGTGGGACTGGAAAGCCAGGATTACCACTGTGCTGAGTGCCAGGGGCCCATCTCCCTGCAGAGTCGAATGAAACTTATGAAGTTCCCTTGGCAGTTCTATGGGGATCGTCCCATTTCACTGATGAGAAAACTGAAGTGGGCGTGCCCCATGAGGTGCAGCATCTGACCGCACAGGGCCGTACTACTGCAGCCACTGCCACTGGAACAACCTGGCTGTCATCCTCATGCGTGTCATGCACAACTGGGACTTCAAGTCACGCAAGATGGCTCACAGAAGCATGAGCTACCTGGCACTCATGGTGTCATGGCCAGTGCTCAAGCTCTGAGAGATCAACTCTCTGCTGGTGAAGGAGCTGGTGGAGATTCGGAAGGTATGCCAGGATATCCTGCTCATGAAGCTGTTTCATCACGTGCAAGGAGGCCATGGAGGCACATCTGCTGTGGCAGCTCCAGGGCTGGCAGCATTTTGTGGAGAATGATGAGAGGTACTGAGTCCAGGACCACCTGGAAGTACACACGGACCACCTCAGTTGCTCGCTCACGAGACCCACATACTCCACCAAGCACAAGCTAGGCTGTGAGTGGTGCCAGACCAAGGGCTTCATGTGAGCTCTGCAGAGGGTGATGTGCTGTTCCTGTTGGCAGCCTCTCCTCCATGTGCACCACTGCTCAGCTGTCTTTCGCAGGGACTATTAGGAAATTCGACCACAGGTCCAAAGTGAGCCCAGCTCAACCTGTAGAAGCAGAGGCTCTTTCAGGAGCCTGGTCTGGATATAGATACCTAGGGTACTGAGGAAGAGCGCCAGGCACCCAGTCTGCCTCTCTGGAGCCCACCCTGCTGGTCATTGCCAAAATCAAAGTGTTCATTCTGCTCCGGAGACCCCCAGGTGCAGCCTCTGGACCTTTCCACCCCTGTAGACCAGAAGGGGGACAGCAGTGCCCTTGAGGACTGTCATCTTACTCCCAAGGAGCTTGCTAGGACTTGGTCCATTTGAACCTGGCTGTTATGTGAGTGTGCTGCTGTGAGGGGTCCAATGTGGCTCTCACTCCTCCCCATTATAGGACTCTATGGGCAGAGGAGTGGGAAAGGACTTCTCACCTCTCCCATAGCACAGAGCTCCCTATGACTCTACAGATAAGGCTTCTGGGCCCTGCAGATGTCCCTGTTCCTGTTATGGCCTTTGTGGAAACTGGGCAGGCCAAGACCTCCAGACGGCTGCAGGGCAGTGACCAACGAGACCAGAGGAAGCCAGCTGCATACTCTCAGCTTGGGCCTGAGTCTGATCTGTGAAGAACGATTTAGGTTCTACCTAGAGGGCCCCTCCTTTGGCTTCTAGTAGTCACTGACTGGACTATTCCTGCTCATCTCCCATGGACCTGCTCCTTCCTTGGCCTCCAGAGGTTCCTCTAAGTCCAAAGGTGGTTGTCCAAGGGTGTTAGCTGCCCTTCCTGTGCAAAGGGAGCAAAAGGCACTGTGGAGCTTTTCCCTGTGAGGTACACCTGCTGCTGCTCCTGCCTCAACTCAGCCCACCTCATATTCCACCCCCAGGGGAGGTTCCAAGTTAGGCAGGAGAGTTGGCTAGAGTAGGCCTAGATGGCATTTCTTTTTTTTTTTTTTTTTGGAGAGGTTTTCGCTATAGGGTGCGTGTGCTCGCCAGACAGACAGAGAGAGAGAGACATAGAGATAGAAAGCGAGAAATCACCCCCCAGGGGGGATGGTCACGCCGCAATCCCTTCTCCTCCATTCTCCTCTCGGGATCTTGGGCATGCAAGCACACACGCCCGGCGTGAGTTTTAAGCCACCAGGTCCGAGACTCGAACCACGTTCGACTACGTGGGAGTCCAGTGACATAGCCATTACGCTAACTGCTGGTTCCCTAGATGGCATTTCTTGGGACCAAATTTGCCCAAGAAATTCTATCTTGCTGTCACAGTGTCTATGGAAGGCTTTTGCGAGATGACCAGCCAGAAGTCTTTTGTTTGGGGCCTGAATATTTGCTCATGGGAGCCTGGATAGTAAGCCTGGAGCCCAGCAGAAAGATCAGGGTGTGAGGGTGAGTCCAGACCCTGGTTCCTTGTGACCAAGGGCTTCTCAACAGTAGATAAGTTTAGAGCTCTTTAGCAGGGAATCCTTACTTGCCTCAGTGTTTGCGCTTTACAGAGCATGGGATCCAGGAGGGCCCCCGGAGGGGATGTTTCACAGCTTCCCAGCCATTTACCCCTAGGAGGTGCAGGCTGCTTGCATTTGCCCTTTTTCTTCCTCATCCTGAATTATGCTTGACTGCAAGTACACATGAGTGACGCATGGTAGTCAAAGGTCAAAGAACACAGCTGCTATAACCCATCACCTTTGACCAGGAAGTCCAATAGGAGACACATGACTCAGTGGGAAGTCACCTGCCTGTTTGAGGGTCACACAGAGAACATCACTTCCTTGCCTGCCCTTTGGCACCAGAAAGAAAGGATGATGCTATCTTGCCCAAAGGTGGCTTTAGGCAAGACTCATGTCCATCCTGTTTCTCCATCTGGAACATGGGAGGTGGTATTGACCTACCTCGGGGTAGAATGACTGAGAGGGGTTACTGCTGAAGTGCTTTAGTGTGAAGTGAGGTCACACAAAGACCCTTCCTCTTTGGGGTAGAAGGGATTAAAGCCAAATGTCCTTTCTTGTACCTTACATCTGCAGATTTGTCACCACTGCATCACATTTCTGTCATATAGCTATTGGCCATTCTGAATCTCCTGTGTAATCTGCATCTCATTAGGCCAGTTACAAGGCATTGCATCCACAGAAAAAGTTAGTATGCTGGCATTTGTTGGACAGAGGTTTGGTATCCCTTTTTTACTACCACCTTCTTGAGGCCCTCCCCACCCTCAACCCTTCTTCCCCACCTGCCCCTTCCAGATGACAAAATCATTTAAACAGAATCATGCAAGTCCACAGCATAGAAGAAAGAACCCAGCAAGGAGCCAATCTCACAGCACCCTGTAGAAGAGTATACCTGAGGGTGGCCCCACAGCATGGGACCAGGCTGGCTTGAGAGAGGCCTGGTTATAACAATACCACTGTTACTATCTCATTAAATATGTGTTTCTAAGGGGCGAAAAGAAGACAGAAAATACAAAGAAAGATATAAAATGATACCAGAATAAAGGAGTATCTATTCTTACCACTTTCCACTCATGATAAAGCAAATAAGAAAGAAAGAAAAAAAAAACATAAAAAGACTTCCAACATAGTAAAGTAGATCAAATTGATATATATCAAGCTGAATTCTCCAAACACACAGAATATATCTTGCACCTCTATGGGGGAATAAAGTAAATTCTCAAAAAACAATTCCATGGAGGCTAGCAGGTAGCATAATAGTTACAGTGCTAGGCTCCCACATGACCAAACCACAGTTCAAGTCCTGGACCTGGACGCTTGAAAATCATGCCAGGTACATGTGCATGCATGCCCAGGGGAAAAGAAGGGGTTGTGGCCATCACCCCTAGGGGTGATTTCTCACTTTACCTCTCACTGTCTATCTCTGGCAAGCACATGTACCCTGTGGCAAAAACCTTTAAAAAAATGTCATCTCTAGAAAAGCAAAAATTCTTCAGTCAAAGATGAATTGCAGAGATTAGCAGGTGACGTGGTGTTTAAGGAGCTAGACTGACACCTGGCCAACCATGGTTTGAGTCTTGGTCCTGGTGACTTGAAAATCACTCTGGGCACATGTATGTGCATGCCCAAAATTCGAAGAGGAGAATAAAGGAGAAGGAATTGCAGTGTGGCCATGCCCCATGGGCAGTGATTTCTCACTTTCTTTCTCCCTCTCTCTCTCTCTGTCTCACTCTCTATCCAACAAATATACATGCTCTATCGCAAAAATAAAACAAAACAAAAAATGAATTATAATTTACCAAGAAAATAGCAAATGAAAACATTTGTAATAGCACAAGGTATGATGGTATTTCTCAACCTCCTTGAATTATAAGAACTCACCTGTGATGCTTGTTAAAATCCATTGCTCATGCCCATTGCCTGTGAGACTCCAATTCAGAAGGTCTGAAATGGTGCTAAATAATTTGTATTTAGCAAGTACCTCCAACTGAACCTTTTCATCAGGAAAGCTTAGAAAATTATCTATGGTGATATAACTAAAGGAGTGCTGAGGGGGAAATTCATGACCCTAAGTATACATATAAATAAACATTAAATATGAAAATGAGTGAATTTAATAACATTTAAAAGTTATCTAATAGGGGCCGGCTGGTGGTGTGGTGGTTAGGGCACTGACCTCCCACATGGCCAACCACAGTTAGAGTCCTTGCATGGCTAGCTATCTTGCTTTCTCTCTCTTTGGTGAACACATGTGCCCTGTAGCAAATTAAAAATAATAATAATAAATAAATAATTTTGTTTAAAAATTGCAAAACAAAACAAAAAAATGACCTAGGGGAAAAAAAGAAGTCAATTTCTAGAAATAAAATATAAGTTAATTGATCAGGGGAAAAAAAAACAGAATAAAACCATGAATTACTGAGGGGAAATTAAAACAGGATATAAATCATCTAATCTCATTAAACAAGTAGAAAGAAAGAGCATATATATGTATACATACATATTTCACATGAGCATCTAAAATCTAGCCATTCACCATAACATAATAAAATTATCTCAGGAATATAAGGATGGTTCAATATTAAATAAGAAGAATGAACAATATTGCCAAGCTTGAAATAAACAAGAAGAGATGTGCACTCCCTTCCACAGACAAGGCTAATGAATACAATCTACAACAGACAAGGAAGTAAAATTAAGCTGAATGTCAACACTGATCATGAAAAAAAAGAGAAGGAAAGAGGAGCTTTGTAAAGTTGCAAATATGCTCCGATTTTTAGAAACATTTTCAAAATCTCATCTAGCAAATCTAAAGGAATATAATTGGTATAAAAGGTAACACATTAATGGAATACCTAAGGACAGGACTACATATGGCCACAAGTCCAGTCCCCGAGGTGACAGTCTATGAACTATATGAAATAAAGATGAGAAGTGCCAACATCAATAAAATGTGTGCTTTTTCTCTATATCCCTCTTTGAAAGCTTTGGAGCTTTACTTTCTCATTGGTCTTTTGCTACAGAGAAAATTCCTCTTCAGTGCACACCTTTGCGGCTGGTTTTCTCATGGGACCACCTTAACCAGCTGGTGTCTAAAAAACACAAAATTCACGTGGTCTACTAGCTATGCCTTTGCTGCCTTTTGCTCTTTTTCTTTTTTGCTTGTGGGAGTGTGCATTCACAGAGAGAAAGGGTCAAGGAAAGTGAGAAAGCAACTCCCATGAAGAAGTCATGTCGCAATCCCTTCTCCTCCATCGCTCCTTTTGGGAATGCACACACATGCACCTGGCATGTTTTTCAGCTGCCAGGTCCAGGGAGAACCTCACAGCCATGTGGGATCCAGCTGCCTTATCCACTATGCCACCAGCTGGCCCTCTTCGCTGACTTAAGAGTGTTTGCC
Organism: Tupaia belangeri chinensis; assembly: GCF_000334495.1. Classification (NCBI taxonomy): domain Eukaryota; kingdom Metazoa; phylum Chordata; class Mammalia; order Scandentia; family Tupaiidae; genus Tupaia; species Tupaia belangeri. The sequence goes on from NW_006159577.1 coordinate 987,356, forward strand.
AAGGGAACCAGCAGTTAGCGTAATGGCTATGTCGCTGGACTCCCACATAGTTGACCATGGTTCACGTCCTGGACCCGGTGGCTTAAAACTCATGCCGGGCGTGTGTGCGTGCGTGCCCAAGATCCCGAGAGGAGAATGGAGGAGAAGGGATTGTGGCGTGACCATCCCCCCTGGGGGGTGATTTCTCGCTTTCTGTCTCTATGTCTCTCTCTGTTTGGCGAGCGCACGCGCCCTATAGCGAAAACCTCTCAAAAAAAAAAGAGTGTTTGCCAAGTTAAAGCTCCACCACATTGTGTCTGTAAGCTCCCAACCAGCTTGGTTGCAGCTATAATTTCCAATAATCTATAAACTGCATAATCGGCATCAAAAACCTTTCTGCTCCAAGGACTAAATTTAATATATTGCTCTTAGCAAAGTCATCACCTGCCAGCAGGCTGGTCCTTCATTTTCAGGGCATGACTACAAGCAAGCACATGCGCAGACAATTGTGCTCTAAGAAGACTGACACTCAGCCAGACACTTCTACTAGAACAAAATCAGAGTCTTGAAATATGTATTTTGTGCTTTGATGTGAAGCCAACAGCTAAGGAGAAAACTCCTGAGCTCTTAGGAGGAGCGCCACTCCAGGAGGGAACAGCAGCCTGACAACACAGCCTGGAAGGCCTTCAGTTGGGAGGGGAAGATGTAATTGAAAACACATGAGGGAAAAAAAATTCCAACAAGGGTCTGGAGCAGCTCTGCAGACAGCTTGTGGGGGCAGGAGCCAGGAGTGGGAGACCCATGTATGTTTACGTAGATCCAGCACATAAATATTTTGCTTCATGTCTAACTCCAAAAGGCACAAGTGCAAGAAAACATCCTATGCTACAGACGCCCAATGATGATACACATACGCACGTGCTTAGGTAAAAAGATGTATTTCAAAGTGGGAACAGCGGCATGTTACAAAAAAGCCACTGTGAATCTTCAACTAGATAAATAAATGTATAGCCCTCAACAATGTGGAATTTCATATCTCTCGTTCAACAGTCATGTTTTGATTTGTTTTACTTGGATTCCGTGAAGAAGTGGCGCTCCGATTCAGTGGACGGAAGACTTCTTTGGCATTTGCTTTTTTATTCTTTCTTCTAATAAGGAGACTACATTCTAGATAAACAAAACAGACAGGTGAATGTCATCCAAGGTTTTGTCTTTCTTTCTGATCATAAAGTACTACAGAATTTTCCTTCATAGGCAGAAAGAACATCCCAACCTGTCTGTCAAAAACTCTGGCCATTTCTAGGACACCTTTGCCAAACTGAAAGAGGAAACAACAATTTTATATTTATATTTTTATACATATATTTTCTTTCCTTCTTTCTTTTTTTTTTTTTACTCCAAGGAAAAATCTTTACAGATTATTTACCTCATTTTTTACACTTGCATCTGCCCCTTTGTCAAGAAGTAACTGAACTAACTCTTCATGATTATTTAACACGGCCACCTACAAAACAGAAACAGTGTAGTGTAAATGACCTCTCCCCCGCAGAGAGTACAGGCAACAGGAAGGTTGGGCCCAGCATGTGCAGGCTCCAGGGAATCCACTAGTCACATCCTCAGAAAGACAGAGCTAGCCTAGGCCTCTGTAGCTTTGCATGACAGACATACATACTGCATGTTCTACAACAGCGACTGCAAGGGAAATGGAAAGGGACTCTCTCTCTCTCTCTTTCCACATTCAAACGGCATAAAGACTAGGCCAAAGACCAGCAGTTGGCATAATGACTATGTCGCTGGACTCCCACGTTGTCAATCCCGGTTCAAGTCTCAGACCCGGTGGCTTAAACTCACGCCGGGCACGTGTACATGCATGCCCAAGATCCCGAGAGGAGAATGGAGGAGAAGGGATTGCGGCGTGGCCATCCCCCCTGGGGGGTGATTTCTCGCTTTCTGTCTCTGTCTCTGTCTTTCTGGTGAGCGCACATGCCCTATAGCTAAAACCTCTCAAAAAGAAAGAAAGAAAGAAAGAAAGAAAGAAAGAAAGAAAGAAAGAAAGAAAGAAAGAAAGAAAGAAGGAAGGAAGGAAGGAAGGAAGGAAGAAAGAGAAAAAGAAAAAGAGGAAAAAAAAAAGACTAGGCCAGACAAGTACAGAAGGCAGTACATTCTTTGTTTTAACAGATCTGTTTTGATATTACAATGGCCTTGGAGGCTGAGGTCAGTAATCCTTAAAGAAACAATTGTAGAAAAAAAATAACAAAAATATTATAGTAGCATTCTCATGCCTTTATTAACAAACCAATAGGGAATACATATGCAACCAAAACCTAGGGGGACACGTACGTGGATCAACTCAAAGAGCTGTCTGGTTAAAAAAAAAGCTCTAGAGGCCAGCAGGTAGCATGGTAGTTAAGGCTCTGGACATCCACATGAATCTATGTGGTTCACGTTCCAGACCAAGCAACTTAAAACTCATGCCAGGCATGTATGTGTTCATGCCCAAAATCCTGAGGGCAGATGGAGAAGAAGGGATTGTGACATGGCCATTACCCACGGTGATTTCTCACTTTCTCTCTCTCTCTCTCTCTCTCTCTCTCTCTCTCTTCTCTTTCTCTGGTGAGCATACGTGCCCTATGACCAAAAAATAAAAGAGAAAGAAAAAAAAGCTCCGACCTTAATTCCAAACATAAACCATGCTATTTTAGGAGAAGGGCATACCATGAGAGGTGTCTTTCCATCTTTGTCCTTCACGTTCACGTTGGCACCAGCCTCAATCAGAAGGGAGGCTACCCTCTGATTTCCTGAGACCGCAGAGACTCTCATGAGTGGAGTCCATCCTGAACCAGTATCCACAGCATCGACCTGTTATGCCAGAGGGAGAACTGCACTTAGTCCAGTTTCTTTTCTTTAAAATTATTCATCATAAACTCTTACAAGGAATATTTACTTGCCCAAACTTCCCTGACTCAGGAGGCTTTCGAGACCGAGTCTAAGTTGACAAGACTGTGCTAACATAATTCACATTTATAAGCACTGAGAAGGTGTGATAGAATCACTATAGAGGGTGCGAAGAGTCTCCCATGGACTTCCCATCGGCCTCTTTATCTACACTCTTATCAAATAAAATAAAAGATGGGCTACACAAATTATCTGAACATAACCACCTTACTCTTGGCTCCTTGTACTCTCCCAGTCTTATTTTCTCTTGCTAACTTTCCTCTCCTGTTGTTTTTTTTTTTAATAGCATTTGTTTGTTACTTTTATGTATCTTCATAAGCAGCTTTAATTAAATTCTTTCTGCAACAAGACAGAAACAATATATGCACATCCCTATACTTACCATTACTTAACCAGTTTTAGGCAGGGGACATACATGTAGAGGAAACACAAAGTAACCAGATCCATTGCAAACTCCAACCTGAGAAATTAGATAACTGAATGCCTTCTCCAAAACACCTGTTCCTGAGGAGTAAAGTAACCATTTCCTAATAATGTGTTTTATGTTGAAACCTCACAGTTTATTATCTTAAACATTTTAGAACATGAACATGTAAATGTTGCCTCTTCTAATTCTAATGAAGGCTTCATCAATCCATGATGTGTGACATTAAAGAGATATACATGTATGTGTGCTTGCTCAGACTTGCATGTGCACACACACACACAAATTCTGTTACAAAATTACTTAAAGGTAATCTGCAGCTTTAATAAAACATCAGAATGGAATAACAAGGACTGTCAGGAGATCACTGGGACATTCCAGGTTGTTTATATGTATGAGATGATCTGCTGCCACATCATTAGGATTCGTAGCTCTTCCTTACACAAGTAAATAACCCATCAGCAGCAAGCTCCACTATCATCCCAAATTACCTGATGCTTTATACAATTTCAACATGCATTCATGTTTGTTGTTTGTTTGTTTGTTTTTTGGGTTTTTGTTGTTGTTGTTGTTGTTGTTGTTGTTTGGGGGTTTTTTGTCCTGAAGGTTAAACAGGGTAAGTATTTTTATTCCTGGTTACAAATGACCAAACCAAATCTCAGAGAAGTCACCTGACTTTCCTGAGGTCGCATGACTCATTAAGCAAAGAAGTAATTTATTAAAGTAAGTCTCTCAATATAAAATAATTATATTTGGAAAGAGGGTGGTGATGCCCCACTTGCCTCCTAAATCCTTCTCAGTCTTTGGAAGTATCAGGTAAGCCATCTGCCAAGAACCTGGAGAGACTCATGCGGACATCATCTGTCCACCACTAAGCCTACCACACAGAAATCTTTACCAGATATAGTTACGCTTCTTGTTCAGTCCTCTGCAAAATAGCCCCAGTGCTACAGAGAAAGGGAATTTCTTGCAAATAGACGTGTTTGTATATCTGAAGCCTAGAGAGCCTACATTTTCAAACTCTTAGTAATTAAATATTCCTAGCAGAGATCTGGTCTATTCTGAATCTTTTTCCTCTTTCAGCAAGGTCAACCTTCATGTTCAACTACAAACTTTTACTGGTCTAAGCATTAGTGGGACTCATCCTAAACCAAGTAAGGTCACTGTGGCTGTCACTACCACACAAGGCAACTGAGAATGGCTCTACCGTGGAAGCCCACAGTCTAAGTCTTCTGACCTCTCAAGCAGTCTCTAAAACATAAAAAGAGCAGTTAAGTAGAGAAGCAAGACATTTAGGGGACACAGAAGTGAAGGACTGTCTGCTGATGATAATGTGTATGATAGCTTCAGCTGGACTGGTATGAGTGGCATTCAGATTGGGAACTCATGTTACAAGCTGTAGTGATGTGCAATGATTGTATAAAATAAAAATTAAAAATAAATAAAGAGATCATCTTAATGATTAGGAATTTTTCTTCAAGGGGATACTTTTCTCAGTTCTCCAAAAGCAGCAAGAACCACTGAGGTTCTATAACTCAAGCCTTGCTTTCCCTCAACCATGGCTCAGAGACAAACTACAACAAATCTAACATATTTTGGACAACACAACATTTTTCATTTTGAGTTGTTTTTCAGATCGTGAATTTAATTTTTCAGTATTCTACACCATCTGGCAATCATAGCATAGCATTTTGCCCACTGTTCTTTATTTCCATGTCTTGATATTTTTCATTTCTTTGAAGCCTTGAACTAAAGTCTTAAAAGTTATCAGCATCTATTAAAGTTTATTTAATTCTAGTTATTTCTCTTCACATATTATAGGCCTTCAAAAAGTTCATGAAAAATATGTATTATGGAAAAAGTACGCATGGATTTCAGTACTTTTGCACCAAAATAAACGTGTATTTGAATTCCACTTTCTATGAACTTTTTAAAAAAGAATTATTTTATTTAACTTCATTCATTATTTATTTATGTATGTATGTATTTAGACCAGAAAAGGACAGAGTAAGAGAGACAAAGTGAGAAAGCAAGTCGCCAGGTCTGGGACTCAAACCAGTGTCAGCCATGTGGAAGTCCAGTACTCTTAACCACCACGCCACCTACCAGTCCCTCTATGAACTTTCTGAAGTCCTTTCTTATCTATAGAAGTCCAAAATTCTATTTTTTTAAGGTTTTGATAATAGGGTATATGTACTCATCAGACAGAAAGAGAGAAATCACCCCCCCCAGGAGGGATGGCCATGCTCTAATCTTTTCTCCTTCATTATCCTCAGAATTTTGGACACACACACACACACACACATACATACACACACATACACACACACACACACACCCCTAGTGTGATTTCCATGCCACTGGATCAGGGATTCCTAACATCGGCTGGCCATGTGGTAGTCCAGCACCTTAAGCACAATGCCACTTGCTAGCCCCAAATTCTACTTTTATTTGGTAAATCAAATGTGTACTTTGTTGGGCCAGTCCTGTAGACTAGTGGCTAAGGAAGCCAGATCCCAAATGGCTGACCTCAGTTTGAATTTTGGCCCCAGCAGTTAGAAATACATACCAGTCATGTGTACATGAGTGCCAAAATCCTACAGGTTAGAGAAAGGCAGGAGAAAGGACTACTACATGGCCATGCCCCACTGGTAGTATTTCCCCCTTTCTCTCTCTCTCTGGCAAGCACAGATACCCTCTGGCCATTTGAATAAACAAAAGGCAATTTGTGCTAACAAGAAATCAAAAGTAGACAAACATATCTTCTTCTAGGTAACGACACTAAGAATTTAAATTATCTACTTTCTTGACATAGTCAGTTTGCTCTTTGGAAATTTTTTTACAATAACCAATCTTTAAGGCAAACCAAACATAAAAATAATCTAATTTTAAAAACAACAAGAGGAAGACAAGAAGACTGAGTCCACCATGAGTGCTTTCAGAGATAAAAAAAAATGAAGATGTTCTGCTGAGAAGTCACTCTGGTAAAGCCTCCTCTATCCTCTCTCCATCTCTTTCCATCTCTTTCTGTCTCTCCATCTTTGTCTATTTAATATTTTTTTTAAATATTTTTTAAGGTAAAGTATTTTCTTGGCTCTGAAATCCTCCTTTATCTGGGTAATAATCCCTTCCACTGTTGCTCATCCCATTTAGGAGAGGCAAAAGGCACAGGCCTTCAGACAAGAAGACTGAGTCCACCATGAGAGCTGAGATCTAGTGTGAGCATGCCACGCAGTTTTTATTTTAAGAATAAATAAATAAATACATTTTTGGTTTTCTCTCTTTTTTTCTTTCTCTCTTTCTCTGTTTCTTATCCTTTTTCTTTTACCTCATCATTTTGCTGCTCAGTCTCCTCACAGTGAGTGTCTAGACAGGTCTAAGTGAACATAGCCAAGTATCTGAATACTATTAAGGTCAATGTATTCCTCAATTTCTACCAAATCTGTGACACAAAGGGAGAAAAATGGAATGGCAAAGATTTTGCATACCACCTCCTCCTATGTGCCTCTGATCACTCAGATTGAACTTCTAGAAATGAGGAAGAAACAATTAACCCATCAGATGACTAGAAATCACCACAGAGGCAGAAGAAATATGAGAAAACAAGAAAATGCCTCTCCCCAAGGGAAAAGAATAACTCCTCTTCATCCACAGACAGTACAATGGAACTCACAGAAATGTCTGATAAAGAATTTAGAATATTCATAGTGACAAAGCTAGCAGAAATGAAAGAAAAGAGAGAAAATGAACTCCAGAAGAAAAAAAAGCTGACAAAGTCCAGGAGGTGAAGAAGTTCTTGTGAGAGCTGAAAGAGGAAGTATACACAAAAGAAAAGAATCAAATGGAACTGTTGGGGATGAAAGCTGTAATACAAGAAGTCAAACCTCCCTTGAAAGTATTAAAAGCAGACTAGATCATATAGAAAATCGAATCTCACATGTAGAAGACAGAATCACTGGACTAGTAAAATCCACCACAAAGACTGAGAAAATAACCCCCCAAAAATGAGAATAATATATGAGAAATACTATATACCATTAAACGTCCAAACATCCAGATAATCTGTATCCCAGAAGGTGAAGAGACTAATAAGGGCATTGATAATCTATTCCATGAAATCCTGGAAGAAAACTTTCCAAACCTAGAGAAGCATTCAAAGAGCCAGATCCAAGAAATACAAAGGATCCCAAATAGGATCAACCCAAAAAGATCTTCTCCAATACACAATATAGCCAGATTGACAAAAACAGGGTACTGAGATTAACAAGAGAGAAGTATCAAATTACCTACAAAGGATATCCCAGCAGGCTAACAGTGGACCTCTCATCAGATACAATGGGAGCAAGGAAAGAATGGGAAAATAGGGACCAGCAGTTAGCGTAATGGCTATGTCGCTGGACTCCCATGTAGTCAACCGTGGTTTGAGTCTCGGGCCCGGTGGCTTAAATTCACACTGGGTGTGTGTGCGTGCATGTCCAAGATCCTGAGAGGAGAATGTTGGAGAAGGGATTGCAGTGTGGCCATCCCCCATGAGGGGTGATTTCTTGCTTTCTGTCTCTCTGTCTCTCTCTGTCTTTCTGTCCAGTGCATGTACCCCATAGCAAAAATCTCTCAAAAAAGAAAAAAAGAATGGGCCAATACACTCAAAGTGCTGAGTAAAAAACAATTTCAACCAAAATACTACATCCAGCAAGATTATCCTTCATATGGAAAGAGAAGACAAGAACATTCTCAGATGAACAAAACCTGAAAGAATTTACCGACACCAGATCAGTTCTCCAAGTTCTGAAGGGAGTGCTATCTCAGAAAAACTTAAGTCAGACACAAAGAAATAAGAGTTCAAAAAGAACTAAGAAAATGACCAGCATAATGGTAAAGACACGTCTAGAGTTGAACATTATCTTTCGGAATTCAAACTGAAAGATCAGACCACAAGAGAAAATAAAGTACATGAGTCTGAACTGATTAAATAACATTTTATGACTTTTGACTAAAACACTACTGATCTTCTTCTGTGCTTTATTCTCCAGAGTTAAGGATTTTTGTCTTCTCTCGAGTTGTGGACAGGTCCATGTACCTACTATTCAAACAGAATCCTTGCCAGTTTCCTGGCTTTAAGTCTTAAGCAAAGTTCTCTTAACATTTTTTTTATATTTTATTAAAGCTAAAACTGCCTTTCTTGAAATTAAAAAATATATTTTCAAAAAATACCTATTTAATGACCACAGTTAGCTATATAGCCTCAGCTAGGTGCTGCTTTGTAGTATATTCATTCTACCCACAGAGTTTCATGGCTAAAGTCAACATGTGTTCACAGATATGTAAATATCAGCTGGTTGAAAGTATTTAAGATATTTTGTGAATCAATAAAATGGGGGAAAAATGAAAAACAATGGAAAGCAACTGCAGATACCAGAGACAGTGTGGGAGGAGGGTGAGAAATGGGGGAAAAAAATATATATGTATGTATATATATATATACACACACACACACACAGACACACACATTCATACAAGAAACAAGAAATAGCAAATTATTTGTTGATGATAACATGTATGATTAAGCCACTTTACAGTGTATTCTGGATGGGAAATTGCATTCTGTATGCTGTGATGTTCAGTGAAAGAATGTAAAATAAATTAAACGATTTTTTTAAAATTAGAGGCACTATGGCTAAAGCGTTATTAAAAACTTTGTGTCTCTAGTACTTAAGACAATATCTAGTACATGGTAGATGCTTAGTAAAGTTTTGGTGGCAGACTAAAGAAATCAATGAATAAGCAAAGGAATAAACAAAGCAGGAGCATCAGGTCCAGCTCTTGAATTCAGCCCTGTTTCTTTTTCCTACACAAGATGCACCTCCATGGCAATCTGAAGCTTCACCACAATTCTATTTCTACATAATTCACTTCTACAACAATTGCTCTTTCCAAGGTTTCAGGGCTCTCTTTATGATAAGTCAGAAGATTTTCTCCAGCATCTTTTAGTTCAACTAATAAAAGACTTTGCTTTCACAGACCCTATAAAATAAGCATTTCAGATGATTAATCATGGTGTGTGGTTAACAAGGAAGGTCCCATACCTCACAGCCATCCTTGATCATCCACTCAATCACATTGCAGTGGCCTCCATCTGCAGCCCAGTGCAGAGCTGTGCAGCCTCCCAGGTCTCTGGACTCCCATGAAGCACCATGTCTTCGGAGATATTTCACAACATCTAGGTGCCCCGCGTAGCACGCAAGCATTAGACTGCAACATGTGGAAGAAGCAGTATTTGGCTGTAAGTGCATGTAGTCAGCAAACTCAGGTCCACTTTTTACCCTAATTGACTTAAACCAAGGCAGATCATATTATGAGTGGTAAAGCAATGCAAATTAATCATACAAAATGGGGCCCAGCCTGTGGCAAGGTGGTTAAAACAGCTAGATCCACATGGTTGTTACGTTAAGAAATTTCCTACACAGTGGTTAAGGTATTAGATTCCCACAGAGCTGACTACAGTTTGAGTCTTGGACCTAGTGGCTTAAAAATTATACCAGGTATGTGTGTGTGCATGCCTAAAATCCCAAGAGGAGGCTGGAGAAGAAGGGATTTCAGCATGATCATCCCCCTGTGGGCTGATTTCTCACTTTCCCTCTCTCTGTCTCTCTGATGAGCACATGCACCCTATAACTAAAAACTAAAAACTAAAAACTAAAAAAAAAAAAAAAAAAAAAAATTCTTTAAAATACACAGCCTCTTCTATGACCCTTTGAGTTCAGAAGGAAAATGTGTATAAATACCTACAAACAAATAAATACCCAAAACCTTTCTTTTTTGTACTGTCAGATTTTAGCAACAAGGTATCTTCTGTAGCTTTCCAAGATTATTGGTAACTGATTATTGGTAACCGGAAAATCTGAACATGCTCACCTATAGAACAGTCAAGCCACAGAGTCCATATCAGAGGTCTTTAATAATTTTCTAGTTTCTGGCATGAATATTGGTTATTTCGGGTTTACTGTTTCTTGGGTTGGTTTTGGTGGTTTAAATTTTCTCAGAAAATGTCTCCATTTCAATGACATTATCAGCTCTACTGTCATAGACATACGTATACCAATTTCAAAGTTTCCCCTAAAACCACTGGGTTTTTCTGTTTGTTTGTTTTGTGGTTTTTTGTTTTGTTTTGTTTTGTTTTGAAGAGGTTTTTGCTATAGGGCGCGTGCGCTCGCCAGACAGACAGACAGAGTCAGAGAGACAGAAAGTGAGAAATCACCCCCCGGGGGGATGGACACGCTGCAATCCCTTCTCCTCCATTCTCCTCTCGGGATCTTGGGCACGCACGCACAGGCGCCCGGTGTGAGTTTTAAGCCACCGGGTCTGGGACATGAACCTCGATCGACTACATGGGAGTCCAGCGACATAGCCATTATGCTAACTGCTGGTTCGCCCCTCTCCCCCTTTTTTTTTAAGTTTGCTATAGGATGTGTGTGCTCACTAGAGAGGGAAGATGCCCCAAAGGTGAATGACCACTCCACAATCCCTCCTCCTCCTGAGAGGAGACTGTGCACACACACACACACATGCACCTGATATAACACGTGAGATTCTTAGTAAACAGGGCCAGGTGAAAATGCAATGAGGGCCCTAAGAGAGGGACAAAATACCAAGAATAAGTGAAAAAATATCAAAGTAAGTGAACATCGCTTACAACTGATTCCTAGCAGAGAGCTGGTGATAACTGTTTTAATAACAGTAATTTGCTGAGCACTTAGTGCACACTAGGCCTGCGTAAGAGATGGCAGACACATCTAATAGGTGCCTCTTGAATATCCTGATGAATGAAAGCATAAATGAGCAGGTGAACAAGCCAGCTTTTGTCATCACTATCTTTTTGTGAAGGAAGTACTCATCTCTCAGTACTATCAAAACAAATTGAAAAAAATATTTGAGTTAAGTCAAAAAGCATCTGGACACATGCCTGGTATGGTAACACAGTTGTGGGAACACGCCCACACATTTCAGGCCATATCCCACCTCGTACCTGTCCTTGCCACTTCCATTCTTCAGATTCACATCTGTGCCATTAGAAACAAGGATTTTCACAAGCCTAAAGGAAGCAAATCAAACTGTAGCTAGATGAGTCACTTTGATAACTTAGAGCCCAGATAAACTAACAAAAATGAGTAACATATTCAAGCCACATCTCTGCAAACTTTCTTCTCCATCTTCAGAATTTAACTAGTTATAAAGACAAGGCATTACCCAGGGAACTACCTCCCCATACCAAAAGAATATTGTTTGGGGGAACCAGCAGATGGCGTAATTGTTACATTGCTGGAATCCTATGTAGTCGACCGACCATGGTTTGAGTCCCAGACCTGGCAGCTTAAAACTCACACCAGGCACATGTGTGTGCGTGCCCACCCAAGATCCCAAGAGGAGAATGGAGGAGAAGGAATTGTGGCATGGCCATCTCCCCTAAGGGATGATTTCTTGCTTTCTGTCTCTCTGTCTCTCCAGTGTACACACAGCCTATAGCAAAAATCTCTCTTTCGTCTTATAAAAAAAAAAAAAAAAAAAAAAAAAAAAAAAAAAAAAAAAAAAAAGGGTTGTTGTTTTTTCTTTACATAACTATTGATTAAAATCTAACTAAATCACATGAAACAAATCAGACTATCAAAATAATTCATTGTCATTTAACAGCCCTTTTTAATATATTCTCAAATGAAAGCATTTAATGAAAACACACTTCTATTTGTTTCAAAATGGCATTTTAGTAATTAAAATATAAATATAATTTTTAAAATAAGATATTAGTACTATGATTGCTTCTGTGTGAAATACATAATAGAGTATATTGGTGAAAAGTACATCTTAAGGGTCAGCAGGTGGCGTGGTGGTTGGGGCACTGGACACTCTCACATAGCCAATCACAGGTCAAGTCTCAGACCTGTTGTCTTGTTTTCTCGCTTCCCTTCTCTCTGTGTGTTTGTCTTTGGTCAAATTAAATGACTGAATGAATAAATAAAATTAAATAAATAATGCTTAAAAAAAAAGTACAGCTTAGCAACCTAGTAGGGAATTTTATGCCCTAGAATTAATATCACTTCCCATCTTTTTTATTTTGTAAAGAAATTCAAATTCCAGGGCTCACAGGTGGCGTGATTGGTTAAGGTGCTGAACTCCTACAGGGCCAACCATGGTTCAAGTCCCAGACACAGTGGCTTGAAAATCATGCCAGGTACTTGTGTATACATGCCCAAAATTCCAAGAGAAGAATGGAAGCACTCTGGCATGTCTTTCCCCACCAGGGGTGACTTCTCACTTTCCCTCTCTCTGTCTCTGTGTGTGTCTCTCTCTCTATCTTTGTCTCTCTTTGGTGAGTGCATGTGTCCTGTGAGTACATGTGTCCTATTGGAATTCAAATTCCAATAACCAGTTTTCTCAAGACATATCAAATATTGGCTCATCGGAAAGTCATAACGTATTTTTCTACACACACAAAAAAAAATGCATCATGACTTTTCTGACAACCCAATACATTGCATATAATCAAATGTCTACCTCTTTTTTAAGCATACAGCTGTATATTTACTTGCTTTCTTGTATGTTGTATAACTTAATCATAAAACAGCTGTATTTGTAAGTCATTTGATGTTACAGTTCTAGAAAGAGAAAAGAAGTTGGTTCCTTTATAGCCCTTTTCCCTTCCATGCCTATCCTGATCCACAGCCTTTGGGAGAAGTAAAAAGTTCAACCTCACTCAGAGATGAGAAAAGAAGAAGTGTACCTGCTATATCCTTTCTGAGCAGCAACCATCAGAGCAGTAAAGCCAAACTTATTGGGAACATCAACCTTAACATGGCTTGGGAAAAACACAAAGAAAAAAGATTAACATGCTCAGCACAGTTCCCTGTAGATTCACAGCTGATGGCTCTTGCAGGGCACAGGTGGTTTAAATGGCTCATTTTACCGAAAATTCCAATTTCTTCTGGACCATTAAGCTTTTGTTGTCTTAGACTACCCTGCCTAATATTTTAAAAGATTCAAATTTACAAGAAAAGAAGAGAAAATTGCCGTAATTTCACTTAAAATAGGCACTCCCTTCAACTCATAACCATTATGCCATCGATAAAACACCCTCTGGTGAGCACAGCCTTTTTAAAATGGCTGAAGACAGTGTCTTCACTGCAGATTTTCTTGGCTCCACCAAACATGAGTCTGCTTTAGTGGAGACCTATGCTTTCCTCTTGATTTCCATGTCACCTACAGTATATAAAGTAATGCTATCCAAAGAATAAAGCAGAGTTTCGTTTTGTGGATTCTTTTGGTTTTTTTGCTATAGGGTATGTGAATTTGTCGAAGAGAGAAAAAGTGGAAAACACCTCCGAGGGGTGATGGTCACATGACAATCCCTTCTCTTCCATTCTCCTGTGGAATTTTGGGCACATACACATATGTGCCCAGCATGTTTTTCAAAGCTATTGGGTCCAGGATTTGAACCATGCAGTATGCCATGTGGGATCCAGCTGTCTCAACCACTACGCCACCGGCTGGCCCTAAAGCAGAGCTCTCGATGTCAGCTTAGAGTTTTGATTTTTTGTGAGAACTTTCTCTTCTCTAACGTACAGGGCTCCAATTCACAAATGACTTGTCTTCTAAGGCACTGAAAACTATTGATTCAGAAAGAATCCAGATAACTTCATCTGGTTTTCATTTAGGAGACAGCTTTAAGCATTTTATCTGCAGCAGCTGTATTCACTCTTTTTCCTCTGGTGTTACATCAACGTTTTAAATTAGAAAGCAACAAATTTAGTGATTCCCTAATTTCATCAGGAATTAGATGTGGGGACTTCGGGGTGAAATTTGCCTAAATGCTGTGGCATATAAGCAAGAGACAGAAATTGTTCCTGGGAAGAAAATTTGACATCCAGACTTGTAATTTCCTTTTATAACTTTCATTAAATAATTACAGAACATAACATTCACATGGGGCTTTATGATCATCTTTATTAACTATGCTTTATTAACTCATACCAGTCACCTGAGATCAATTTTGGAAGCAGTTTTAAAGGCATGGGAATTTTTAGAAAAACAAAATAAAGCTACATCATGTATTTCTATACACTTTATGGGCATTAAAAAAGAAAAAAGAAGAAGAAGCTGGCAGAGTTTTCTTACCCTCCTTGAAGTATTCGAACAAGCAAATCTTCATCGTTCACATTGACAGCTCGATGAAAGTGCTCACTACTTATGGGTTCTCCTGAAGAAATTAGATGGAAAGCAGTCATCCAAAATATAATGAAAGAAGATTCAGTCCAGCTCTATTTCTCCTGTGGCCTTGAGTGGATATCCACGTTCACCTCCGGGAAGGCACTTGGCCATTCCTACGCGTACATCTTACATTTCCTGCTCAACTACTTCTTTTACTGAAAAAAAGGCCTTGTTTTCACATTTTTAGCCTGACCTAAAGGCTTGGGACAGTTTTAAGTTACAAAGTATTGCTTTGTGAATGTTATTTTGATATTTGAAAATAATTCTTTCAGATTTCTAAGATTTAATAAATGCCTCTCATGAGCAGGAAAAGCTCAGCGATTGTAACAACATGCTAGTTTTACTTGCCAACGAGTCGCTAAACTACTTCAACAACAAGCAAAAAGGGAGAAATTGTTTTAACATTTGAAATTGGAAATTTCAGTTCTTCCCAAGAATATGACCTGTATATTGGCCTTGTCTCCTTGGCACTTGTGGGAGCAGAAGGACCTCGAACCCACGGGGACGTGGGGAGCATCATGAGAAAACCTGCTTAGGGGAGAGAGGCTGCCAAGTAGAGAAGAAGAAGAAGTCTGAGGAAGGCTGAAAGAAGAATGGGAAACAGTGGGGAGGGAGCCCATTTGTACAGGGGAATGTTTTTTTCTTAGAAAGATTTTTGCTATAGGGTGTGTGTGGTCACTGGAGAGACAGAGAGACAGAAAGCAGGAAATCACCACCCACCCAGGGCAGATGGCCATGCTGCAATCCCTCCTCCTGCATTCTCCTCTCAGGATCTTGGGCACACACACACACACACTCACCTGGCATGAGCTTTTCTTTGTTTGGTTGGTTTTTGGTTTGTTTGGGGGTTTTTTGTTGTTTTTTGGTGGGGGGGGGAGGGTTTGAGAGATTTTTTGCTATAGGGTGCATACACTCGTCAGAAAGACAGAGAGACAGAAAGCGAGAAATCACCCCCCAGGAGAGATGGCCATGCCGCAATTCCTTCTCCATTCTCTTCTCAGGATCTTGGGCACACACACACACACACACACACACACACACACACACGGCATGAGTAAAAGCCACTGGGTCCAGGACTCGAACCATGGTCAACTACATGGGAGTCCAGCGACATAGCCATTACAGCAACTGCTGGTCCCCACCTGGCATGAGTTTTAAGCTGCTGGATTTGGGACCTGAACTGTGGTCAACTATATAGGAATTCAGTGATGTAACCAATATGCCATCTGCTGGCCCCGTGTACAGGGGAATAATAACTCCTTAGAGAAGAGAATAGGGCAGGAGTTCAACATAAGCAACATGCAAAAATGAAGAGCCACATAAAAGCAGCCCATCTTTCAAATATTTATTGCATCATTTCATTTGTTTCATATTCCATGCCTTTTGAATTTTTTAATTATCATGATTAAGTCTAAAATAAAATGGTACAAGTAAAGTACTTAAAATAGTAGCTGACACAGGTAAATATCTAACATGCACCTATTGTTGAGGCAACAGTGAGGGTAGTAGACAGCAATGGTTGTTTGATACAGCCCCCTCCCACACTTAGAATACCAACTGGAACGTGCCAGGTATTTTCATTTTTAATCCCTGCTTTAAAGTTCTCATTCATTCATTCAACATATACTTATCGAGTCACTTATATGCCAAGTCTTGTACTAGGTATTGGGGACTCCAGAGAAAATGAGACCAACATGGTCCTCTTGTTGGCTGATATCATAGTGCTCACTTTCAACCTGTTATTCTAAATTCAAATCCTAAGAGAAAAATACCCACCCCTCAGCACTGTACCCCAGACTGCTCCCAGGGCTCATCCTCTCTACTTCACCTCCCGCTTGTAGTCTGGCCAGCAGAGGTTAGGTGGCCTCCCATTTCCATACTTCATGATGGAAAATCTCTCTGGGACATCAGTTCCCAGGCATAGGAGCCACTATTCTCCTGGCCATTGTGTCTTAGCCGTACAAAGTGAACGCAGCAAAGTACAAACTGGAAATAGAGTGAGTAGGAGAAAAACATGGGTCTCTATCAGAACGACATTTAGCTGATATCCCTTCTCTTCTTCTGGTAAAAATAAATTTATGCCAAGTTAAAATTATTTTGAAATAACAATTTTGTCTGCTAGAGCTTGCCAATCTCTTAAAGACTTTTTAGCCACATTATACTTCCTTTTCATCATTCCACACATACTTTTAGACCAAAGGCTTCAAATAAAAGTATCATAATAAACTGTCAAAGCCAAGGCCCACAACTATCCCTGGCCTTCCAAGAGAGGTCATGCCTCGCCCAGTGGTTTCACTAGGGAGAAGGGGCTGGAAAAGGGGTAGAGTTTTATACTCCAGAGGACATTTGGCAATGTCTGGTGAAATTTTTTTTGGTTGCCTTAGGGGAGGTTGCTACTGGCATGCAGTGGATAGAAACCCCAGATACTGCTAAACATCCTGCAGTGCACAGGACAGCCCCCACCCCAACAGAATTATCCAATCCCAAAGACCGATACACCAAGGTTGAAAACCTTGAGCTAAATTAGACTCATAGACTGTTGCTCTTCCCCCTTGCTTCCCAGGAAGGAGAGAGAGAGTGGTTTGGTTGTGAAGTCTCCACTAGCCCACTGAACAACATCTGTGCCTCTCACACTTCAACTGACACTAAAAATAAAAAAACAAGTGATATAGATGATAGAATCACTTACAAGGACCTATGAAACTCTGTTTCTACTAAATTTTTTAATGTGGTGATATACTAAATCCAATTCTATTCTTTAAGTTGTATATGGGACTTTACACAGTGCTTTGTAAATTGCCCTCTAAACCACAAAACTGAGGCTCAGTTGTCCAAGGTTGCCCAGTCAGGAGTTGGCAGCATCAGAGCTCAAGGCTGGGTCTCTCCTAAGGTCACACTCTTTCTCTT
>NW_006159577.1:1004903-1028151 GCF_000334495.1 Tupaia belangeri chinensis
GTATTTAATAAGTCCTGAGGTATCTGCCCAATTTGTTATATGCTTCCATCCTTATTAAACTTTGAATACAGGGACCAGCATGTAGGTGGCGGTTAACATGCTGGACTCCCACGTGATCAACCATGGTTTGAGTCCCAAACCCGGTAGTTTGCTTTCTCACTTTCTCTGTCTCCCTCTTTCTCTCTTTGGTGAGCACAAGTGCTCTAAAGCAAATTTTTAAAAATAATATTAATAACTAAAATTAAGTAAATCATTCTTTTTTTATAATTTTTATACAAATTGACACCCTAAATAAGTACAATAATCCTCCCAGGAAAAAAAAAAAAGTATTGACTCAAAGGTGATAACTAAAAAGCTTCAGAAAAGCGCTAACTGCCATCTTAAGGAAAGTTCCAAGAGCACACGCAGGGTCTCATCATCTCACTACATCTATGCACTGTCCCCTCAGTTCCACATCATCCATCTTACCTGAACAGCAGGCCTCTCCTGGTGGGGGCGCTTCCTAGCACATTCTAACCAGGAAGCTCTGCAGCGTGCAAATGTTGGAAAACAAAGTAAGTCTGTGTCATACTAACATGTTGAGGACTGTTTGCGGCAAAAACCAGAGCATTTTGATGTTGTGATACAATCAAATTAAATGTACTGCCTGTTCAGCTTCCGCAAGAGGTAATCAGCACTTCACAACTTATTCTGAGGCCAAACACACATCTCACAGAAGAGAAGGAAAACGTGATTGGCCATCAGTCTTTGCCTGCTCAATCTCAGCAAAAGGAAGTAAGAACTATCATTTGAGGTGTGAGCACTTTCCCAGCATTAACTCATTTGCCCGCATCACACCATCACCAGAAGACAAAGAACTGAGGATTACCACAAGAAACCTTATGAATCAACCGAGGCACAGAAAATCCACACAGTTGACATGAATCAACAAAGAAGCAGAAAAGAAATGAAAAGGCTCTTGTGTGCAGTGCACACCAATGCTTCCTACTCCCACTATAGGCTGGGGCCACAAAGAACAGAGGAAATTCCAGGGTGAGCAGAATATTCCACTCCTCCCACCTCCAAATCCTTCAAGACTTTGTGGGCCTGCCCCAAGGGAATGCCATCAGTAAGTATGATTGAATATATATATAAAAAAAAAAAAAGGCAGGCCTTTGTGGGGGATTTTTTCCAGTGTTTGCCCTGAGTACCAGTATCAGACTAATCCTGCCCAGGATGAGGGTGTTCATGAATGCTGTCTGAGCTGGGAGGACCTCAACGGTCGGTGACATGTGAGCAGAACACCTACAAGGAGAAGGCAGGGTGGTCTTTGGGAAGCCATCGCTCATGTTCTCTAAGAGGGTCATTTAGCTGCAGATGTGCCTACAGATACTATAATGTGGTGATAACACCTTTCTTGGTGGAATTTAAGTCTTTATTAAAAGCAGTGAATAAATCATGAGCTCATTGGAGAAGATATTTGCCAATTAACAAGTAGCAGCTGTTTTTCTTTCTTTTTAAGGGCCCAACTGATTAAAATTGCATGCCTCATTTAAGCAAGAGTCTCATGTACTTTACCTGAGAAGAAAAAAAAGACTGAGCATCCTTTATTCAAAGTACATGCTATTGTGATTCATTAAAATACTCTCAAACTGAATATAAATTATCAACCCACAGAAGCAGTTTCACTTGCTTTGTATAATGTGCACATTTTTAATTCTTTGTTTAGCATGGCCTGCCTCCTTAAGAGAGTCTGCTCTAGATATTATCAATATAACAATAGCATAAGGGAACAGCAGCCAGCTGGTAGAGCCAAGAGCACGCCCCTGCCAGAAGGAAGAGGACACCTGATCCTCACCACCCAGCAGAGTCCCTTGAGGCTGAGACAGTTTCCTGGCTGTAGGCATTTATGCTATTACCGGGGAGGAAGTGGTCAGGATGCCCCAGCACAGCAACTCATCACCAGCATGTCCTCCTCCCTGTAGATCTTTTCCAATTACCCATGGAAGCCATGGGACATTAATGACAAATGCCCTGGACTCGCTATCCATGGCTACCTCTCCAAATTCAGCTCAGCAAGGAGAAGGCACAACTGGCCCACGGGTACAACCCTTATCAGCTGATCAGCAGAGAGCTAAGATGGTTTGTACCATCCTCAAAGAGCTCCAAATGGCACAGTCCCATGTAAACTGATCAGAAGATCTAGAAGCCCTTGCTTTCGCTTGGTTGTGCTGTGAAGAGGACACTAGTAGTCACCTGAACCCCACCGTGGTTGGTCACAGAGCCAACCATGTTTGCCCTCACCTGGCAGGTTCAGGAGGACTTTCCTGGGCCGGTGGGAAATGGATCCATCCTCCAAGAGCTGTGAGTGCAAACTGAAAAAATCAGTGCTTTTCTTTACACTCTTCATTCTACCTCTGGGCCTTAATTCATCATCTATTCATCCATTTATTAAGGATCCTCTACAAGCTGAATATGGCCAACCCCTCACCCCCACTCTTCAAGAGCCCACAATGTAAATGAGAGACAAAAAAGGGAGAAAATTATGTAACATGAGATGCAAGAAGGTGATGAAACAGTGTTCTGTACTGGCGGAGGGGTGGGGGGGGCCTACACATGGCAGAGAAGAGGAAAGCTACACAAGGCCTCACTCCCTGCACCAAGTTTTGCCTGTGGAATACGCTCAGCCAGCAGAGCAGGGGAGTGGGTAATCAAAGGAGGAGAGACAGAAGCAGTGAGTGCAGGTGGCCTGGGACCTACAGGTGACTGAGGCTGACAGGAGGAAGCTGAAGGGTGACCTGGCCAGCTATCTCCTGGAAAGTCTGTATTCAAAAACTAGTCTCCTTTACCAACGTTTTCTCCTGTTCCCTCTTCTCCATGCCCTTTGCTTTCCTTCACCACACGACAAACTCACTCACGTTCTGCTGGTCCGCCTGCTTTCCTTTCTCTAGGAACTCTAGGAGCTAAATATCTCCCATACGAAAGCAAAGACTTCCAACGCACCAGTTTAAGAAACAAACACACTTTCCTGGCCTGCATCTCCGTAATTGACGATTTCACTTCAAAAGTCTCCTCTAAAATTATATTTTTCATGGCTAGCTGAGCATCATTTGGGAATGTACACAGAGGTGCCACTCTCAGCTTTAACCCAACTCTAAGCTAAATGAAGACCCAATCCCCCAATGCCCTATTACGACTGAAGTTATTACAAGCTAACCCCAAATCTAAATTACCTTTAGTTCACACAAAACTTTTCATGAATAAATGCCTAAAGGACATAATTAAAAGCCACAGAAAGTACATACATACAAGCCAAATGCCACATTGGAGACAACTGAAAAAGAACTTAACTTGCAAAAGGAAGATTTCTTTTCCACAGAAAGGGGAAAAAAAAAAAAAAGTCTGGCTTGTGCCATGCATGTGCAGCCTATGAAGAAATTTCTGACAACTTTAATGTTTACAACATTCTTGTTCAAAGAGGGCACTAGGCACACACACACACCTTTAAGGAGTTCTATAGTACCGGCCTCAGAAGAAGCCTTAAAATTGAGAACAAAGATAAATTAGAGAGAGGCCGTGTGTCTGGCCTCTTGTATCCTCAGCTCTGTGTGGGACTCTCCCTCTCCTAGTTCTCAGGGAAGAGAAGCAGCACTGTTCACTCTCTCTCACTCAGCCTCCGCCAGGGAGCAGATTTACGTGGCAAGTCAAGATGCATACACTGAGGTTGTCTTCCACGGACGAAACACTAAGTCAACCTCCTCACCAAGGACGCTCAGACACGCAGCCAGTCTCTCTGTGTGGGAGTGCTTGCTCAGCCCACACCTTTCTGGCCCATTTCCTGAGAAAGGTGACTCCGCCCTATTGTGCCAAATGTCCACTAACAAGACAGTCCTGGCACAGAAACAGCTCTCCCCATTTGTGAAGGCATAATTCGATTTCCCTGATGTTATACGTGACGGCCAGGTCCAGCCAGTGAACATCAGTGTTTTAAAAAGGAATCGTTTCAGCTTCCGGTAAGGCCAAGTCAAAGGCAGATATTTTTACCTCTGGATTGCTTGTCACCTTCATTTATCTTCAGATAAATGAGTACGCCCTGTTTGTATACTCACTGGTTGTGGATACCGAGACGACGGGGCTGTACTCATATTCTCCAGAGGGGCTGGTGACCTTCAGTCGAAATCTATACAGTGTCCTTGGTTCCAGACCTTCAACAACATGCTTTGTGGCATATCCCCTAGAAAAGGAGAGAGATACATGCTGATAACACCAGGTAATCTAATCAGTGTTTTCAGATAAATGATGAGAAGAACCGGTAGAAGGGATTTGTGAATATTGTCTCTTTCCAGTACAGATGTGACCTTGGTTTGCTGAGCTCTTTGACAACAAAGGACATGTCACACATGGCACACTCCATCCCCTGCCCAGCATGTGGCCTTTCTGTCTCACAAGGCCTAGCCCAGCGCCTGGCATGTAGCTGGCATGCAGCTTTGTACTTTGCATAAATAATCATGTTAACCCAAGACGTTATCTTCCACTTGACCAAGTTTCACATTTGAAAGATAAAACAGGCAGTGCGATTGTACGCACAGGGGTTTCTGAGTGGGTGAAGGAGGCTGTCTAACAGGCAGCTGCAGGCCTACTGAGGGCAAAATGCTACTGCAGGGAGAGAGCCTGAAGCAGTAAACTCACGATGGCTTATAGCCCAGGAACAAGTTACAGTACAACTGGGGGGTAAGGCGGCACAGAATGAGCAACTCCAACACCATGGCACAGGGTTAAGTTCATCGAGGAATGTCTGTGGGAAATGAGATGCTGGACACTTCCAGGGCAGAAATCTGATTAGAGGCTCTCAGCAGACATCCTCGTGCCTCCAGAGGAAAGCAGCACTGAGTTTATCACTTGGAGCCTGCAAAATGAACACCAAGAAACGTTGCTAGGCGGTGTGCCTGCCTGCTCGGAAGACGCTGAGCCCACTCCTCTGCCTGCAAGGCAGATCCCAGGGTCCTGGCTCGACTTGGCCTACATTCTAGGATATCAGGTCTCCCAGAGTCAACAGAGTTGTATATATTTCCCAATATTGCCCCAAACCCCAGTTTCTTTTTGCTGCCAAAAATCTTTATTGGTATCTGACCAAATTCCATGTATCCCTTTTCAAATCCTATATTTATATTTTTCTGTCCTCATACCTCAAAGATGATATTTGAGGATATGTGTATATATACTAATTCTAGCTCTTTCTTCTTGTCTGTGTCAACAACAATCCAGTCCTTGTGCTTCTCTCTTCTGAACCTCTCCCTAGCTCCTCAGACCCAAGTTTATTTTTGTTTTCTGTTTCTAGTTTTTCTTTCATTCACAGCACATCTTCTGCAGAGACCAGAGCTATGGGATTCACAACTAGACATTTAAAAATGTTTCTGTGCAACCTAAATATTTATACATCATTTTTGTTGTTATCGTTGTTGTTGTTGCCGGAGGGTGTATGCATTAACCAGAGAGACAGAGAGAAGGATGGTGAGAAAGCAACCCCACCATGAGGCACAGTCATTCCTTTCTCCTTCAGCTCTCCATGCTGATGTGATCTGGGGCACTCAGACACGTGTACCCAGCATGTTTTCAAGCTGACACGGCCAGGTTTCAAACCACAAGGTCAACCATGTGGAATTCAGCCTTCTTAACCACTAGGACATAGAGTCAGTCCAATATATTAATTTCACTCCGTGTAACTCAACAAACATATCTAGCATCTATTATTTGCAAGAACCTGGACCAGGCTGGGGATGGTAGCTCTGGACCAGCTCAGGGCCAAATGAGCCTATTGAAAGCAAGTTGACCCTCTCTCTTGCTAATGAGGTGGCAAGAAGAGGAGCAGTCAGGGACAGACAGGAAGGGACAGCCAAATCAGGCTGAAATGACAATGTAGGATCAGCATCATGATTGATAAATGATCAATTGAAAACATGGCTTTAGATCTGGGTAGGTGAGCATGCTAACAACTCACCCATTAATTAACCTGCCTTGCCCACCGTGTCCCAGACCTCAGTGGATAAGCAGTGTCTGCCCTGAGGAAGGAGGCACAGCCCTGAGCTTGTGACTAGAAGACAAACTCAGAGCTTGTTTACAAGGCAGATCAGTCTCAAGGAAGTACCCAGAGCCTTCTAAGTTCCTTATGGCATGCTCACCCATCAAACGAGTAATGAGCACCAGAGAGAAGGAGGCTCCAGGAGTATGTCCTCTGGTCGATCTTTCTGATGTCAAGAGAGAAATGGTGAGGGACTTCTGTAACAGGCAGACATCGCCACACATTCTGAAAAATGAACCTTGGACTAGAAGGACATGGCAACAGCCGAGAAAGGCACGATTGTGGTGTTCTCATTGGGGCAAGAGTGCAGGGTGTGGAAGAATATGGTTCGTCCTGGAGAGAGCAGCCTCAGTGAAATGTGAAGATCTACAGGACCATTTTTGAAAGCTGGAAAATGTTTACACAGACCTATTATCTGTTGGTGTCTCTCTGTTATTGCTTATTCAAAATGTAAAATTTTCAGGTAAAATGAAGTACAGAACACTTAGTGATCCTTTTTCTGCATCAAAAGTTACTTCAGGCACCAAAATCCATTGTAAATGACTTCTTCGATGCAGCTCTGTCAGAGCCAAGAAAAAGACTAACCAAATTAAGGCTCTTCTGAGCATGTGTCTGTTTCCCTGTCCTTTGCTGGTGGATTCAGCCTTTAATTGATATTATCTTTGCTTGAAGCACATCTCTCCTCACCTAAAAGAAGTCACATGTGCTAGGATGTCAGCCAGGTTGACCTCCAACAGTCCTTTTTGTAGGAACATGTCCTCTCCCCAGAGAGTTAAGGTCTATTTCATCGCCCGTTAGACAGGACAGAATGTGGTCTTGAGAAGTAATGCTGTGCAGCTCTGGGCCTGGGTCTGAAGATTCTCTGAAACTTCTGCTTTGGCTCCCGTGGAAGCTAGCCACCATGTAAAGAAGTTCAACTTCTCTGGTGGAGAGAAAGGCACCACCTGTCTTACCAAGACAGGTAAGATGCCAAACAATGAAGACAGAGAAGATAGAGAAACCCAACCCTCACAGCTGAGGCATCCTACACATGAGTATTCCCACTTGGTTCCTCCAGTCCCAGGAGATCTGCACCAGCCAAGACCACATAGAACAAAGACAAGTGACCCCATGCTGCCCAAATTATAGGTCAGTCACGAGCAAACATATATCTGTTCTTGCTCTAAGCCACTAAGTTTGGGATTAGTTTGTTATGCAGTAATAGATAACTGATGGATTGATGTATCATATATTAACAAAAAAGTAACCATAAGAAAGACAATGAAAAAATTATGCCAACATTGTTAGGAACCAAGAGACCAAGGAAATAGGAAATGAAATGGTGATAGGTGGTAAAACGCAATGCTCTACAAGCCAATCCCACATGGGAAGAGTCTCAGTTTAAGTCTGGAGACCTTCTGGAGTATGTAGGGCACACACTTGTCCATGATCCAGGGTTGCCTGAAAGCTGGGGGTTGGAGGGAGTGGATTGCAGCATGGAATTTTTTCTACCTCTCTCTCCTTCTCTCTCTCCCTCTCTCTTCTCTTCTCTCTTCCTCCCTCCCTTAGTCATGGAAGAAAGAAATAGATTAACTTAGAAGAAAAAAAAGTTGGAAACACCCAATCTACTTTAATACCTAAATGAGAGGACTTCAAAATGTTCATAGAAAAATGTAATTAAAGTATGTGTTTTACCAAAAAAAAAAAAAAAAAAAAAAAAGGAAGGAATGAAAGAGGAAGAAGAAGAAGAAGAAAGAAGCCAAGGAAATAGATAAGCATGAAAAATAGATATAAACATATTCGCCATAAAAGGAAAAGCTTTAGGGGCCAGATGATGGCACAGCAGTGAACACGGTAATCTGTGAAGCTGATCCACATGGGAGGATATTCCAAATTCACGTCCAGAGATTTCCCTGAGTACATCGGACTCACATGGGCACATGAGCTGGGCTGGCTGAGGCTGGGGATGGATCACAGCATCAAGATCCTGCTGGGGGTACTGTCTCTCTGGCTCTCTCTTCGTCCCTACCTGACTCTCTTGCTCACTCATGAAGAAAGTAAATAAATAGGGGCCAGCAGGTCGCATCATTATTAAGGCACTGAACCCCCACATGGTCGACTGCACTTTGGGTCCTGGACCCTACAACTTGAAACTCCCTCTAGGGGCATGTACATGCATGCCCAAAATTTTGAGAGGAGAATGGAGGAGAAGGGATTACAGCATGGCCATCCCCCCTGATTGGTGGTTTCTCAATTTCTCTGTCTCCAGCTAGTGCATGCACCCTATTGCAAAAATCTCTCTAGAAAAACAACAACAACAAAAAGTAAATAAAGAAGCTGAAAAAATTTTAAATAAAAGTGAAAGCTTTAAAAACTAGAAAAATACCCAGAAAACCTGCATAGGTTAAAAAATAATAATTTTTAAGACTACGATATATCGGCCTGACAGAAAGTAGGTGGATTTTATTTAGTGATCATATGTCTATGAATGCTTAGATATTTACATCACAGAAACTGAGCTCTCAGCATTGTATGACATCTGAAAAGATCTCTGGGAGTTTAATAAGAATATAATATCCAAGCCTCAATGGAATTCAATGTGAAGTATCAAAGACTTAACACAATTTTGGACCAAAATAAAACCAAAAGTGCCCCAATAAAATCCAATATTGCTAAGTATCATAAGATCACTCTGAAGCAATAGCACCTTCATAACCCCTGGAAAGAGAAATAACAAAACTGTTTTAGAAAACAAATGTTACTGAGTGCATTGACGGAACACTGGAGACTCTCACAACATCAATATGGATAGTTTCTGAAGAGTGTACCAAAGACACAGTAGGGGCCCCAGGATACAAATGTCCATTAGGGCACTCCACAAGGATTACAATGTAGACATGGGATAACTAACAAAAGCAGTTCACCAAGCCTATGCAGAGGCACAACTATACATCTTAGACATGGTAGCTTAAAGAATGGAAGACTCTTAGAACTATTTCCACAATAGAGGAAAACATACAACATGTAGAGCATATCTTTTCTTTGTTAGTAATCAATAAACACTTGATACAAGAGCTGAGCAAACAGGAAACATAAGAAAGGATATATTGCAATACCCAAAAACTAAATTACCAAATTTCTCTTCCCTCTTTATTCTGCCTCCCCCAACATTTCACTCCAGTCTCATTCTGATGACTATGAAATTTGTTTCTCCAACCCAGATCCTGTCCCTGGGCCATTCTTCAACAATCTAAAATTCTCTATATGAATGTCCGATAGTTCCAAACTTCTACGAAGCAGTCTTCCTCATCTCTGTGGTTATAACTGCTCAAGCCAAAAGTCTTGATGCTACCAGTAGAAAACCGAATTATTGGGACCAGCGGTTAGCATAATGGCTATGTCTCTGAACTCCCATGTAGCTGGCCGTGGTTCAAGTCCTGGACCCGGTAGCTTAAACTCATGCCAGGCGCATGTGCATGTGTGGCCAAGATCCTGAGAGGAGAATGGAAGACTGAGGAATGCGGCGTGGCCATCCCCCCAGGGGGTGATTTCTTGCATTCTATCTCTGTCTCTCTGTCTCTTTCTGGCAAGCGCACGTGCCCTATAGCAAAAACCTCTCAAAAAAAAAAAAAGAAAACTGAATTAATGTCTACAAATATGTGGTACCTTCCCAAGGGTTCTATTGTACATACCTGCCCTGTTGGACTTAGACATGGCTGTATGTTTTCATTGCTTTTAACAATGAAGCATAACCCAAAGTGCAGTTTATCATTCTAGGTAGAAGCTTCAAGAAGCAGTGCACCATGCTCTCTGCCACAATGACTGACAAATGTCCAGGCAGAAGTTGCCTCATCAGCCTGGGCTGTGGAAAGAAGACAATGTGGAAGGGAGCCATAGCCAACCCGTGAGGGATATTTTGTGTGAGAAATTTCTTGGCCTGTCTTGGCCTTTCTTGGCTGAAACATAAATATATCTCTTACCTATCCCCTTCCTTTCATATCCTATATCTGGTCCATCGGCAAATTATTAAAATTGATCTTTAAATCATACCCAGAATTCAATGTGTTCTATTGCCTTCCACCTAAACTGTTGCAAAAGCTTTCTGATTCGTCCATCCTACTGCTTGTTGCCTTGCCTCCATATAGACTGATCTCAACTCAGCAGCCAGAGTGACCTTCACAAAACAGCAGCCAGATCACGCTTCCCCTCAGCTTAATCTCCTTTTGTTTTTCCCATTTCTCTTGGAATGAAAACCAACGTTCTCTTCATAACCCACAGGTCCCAAGCAGCTACCTCTCATTGCCTTGCATTCCTCAGTGTTCTTGGGACACTCCCACCTCAAGGTTTACCCACTGGCTATTTGTTCTGCCTAGAATGTTCTTTCTCCAAACATCCCTCCCTTACTTCAAGTCTTTACTCAGAAGCTACCGTCTCAGGGAACCAGCAGTTAGCATAATGGCTACGTCACTGGACTCCCACATAGTCGACCGCGGTTAGCGTCTCGGACCCGGTGGCTTAAAACTCACGCCGGGTGCGTGTGCGTGCGTGCCCAAGATCCCAGAAGGAGAATGGAGGAGAAGGGATTGCGGTGTGACCATCCCCCCGGGGGGTGATTTCTTGCTTTCTGTCTCCCTGTCTCTGTCTGTCTGGCAAGCGCCGCGCCCCCTAAAAAAAAAACCTCCCAAAAAAAAAAAAAAAAAAAGAAGCTACTGTCTCAGTTAAGGCAGCCTCACCTCTACCCGAGGCCCCCAACTTCTCCTATGTTGTTTCTCCTTAGACTTCAACACCATCTAACCAGCTACATATTTTTATTTATGTATTTTATTTATTATTTGTCTTGTTCATATGAAGAGAAAGTTGTTTGTCCTCAGTGCTATATCCACAGGATCAAGGACAGTGCCTGCCACATAGGATGCATTCTGTAATACATGTTGATGGTATGAATGAAATGTATATGTTTACCAATTATCGTAGGAATCTGATGAGACAAACAATAAAATGTAAGGAGAGCTTCTCCGGAGAGGTAGAATCTGACATGGGCAGAAGATAGGACAGGAAAAATAGGAGATAATTTTGTCTGAACAGGGTAAGCAACTAAGTACACATTGCAGAAAAATGTTAAGGCATATTCAAAAGACAATAAGCAGCCCTCGCTGAGAGGTTTGTGCTCAGAAACAAGAGGCAACAAGAAAGGCGGGTTATGGTCAAACTCCGAAGGGCATCGAATGTTATAATAGTATAAGAAGTGTAACCTTCATCCTTCAAGCAATAGAGACTCGCTGAAGACAATGTGACAAAAAGAAAATTAATCTATCAAGATAGAATGAAGAGAAAGAAGGCAAGAAAAGAGTGATAAGGCCAGTTCTGTCAATCAACAAATATGCTGGGTAGTTGTAGGGCCTGAGGACACATCAGTGAAGGAACTAGGCGGAAAATGGAGCTTACATTCTGGTGGGGTGAAGCGACCCAGCTTAAGGGGAGGAAGTAGAGAAGACATTTTGCAAGGGTCTGGGGGCGGGGTACTCACAAAACTAGATAACTGACTGAGAAGCCATGAGTCCAAGTCAGGACAATGTTATGGATTCGGGACTGACTGGTGATTGATGAGAACCACAACAGACCAGACAGGAAGACATTCTTAGATCCATAATCCTAATGGCAGATATTCTAAATAATTACTTTTCTAAAAAAAGGCATTCGCTAGTTTAATAATATCTAGAGGGACCAGCAGTTAGCGTAATGGCTATGTCACTGGACTCCCACGTAGTCGACCGCGGTTCGTGTTCTGGACCCAGTGGCTTAAAACTCACGCCGGGCGCGTGTGCGTGCGTGCCCAAGATCCCGAGAGGAGAATGGAGGAGAAGGGATTGCGGCGTGACCATGCTCCCCGGGGGGTGATTTCTTGGTTTCTGTCTCTCTGTCTGTCTGGCAAGCGCATGCACCCTATAGCAAAAACCTCTCCAAAAATAATAATAATAATAATAATAATAATAATATCTAGAGAAAGTGATAGAATGAAGCAAAAGAGGTCAAAATTAATACAGTACAATTCTGCCACCTAGTGTCAAGGTTTATGCTGTATAATTCTCTGAGGGAATGCCAGCTTTTCCCCACCACCCTTAGAGCTGGGGTCTCTAAGCATCGCTCCCAGCTCTGCAATGCCAGGCCATCATGCAAGCACTTTCTCTGACCT
This sequence comes from Tupaia belangeri chinensis, assembly GCF_000334495.1. Lineage (NCBI taxonomy): Eukaryota > Metazoa > Chordata > Mammalia > Scandentia > Tupaiidae > Tupaia > Tupaia belangeri. The sequence goes on from NW_006159577.1 coordinate 1,017,134, forward strand.
GACAGTAACCAGATCTCTGGGAGAATGCACATGACACAAATATACACATCGGGCATATCAGGCTGCGGGCCTGTGCACCTGGCTGGAGCTTCTCTGGGTGAATTACCTGGCCACCCAGTAAAGGAAAAAAGCCAAGAGGGAAGTAAAGGAATATTGAGGATGGCGCCATCTCTCACTTGTGGAGTGAGGTGGGGGGGGGGGGGGGGGGAGGATATTTTTTTTTTTCTTCACAGAAATACTTTTAATAATACAACTCAAGTTTTAGGTGGAAACTACCTTCCGCTAGCAGTACATGACCTGATTAAAATAACATTTTCAAATAGTCAAGGCAGAAATTATTCTCACTTGGTAGCTACATTTCAGATCATGTATCTTTTCTAAGGTATAGAGAAATGTTCCTTAAATATCACATATCATTATTCATGTAACAGTTGGAACTTTCATTTCCATAACCTCACCTCAGCAGACTAATCACAATGCCACCTTGAAAGGGGGCCAGAAAAGTGATGAGAATTTTCTGCACCTTGACTGCATCGGTGCCAGCGTCTTGGCTGTGATGCTGCACTGCAGTTTCCCCACATGCTAGCACAGGAGGGAAATGCGTAAATGGCACACAGGATCTCTGAATTAGTTCTTACAACTGGAAATTAATCTACAAGGACCTCGAAAGAAGAAGATTCATTAAAAGCCACATTGGTCTCTCACTTTTGGTATTCCTGAATCACAGAAATAGTCATTTGCAAGTGGTAAAGCTGCCACAGGGAAAACGAATGAGCCCAAGTTGATATGAAGACTAAGAAAAACTGACTTCTTCATCACGTCTGTTGCAATCATTTAGTCACACCAATATTTTGTGGGCCTGCCATACACCAGCCAGAACCATCTAGGAGCTGGAGAGAGAGTGTTAAGCCCCTGTCTGCCTCATTGAGTTTAAACCCTGGTGGGGAGACCCAGCAAATGAGTAACAACTTAATTCCAGTAAGGCAAAATGCTATGAGGCATATGAAACAGGGTTCTGAGACAGAGGATTCCTGGGTTGGAAGGACAGCTGCTTCAGATGGTGACTGAGAAGGGGACGTTTGATCTGAGGTTTGTGTGGTATGAAGGAACCAGTCTTACAAAACAGAAGATAACACATACCAGGGGAAGGCAACAAGGAAGGACCGGCCATGTGCAGCAGTTTGGCCTGGTTGAGGCTGAGAAAGGTAGCCAGTTAGGCTGGAGAGAGTTAACAAGGGGACAAACAATGTGACATGAGATTAGAGAAGTGGGCCAGGGGCAGGCCCAGGTAGAAGTCCATCCCACATCTGTGAACAAAGCATCCTGATGAGACCCTCATTTGGTTTCATCAAACTACCTTTTGATTCTGTCTCTACAGTTTATGTTTTTAAAATATACCTTTTGGATATTTCAGAAGTCAAAGCAGCTCTCAAAGATATAGGAAATTTAATTTCAAAGTTACTGCTGATACTTATGTTCCAAAAATTATAATTCACAGTAGAACATGAATGCAAATGATGCTAACTCATTATTTTCTTTAATTTCGAAACAAGCTGTGGCTTTTCAAGAACAATAGAAATCATTCTAGCTAATCAGGAAATCAAAGCAAAATGGTAAGTAATTCAACATTGCACCTACGTATAAATGATACCGTAAGTGTGCACTTTGGGGTCTTCTTCTTCGATTGAGAACCTAAACCACTGCTCCTGAGGTCCTTGCCGTTTAGCTTTCTTTTCCAAATCCCAGTATAATTCAATGCTGTGATGAGTCACTTTGCCCACGACAGGTGGATGAGGCTTTGAGCATGGTGTTATTTCTAAAAGACGAATGATACAGGATTTCAGGATCCCATTTCCATATATAAAAGAGACCAGCGAGTAGCTGATAGCTGCAAGTGATCAAACTGTTCTGCACATCAAGCATGCATAGAAGTAAATGCACCTCCTTGTTCACTGAAAAACATCTAAAAGGCTGAAGGGATACAATATCCAGCTGATTCAATGAGCTACCACATTCTTTGACAAGAACATTAGAACACACCCATCGATATCATACCGCATTCTTGGACCCTTCCAAAGGAGGCTAACATGCCAAATTAATTAGATTGTTCTTTGAGCTATGACACTCAGTTTGCTGCTATAATCCTTCAGTGAACAGGGAAGTAAACGAAGCTAAGAGGTAAATACTATAACTGGTCGGATATTTCTAAATACTGTATCTGGTCAGATAGAGAACAGAAAGTTGATATCTATTCTACATAGACAGCTCTTATTAACTAACCAAGGAAAAAACCCAAAGACTGAGGACCAGCAGGTGATGTGGTGGTTAAGGCGCTGGACACTCTGACATGGCTGACCATGGTTAGTCCTGGATCTGGTGGCTTGCTTTCTCACTTTCTCTCTCTCTCTCTCTCTCTGTCTGTCTCTCTCTCTCTCTCTCTCTCTCTCTGTTACTCTCTGATCAAATTAAAATAAATGAATAAATAAATAAAATTAAATAAACAATTATTTTTTTTAAAAACCCTGAAGACTAATCACAAACCAGGCAAAAGATGAGAAAAGATGAGAGCAGTTAACAACATCTTAAGATGACCCATTAATAAGAGAATGAACAAATAAATTATAATACATCCATAACATGGAATACTATATGCCTTTTAAAAATAAATTAGTTCTGTATTTTTACAAGCAAAATTGTATATAGTGATTGAGTGTTTAAAAAAATAATGAGGATAAAAATAATAATCATAATCTGGAAAAAATATGAAAAGCTATTTGATGATGATGATGATGTAAATAGTAATATATTTGTCTTGACTGATATGCATGGTATTCCTTCTGGAAAAAAGAAATGTAATACACTGTAAAGATATATGTGATTCAATGTAATATAAAGATTATGGTAATAATAATAAATAAAATAAAATAAATTAGTTTTGTACAAGTTACTTTGAAGGGATTTGCATAGGTATTGTTGAGTGAGAAATCAGCATGATGAGGAAAGCACAGAATATCCCATTTTTTCTAAAAGATAATGAAGTGTATGTACAGTACTATGTATAACACATGCAGTTGTTCTGTTTCATGTTAGCTTTGTTTCCCCTGCTACACTTCAAATGTCTTGAGGGCTGAGTCCAGGTCTTAACATATTTGTTTTGAGAAAGAGATTTTTGCTATAGGGTGTATGTGTTTGCCTGAGAGACAGAGAGAAGTGAGAAATCACACCCAAGGAGGGATGGCCATGCCACAGTCCTTTCTCCTCCATTCTCCTCTTGGGATTTTGGGTATGAGTGCACATGCACCTATAGGGAGTTTCAACCTCTCCCTGTATCTCAGTGCCTTTAAGACCTCAAATATGTCATTGATTCACTATATTGGTTGTTCAAACAGAAAGGATCTTGCATTTATTCCTCTTGAGTCAGCAACCCAAGTAGTCAACAAACTGCTCTCTGAAATCCTCAGGCCCCCCAGCATTGCAGCTCCATTGAAAAAGACAGGGTTTCCCTGGTCCTGCCTGTCCCAGGCCAGCAAGACATCTAAACAACAGTGTCCTTTACCTGAAATGCCGGAGAGATGCTACCGGGCCTACTGCAAGCTTTTTTCCCCCAACTTTATGTTCCAGATATTTATAGAAAGCATGATGAAATTGGATAAGCCTGGTTTTGAAAACATGCTTTGAAACTGAGTCAAAAGTAGTTACCTCAGAGTGTTTCATGACAATTTAAATAACATATACAGGTTGAATAGTCCTTATTCAAAATGTTTGGGACCAAAAAGAAATGTTTTAGATTTCAGACATCTTTGGATTTTAGAATATTTTCATTGTGGACCAGTAGGTGGAGTAATGGCTACGTCACTGGACGACCATGTAGTTGACGGCAGTTCAAGTCCCAAACCTGGTGGCTTACACTCACGCCGGGCACATGTGCATGTGTGCCCAAGATCCCAAGAGGAGAATGGAGGAGTAAAGATTGCAGCATGACCATCCCCCCTGGAGGGTGATTTCTCACTTTCTGTCTCTCTGTCTCTCTGTCTTTCTGTGAGTGCATGTGCCCTGTAGCAAAAACTTCTCAAAAAAAAAAGAATATTTGCATAAACATAGCAAAATATCTTGGTGATGAGATCCAAGTCTAAACATGAAATACACCATACATGCATAGCCTAATGGTAATTTTATACTATATTTTTATAATACGGTGTTTTGATTATGGCTCACCACATGAGATCAGCTTTAAAATTGTCCACTTGTGGTGTCATATCAGTGCTTGGAAAGTTTCCGATTTTTGGAGTATTTTAGATTTAAGATTTTCAGATTAGGAATGTTTGACCTATATAAAGTATCTAAATAAATTATGGCATATTTCATACAATAAATCCTATACAGTAGCTAAAAGGAACTAGTTCTAGAAGCATCAACACAGATAAATCTCAAAATGAGTGGAAAACATGGACTACCAAAGGATCCACTATATTATTATATTTTTACATCATTTTTTTAGAGAGATTTTTGTTATAAGGCATGTGTGCTTACTGGAGAGACAAAAAGTGAGAGATCATCCCCCAAAGGAGATGGCCATGCCGCAATCCCTTCTCCATTCTTCCCTCAGGATCTTGGGCACCCATGCATACATGCCCGGCATGAGTTATAAGCCACCAGGTCCAGGACTTGAACCACAATCAACCACATGGGAATCCAGTGACGTAACCATTATGCCACCTGCTGGTCCCCAGATTACATCATTTTTTTAAAGCTGATTTACTTTTTCTTCCATGAGAGAGAAAAACAGAGACAGGCACCCGCAGTAGCATCCTCATACCACAGTACATCCACAGCCGCAGCCAGCCCAGCTGGCAGGTATGCATGCATGTGCCCTGCATGCACTGGAAGGTCTGGGAACATGAACCAGGACCACCCCGTACGGGTCCAGTTGCATCACTGCTGCACCACTGTCTGGCCCTCTAAAATATTATTACACCACAACACTCTGTATTCTTGATGAACACACAGATACACAGAGTTCAAAACACTGATGAAACCATGTATGCCACCTCAAAGGTAGAATAAGGGACCGAGATGTGATGGGGGAAGGAAGTGTTTTCTCATTTGTAAGATTTGATTTTTTTTTTAATGAAAACAATTTAGGATGAATTATTAACAAAAATTTAGACAAAATATTAACATTTTAACCCTGTATAGTATATTTCAGTACATTACTATTTACCATAAACGTGGTATATTTGAAACATTTATTTTTCAAAAATAATTACAGGGCCAGCTGGTGGCATGGAGGTTGAGGTGCTGGATCCCACATGGCCAATTGCATGGTTGGAGTCCTGGACCCAGTGACTTGAAAACCATGTTGGGCATACCCAAAATTCTGAGAATAAAGGAGAAGGGACTGTGGCATGGCCGTCCCCCCTGGGGAGTGCTTTCTCATGTTTTCTCTCTGGTGTGCATACATACCATATAGCAAATTTTTTTTTTTTTTTTTTTTTTTTTTTTTTTTTAGGGCGTGGGCGCTCGCCAGACCGCACAAGAGAGACAGAGGGACAGAAAGCGAGAAATCACCCCCCGGGGGGATGGCCACACCACAATCCCTTCTCCTCCATTCTGCTCTTGGGACCTTGGACACGCACACACACGTGCCTGGCGTGAATTTTAAGCCACCGGATCCAGGATGTGAACCGCAGTCAACTACGTGGGAGTCCAGTGACATAGCCATTACGCTAACTGCTGGTCCCAAAATTTCTTTTCTTAAATAAAAATAATTTTACTTGGTGGTCAGAAAAGTCATGGTATTTTTGTGTAAGTTTTTCTATGCAAAAATGCATCATGACTTTTCCAACTATCCAGTAAAAATAAGTTGTATACATTACTCTCTTGGGGATCTTGGTTTTCTTATAAAACTGGATTCAGTGTTCTAAATACTAATACATGTGAGCATGAAGAACTAATGAGCCAGACCCTGACTTTTCAACATGAGTCATCTCATTTAATCCCAGCGATTCTGGCTGGTAAATATAAATGGTGACTCACAGATGCACGTCTTCACATCAGGACACCACTGAGCAGCTCATTTTTCTTTCAGAGCCCTCTAAAACGAAAGACCAGACTTGGTAGGTTGTTACAGGTTATTCTCAACTTAACAAGAAGCCAATTATTTCAATTCCAAAGACATCTGGACAAAAATCTCACTAGAAATCAGGATAGGTAAGAAATTCTTTTTTTTTTTTTTTTTTTTGAGACGTTTTTGCTATAGGGTGCGTGCGCTTGTCAGACAGACAGAGAGAGTCAGAGTGACAGAAAGCAAGAAATTACTCCCCAGGGGGGATGACCACGCCACAATCCCTTCTCCTCCATTCTCCTCTCGGAATCTTGGGCACGCACGCATATGCGACCAGCGTGAGTTTAAGCCACCGGGTCCGGGACTCGAACCACAGTCGACTAAGTGGGAGTCCAGCAACATAGCCATTACACTAACTGCTGGTCCCGATAGGTAAGAAATTCTAACAATATCAAATTTCAAAAAGGACCAACTATGGTGTGTTTTATCCCTTAAAACATTATACACAGTTTTTATTTTCTGTTTGATATGAATTGTACTATTTTTGCCATAACCTGAAAATATACATATTTTAGGATGTTGGTTTTAGGAGCCTAAAATATGTATACTAACAGATCACTAGCGAAAATATGAGCATTATTATAAAGTAGCAGAGGCTGGGGGCTGCACCAAGCTTTGGAAAGAGCTGAGGAAATGGTAAGTTACAGACCTAGCTGCTGGGAGGAAAATAGCAACAGCAGTAACTCTTTTTAGGACACTTAATTTGTGTCAAGTATTGTTGTACATGCTTTACATTTATTTATCTACTTAACCTTCACTGCATTTAACTTTATCATTTAACTTTATCAATGCTACATGGTGTAAGGATCTTGACTATCTCCATTATAAACAATCTGGACACAGAGGGGTTGCCCAATGTCACACAGAAGTAACTGGCAGAACCAAGATTAAAACACAGTCAGTCTCGGGAACCAGCAGTTAGCGTAATGGCTATGTCGCTGGACTCCCACGTAGTCGACCGCAGTTCGTGTCCCGGACCCGGTGGCTTAAAACTCACACCGGGCACGTGTGCGTGCGTGCCCAAGATCCCGAGAGGAGAATGGAGGAGAAGGGATTGCGGCGTGACCATCCCCCCTGGGGGGTGATTTCTCGCTTTCTGTCTCTATGTCTCTCTCTGTCTGTCTGGCGAGCGCACACGCCCTACAGTGAAAATCTCTCCAAAAAAAAAAAAAAAAAAAACACAGTCAGTCTCTGGCCAGCCCCTGGTACAACGCTTTTCAGGAGAGGCTGGATTCCTCATGGTGACCTGCACTTCAAACTCCTAGACCAGGATGTACATGAGTGCCCAGGTTCTAACCAGCTGGGGGAATGGACAGAGGGACTGCACCATGACCAGACCCTATGAGGAGTATTCATTTCCTCTCTTTCTCTTGCTTTCTCTCTCACACGTGTACACATGGGAGTAAAGAAAACGAACAACAACACATACAGTCTGGGTTGAGAGTCCCTAACTTTTAACCCTATAACATATTATCTCTTAAGATTAAAGATATAAAATGTTAACACAGTGTGGAAAATCAACTATTTTCATACTCCAGACTTCCTCAAACCATTTATTTTATTTTTTTATTTATTTTTGGGGATTTTTGTTATAGGGTATGAGAAATCACACACACACACACACACCCCCGCCCCTGACACACCCCAAGGGAATGGCCACTCCGCAATCCCTTCTCCTCCATTCTCTTCTCAGGACTTTGAGCATATACGCACACACTCTAGCATGAATTTTAAGCCACCAGGTTAGGGACTTGAACTGCAATCAACCACATCAGAGTCCAGTACCTTAACCACTATGCCACCTGCTGGCCCTCTCAAACCACTGATTTTAAATCATGTTTAACCTGCAAACTGCTTTGAATGCTAAGAAAAGTTTTAAACGATCAAGGTCCAGGTACAACTACAGCGGCACAGGCAATAAGACATTGCTATGTGAAACTGGAACCCCGTGGGAGGCCCAGGTTCAGATTCCATGTGAACCTGAGCACGCTGGGCACACCCACTGTGATCCTGGCTGGCTGTGATACTGGAGGAAGATCATAGTGTGATGAGCCCCTATCAGAGATGCTATCTGTGTGTGCGTGTGTGGCTGGGAGGAGGGAGGGTAGTCCTCATGAAAAAAAAGGGAATAAAATAAAGTAGAAAACATGATGAGAAGAGAAAGAAGACAATGCGGGCTATCTAACTGTCTGAATGAAGTACAAGGGTATAGCATGTAAGAGGAAGAAGTAGAGGCGGTACTGGAGTCAGGGGGCTGCAGACCTTCCGGAAGTCAGTCTATGGAAAGGAAGATGATCTCAGAAGCCTACAGCAACCACAAGTGGGGGCCGAGAAGGTGAAGAGGTTTGGCTGACCTCTGCCTCCAGACACCACAAGGTTGGGTAGAAAGGCAGCCAAGTGCCCCTTCAGGTGCAGCATGGAACATGAAGGAGGAAAAGAGTCAGATTCATGGGTGAGAAAAGGTTACAGAATGTGGGCAAAGGAGTCAGGGAGCTAGCTTACAAATAAACTGGAAAAGATATTTTGTTTTACTTAGAGCAGAGAACACACATCATAATGGAAAGTTTTCTAAATTAACTTTACTACTAAGTGATGAACAAGTTCCTGTACTTGCAAATGCTATCACACCCAACACCAAAATTATGAGAAAAAATAAGTGTATGACCATAACCCTGGCTCACTCTACCATAGGATTTAATTATTGGGCCATAAAACTAAACAGTAATACATCTTTCTTAGGGTAACTAAAATCAACAGTTTGAAAAAGCTGACCTTATCAGGAGAAACTTTTGGAAATTATTCTCATGAATTTTATACAAGCTTTATGAAATTTATATGACACACCAACAAATACACATTCATAGACACAATTTGCATGCCACTTTTTAATATGAAAGTTTTAGAATTCTATTTTCTCCTGGTTGTAAGTATCAGATTTTCAAAAAGCTGCTTATTTTAAGTCTGATGACCAGGGTCCAAATTTAACCCATCACATAATCTCATGTTAAAAACTCAGGCTTTGGGACCAGCAGTTGGCGTAATGGCTATGTTGCCAGACTCCCACGTAGTCAACCACGAATCGCGTCCCAGACCCAGTGGCTTAAAACTCACACCGGGTGCTCATGCGCGCCTGTCCAGGATCCCGAGAGGAGAGTGAAGGAGAAGGGATTGCAGCATGGCCATCCCCCCTGGGGGGTGATTTCTTGCTTTCTGTCTCTCTGTCTCTCTCTGTCTGGCAAGCACACACATCCTATAACAAAAACCTCTTAAAAAAAAAAAAAAAAAAACTCAGCCTTTCAATTTATTTCAATTTCTCTAAAAATTACTAACAAGAAGAAAAACAAAACCTTACATTCAATTTTGCACGATTCCTTTAAACAATTGATAGACTCTTTCTATCAGGGTAAATTTTTCTTTCCATAAGAGTTCCCCAAACAATGAGAAAGGAAAAGCAAAAGAAACAATACTACAAAAGTACCTCAAAAGGACAATTCCATGAGAATTTATGTATATGTTATGTACCACAAAAGCTTTCTGTAAGAAAGTTCTTATGCAAATCTGACAAACAAAATAATGTAATGCCTCTGGTGCAATTTGTCAAGTAATAAATAAGACAACTATGAGGTAATGATGGACTGCATACGCTGTCACCATTTTAGTCCCCACGGTTACTCAGACAATGACATGAAGCATGGTGTTCAAATACCTCAGAAATTCATTTTAAATAGCTATCACAAACAAAGAAAACTATGACGTTCAAGGAAACCACTATTTTGGAATCCTAAATTTTAATAAGAATAGAAAAGGATTTTGATTGTGTAACAAATACAAGAGAAATGAGTCAAGTTCATAGGAGGAGATTCGAAAGAAAAAATATGAGATTACTCAGTGTTCTTTTGATAAACAGTTAACTGGATTTTAAAATCTGCAGAGACAACGGGTGACCATGTTCTGTATTGGAATTAGCAATTGTGATTACTATCATGAAGAGAGGAAAAGGATGACGAGAAAAGGCAAAATGAGTATATTTATCAAATAAGCATAAAATGTCATAAAGCAGAATTGTAGTTTCTCTGCCCTTCAAAAAAATACCTGAAATTTTACTAAGGTCAGATTTAACAAGGGACATCTGCAGCCTGGCCTCTAGTGGCAGATGGTCCATAATGAAGATGACAACACACTGAAGGGAACTCTATATAAAGAACAGTAGTGGCTGTCACCTCAAAGCAATTTATCATGACTTGGCCATGTATTTATAGGAGCCATAAATCAAAAACATATTCCAAATCAATATAACATGGACATTATAATCATTCCTATATTTTAGATGTTGAAAGTATCAGAAAAAAGTTTGCCATGAATGCAAAATGAAGAAGGAATTTTTAAGTCAAATATCAAAATAACTACATAGTGATGACAGTTTCTCCTTTAATTTAAAAATAAGAGAGCTAAAGTAAGTCCAATTCCATCAAACTGTTACATTGCTTTTATAAAATGGAGTCTGATAAAAGCCAACAGGATGAAAGGACCAAGCATAAAAATAGTTTAAAATTTTTTAAATGCTATCTACCAGGAAAAAAAAAAAAGAGGAAATTAAAATAACTGTGAGGAACAATTTTATTTATAAAATTAAATGAAAAACATACAATGGTAATACCCTATTTAACATTGGTATTACCATTGTATGTGGTAATACTTGTTAACTCACAAATTAAGGATTGCACTCTACATTACACAATTTTTTAAGAGGTTTTTACCATAGGGCATGTGTACTTGCCAGAGAAAGAGACAGAGACAGTGAGAGAGAAAGTAAGAAATCACTCCAATGGGGGATGGCCATGCTGCAATCCCTTCTCCATTCTCCTCCTGGGATCTTGGGCACCCGGCATGAGTT
>NW_006159577.1:1028165-1028807 GCF_000334495.1 Tupaia belangeri chinensis
CCAAACCAGAATCAGCCATGTGGCAGTCCAGCAACATAACCACTACGCCATCTGTTGGTCTCATTCTCAGTGGTATATTCAGTACTATACCAAACTACAGTGCAGGAAGCCTCACAACCAACTGCGTGCTTGGATACCCAGCCCAGTTGTCCTGAAACATGGCTACACATACTTGCATGCCCAGGATCTTGAAAAGCTGGAAGTCTGAGGGAAGGAGATTATAGCATGATGACACCTTAGTGTGGGTGCTTCTCTCTCTCTCTCGCTCTCGCTCTCATGCATATGTACACACACTCCATCACAAATAAAACATTTTTATTTATTTAAAATTCAGGAGTTAAAAAGAGTAAGAGCTAAATTGTTTTTGTATATCACATGCTTTTACTTTTTATTATTAAATGTATATATATTCAGGGGCTGGCCACATAGTGCAGTGGTTAAGGGAGCTAGATCCCACATGGCCAACCACAACTTAAACCCCAGCCCCAGTGGCTTGAAAAACATACCAGGCATGTATGTACATGTACTCAAATCCTGACGGAATGGAGAAATGGTAAGAAAACAATTATAGTGTGACCACACTCCATGGGAAGAGGGGAATTTATCTCTCTCTCTCTCTCTCTCTCTCTCTCTCTATATATA
>NW_006159577.1:1028853-1032074 GCF_000334495.1 Tupaia belangeri chinensis
CGGCGTGAGTTTTAAGTCACCAGGTCCGGGACTCGAACCATGGTCAACTACATGGGAGTCCAGAAACATAGCCATTACACTAACAGCTGGTCCCTCTCTCTATTTCTGTATCACAAGCACAGGAGCCCACAGGCAGTAAATTTTTAAAAAATCAAAAACATAAAAGAAGTAGAAAGAATAATGTGACAAATCCTCTTATATCTGTCACTTAGCTTTATTATCAGAATGATCATGGCCAATCTTATTTTTTTTTCTTTTTTTGGAGGGGTTTTTTTCACTGTAGGGTGCGTGCGTCGCCAGACAGACAGAGAGAGACAGAGAGACAGAAAGTGAGAAATCACCCTCCAGGGGGGATGGTCACGCCGCAATCCCTTCTCCTCCATTCTCCTCTCGGGATCTTGGGCACGCACGCACACGCGCCCGGCGTGAGTTTAAGCCACCGGGTCCAGGACGCGAACCGCAGTCGACTACGTGGGAGTCCAGCAACATAGCCATTATACTAACTGCTGGTTCCCATGGCCAATCTTATTTCATCTATCCTTTCATTCACCTCCATCCCTCCCCAAGTTTGTATAATTTAATAATTGAATTTTAATTAAAGACCCCCGAAGGTGAAGGAGGAGATCAAGATGACCAATGGGAAGGACCCAGCATTCATCTCCTCTTCAGTCGAGGCATAAAATAACAATTACTCAGATACATTGTGGTTTGTTTTTTGTTTTTTGTTTTTTGGGGGTTTTTTTGCATTTCTCTTTTATAACATAAACGGCCAGCTAACAAGGTCCTGACACAGGAATCAAAAATAAATTCTTGGGCTTTATAACAACAAGATAAATCGCACATGATTCCTCATGAAAAAACTAATTTGGATCGGAGGACATAAAAACAGTGAAGGTACTTAATGAGAATAGGACAGTGTGGAATGGGGTAAGTGAAGAGAAGAGGATAGAGAAAGATAGCAAGTGAACAATAGAGAGACAGGACGTTAGTGAGAAACAGATAGGGCTTATTAACTGTTGATGATGACATGTATAGTATTCTCAACTGGATTGGTCTGAGAAGTATTTCATGATGGGCAAAGTATTCTTACAAGCAAAATGAGAAATAGCAATTGACTGTTTTATAAAAATAATTAGAATAATAAAAATAATGATTGGGGAAAACAGAAAAGATATGGAATGTTGAAGTGGGGAGATTAATGTCTCTGTACTGACTGACATGCATGGCATTCCCTTTTGAAAAAACAATGTAATACACTGTAAAGTTATATGTAATCCAATGTAATATAAAGAAGATTATGATGATAATAAAAATAAAAAAATAAATTAAAAAAAAAAACTAATTTGGTAATATTACCCCCAAAAAATAAAGTAAGGACATGTTCAATTAATCTCATCCTTATTTCAGAAAATTGCACATTCAGGTCATAAGTCTATTTACAAACATATTCAGTATGTTATGAGTTTAAGACTTTAATCCATTTTTCAGAGATTGCGACTGTGCCTCTTAAAATGTTCTTTATATCTATTAAATGGATAAATTAAAACATCCTTATTTCTTAAGGAGTTGGTGTCTTACTATAAAGAATGGTGCAGCAAATCCAGATCCAAAGTACAAAGTCATCAGAACTTTTGTAACCGCCACTTGCTTTCCACTGAAAATGGCAGATGGCTCCCCAGGCCCTCCTCATAGTGGCTCCTACAGACCACGGAGGTTGTGAACCTCTGGGTGCTCTGCCCCAGCATGGTGCTGCTGGAAGCTCTGCAAGACACACAGAGTCCGAAGATGGGAGAAATGGTGGCATCGCAACAATCCCTTCTCTCCTTGTGATGACTTTCTAAGGAAAACACTTGAAATTACAAGAGCTAGATTTTTCTGTAATGTGTAAACTTGAGAGAAACCATATAGAAAAGAACCTGAAGCACCCAGCTGGCTGAGACAGGCAAGTTGAAATCAGCAGAAATTCCCTGTTACTGAGAAAGGGTAAGAAAGGGGCCCCTAGGAGCCTGACATCAAGGAGACATTCCTAGCTGCCAGCTGGTCCAACGTCCCAGTGGCCCTAAGGTCAGCAGGGAAGTTCCTGAGATACATAGGACTGCACAACTCCAGGGAAAGATCTGGTCCTGCTTAATCCCCCATCTCCAGGTTCCAAGCAAGCGCCATTTTGAGAACAGAGCAACTGCTGAAGTGAAATCTTCACCAAGGACTCACAGCTTTCAAATCTTGAAAAATGAGAATCCATCAAAACCCCACCAGACCTGAGTGGGTGGCTGCAGTGACAGCCCAGCTAAACTAAGTAGTTTCAGCCCACACATGACCCTAGCCCCCAAGCCAGTGCAGCATTGTATACTACAGCACACAGAAAGACCAGCACAGTGCGTGGACTGCTCTGAGCATCCAAATATGGCATGTGAGCACACTCCACCTCTTTCACCCCACAAAAGGGACTGAGGAAACCAGACATTCCCCACTGACTGATTGGCAGGCCTTACTCGCATTCCATCTCCCTAAGACTTGAAACTTCAAAACCCAGTAACAGCTCCTCGCTCACTCTGCTGCCATCTGCAGTGCAACTTCTTGGGGTCTCTTGAGACTGTGAATATCAGGAAAGGAAAAGGGAAGTTAATGAAGAGGTATTTGATAAAATACTATATCCCTTCATGATTCACACTCTCAACAAAATAGGCATAGTCTTAATACAACAAAGACCACCTACGACAAACCCATAGCTAACATCATACTCAACAGGGAAACGCTGAAAACTTTCCCACTGAAAACTAGAATAAAACAGGGATGTCTACTTTCACCATTCCTATTCAATATAGCACTGGAAGTCCTGACCAATGTAGTCAGACAAAATAATGAAATAAAAAATATCCAAATTGGAAAGGAAGAAGTTAGATGATTATACACATAGGAAAACCTAAAGTCACTAAAACAAACTCTTAGACGTGATAAATTCAGCAAAGTTTCAAGATACAAAATCAGCGCAAAAAATACTTTATACAATAAATAAATGAACTGAGAAGTAAAGCAAGCAATCCATTTGCAACAGTCACATACACAAAAAATAAAATAAAATACCCAGGAATAAATCTTAACAAGAAAGTAGAGGACCAGCAGTTAGTGTAATGGTTATGTCACTGGACTCCCATGTAGTCGACCGCGGTTCGAGTCCCAGACCCGGTGACTTAAAATTCACGCCGGGCGCGTGTGCGTGC
>NW_006159577.1:1032109-1037854 GCF_000334495.1 Tupaia belangeri chinensis
CCCTGGGGGGTGATTTCTCGCTTTCTGTCTCTCTGTCTCTGCCTGGTGAGCGCACACGCCCTATAGCAAAAAAAAAAAAAAAAAAAAAAAAAAAAAAAAAAAAAAAAAAAAGGTAAAATATCTCCACTATAAAAATTAATTAAAAACTGAATAAAATAATTTAAAAAGAGACAAAAAATGGAAAGACATTCCTTGTTTATGGATTGGAAGAATCAATATAGTTAAAATGCTGATATAATCCAAAGTGACCTACAAATGTCACCAACAGTGACATTCCTCACAGAATTAGAAAAAAATCATAAAATTTGTTTAGACTCACAAAAGCCCTGTATCACCAAAGTAATATTGCTCAAAAATAGTAATCTGGAGGCATCTTACTATTGGATGTCAAAATATATTACAAAATAACCAAAACAGCATGGTACTGGAATAAAGGCATACACTATGTCAGTGGAATAGAATAGAGAATCCAGAAATAAACCCAACAACAAACAGCACACTGATTTTATTTAAAAAAAAAGAAATCACAAGAAAGGGGCCAGCAGGTAGTGTGGTGGTTAAGGGCACTGGACTCCCACATGGCCCACTGCAGTTCGAGTCCCAGACCTGGCAGCTTGCTTTCTCACTTTCCCTCTCTCTCACTCTGTTCCTCTCTTGTCAAGTTTAAATAAATAAATAAATAAATAAATGTTAAATAATTTTTTTTAAAAAGTCATAGGACTATCCAGTGAAGAAAAGTAAGTTTTTGCAATACATTATGCTCGGAAAACTGGACATTTATTTGCAAAATAATGAAACTAGATCTCCTTTCTAATGCTAGAACTTTCTCTCACTTTACAGAAGACACTGTAGAGACAGAGGTTACATAACTTGCCCAGGAGGTCATGTGGTAGACACCAGAGTCAGGATTTGATCCCAGGAAGCAGAGCTCCACACCCATGTCCTAAATCTTTCTATGTGCTATCTACTCCCACTGTATGTTTAAATACATACATACATACATGATAATGTAATGTAAAAACCAAAGAGAATCACTTTAGCATCACTGATAACAATCTAAACGTTCAAGCATTTAGAATTTCTTATATATGCCTTAATATATCATTTAAATGCAAACATATTTTACCCACTAAAAGCATGGAGGAACATATATTAATATAAGTATGCTTGATATGCTAAGGGAAGTCTATGAAATTACAGAGATTAAGATTTTGATATAAAATGTACAAATCCATTTAAACAGAAAAACTGAAGAATAATTCAGAACAATTAAAAACAACATAGTTGAATTTTGACCAATTTGGGGTGTGTTTTAATGCTAAACCATTAAAATAATAATAATTTGGTGAATTTTAAAGTTAAAACATTGAATAAGAAATGTGGGACCAGCAGTTAGCGTAATGGCTATGTTGCTGAACTCCCATGTAGCTGACCACGGTTCTAGTCCTGGACCCAGTGGCTTAAACTCACACCAGGCACGTGTGTGTGTGTGTGTGCCCAAGATCCCGAGAGGAGAATGGAGGAGAAGGGATTGTGGCATGGCCATACCCCCTGGGTGTGATTTCTCCCTTGCTATCTTTCTGTCTCTTTCTGGCGAGCACACATGCCCTATAGCAAAAAAAAACTCTCAAAAAAAAAAAAAGTAATTG
The DNA here is from genome assembly GCF_000334495.1 of Tupaia belangeri chinensis. Lineage (NCBI taxonomy): Eukaryota > Metazoa > Chordata > Mammalia > Scandentia > Tupaiidae > Tupaia > Tupaia belangeri. Next base: position 1,033,759 of record NW_006159577.1, read on the forward strand.
GACATGTTAACTTTTTTTAACCTTGGGATGGTCACGCCGCAATCCCTTCTCCTCCATTCTCCTCTCGGGATCTTGGGCACGTACGCACACGTGCCCGGCGTGAGTTTTAAGCCACCGGGTCCGGGACGCGAACCATGGTCGACTACGTGGGAGTCCAGCGACACAGCCATTACGCCAACTGCTGGTTCCCAATTTTTGTGATTAAAATACATATAAAAAATGCTTCATGATGTTTCCAACAGCCCAATACATTCACTATGCTGTGCAATCACCCCACTATTCATTTTCAGAACCGTTTCAATGATCTGAACCAGAAACTGTATCCATTAAGGATATCTCCCTATAGTGGGACCAACAGATGATGTAGTGGTCATGTCGCTGGACTCCCACATGTCGGACCACAGTTCAAGTCCCAGACCTGGCGGCTTCAAACCCAATTCCAGGCTCGTGTGTGTGCACTCCTAAAATCCCAAAAGGAGACTGAAAGAGAAGGGATTGCAGGGTGGCCATCCCCTCTGAGGTGGTGGGGCGGGGGGATTTCTCACTTTCTGTGTCTATGTCTCTCCAGCGAGTACATGTACTCTATAGCAGAAATCTCTCTAAAAAATAAAAATAACTCCCTATTCATCTCCTCCCCTCCCCCCCAGCCAAGACTCTGTTAACCTCTATTTTATTTTCCTCTCTACAAGTTTGCCTATTCTAGGTACCTAATAAGGAGAATCATATATGTCTTTTCTGCCTTTTTCGCTGAGTAGAATGCTTTCACATTTTTACTTTTTCTTGATAATAAAAAGGTTCAGCTAAGTCAAACTAGCAGCCTAGATTCTTCTTTGCTGAGCTTACACATGTATGACAGCAACAAGTCTGATAAAAAATAAACCAAGAGTAAGTCAATGTGGATGCTTCGCAGCATGAGACATTTCAATTACACTCCAGCTCAATTTATTGACCATTTCGGTGTCAAGAAGATATCCCACATCACATTTATTTCCAAAGAATGAGTTTATGTAACACATTTGTTCGGACCCTTGGTGGGACATCTTGTCTGTGCCCCTAGGGCACAGGTGTAACCAAGACAGCTGAGGTGAGGAGGGACAGTGGCAAGTCAGGAACAAATTCAAACCATGCATGTGATTAGGAAACAAGACGAGGCAGGTGCAGAAGGAACCCACAGCAGTAGTTTGTCTGACCTAGGGGCAAAGTGCTCTCTTTTTAGAGATTTTTGAGACTGAGTGCGTGTGCTCGCTGGAGAGACAGAGAGATAAAAAGCAAGAAATCAACCCCCGGGGGGATGGCCACACTCCAATCCCTTCTCCTCAGTCTACTCCCGGGATTTTGTGACACACATGCACACGTACCCGATGTGTTTTTAAAGCTGCTGGGTTGGGACTCTAGTCGTGGTCTGCCATGTGGGAGTCCAATGCCTCAACTACTAGCCACCTACTCGCCCCAGGGCAAGGTACTCTTAAAGGAGGTTTGAAGGATCAAGGGAACAAGTCTGACAGAGCCTGAGGCAAATAGTATACCATGTATCTAACACATTTTAATACACATAAATTCTTTCTTTTTATCTTAAGCATCCTTATTCTTTAAAAGAATATATAAAATGCAAACTGCTAAAGCGCTACTCCCTCCTACTTTGCTAAGCTCTTCAAAGGCAAAAGTCAGTTCAGACATCTAAAACAAACAAAAAAACGCAAAACCCTTAAAGTAGGAATTGGGAAAAAATGCATCCTCTCCTGACTCTCCCATGAATGTTCCTAATCAGGAAAATGGGATAAACAAGACTGCCTGTCTTCCTCTAATTTCACCACAAACAGAAAATAAAATGATAAATAAAATGATAAAATATTGAAAAGTGATTTGAAACGTGTAAGGGGTGGGCCAGCTCTAAGGCCTAGTGGTTAAGGAAACCAGATCTCACATGGCAGACCGTGGTTCAATACCAGCCCCAGGGGCTCAGAAAACACACCAAGTATCTGTATATGCATGCCCAAAATCTCAACAGGATGGAGACATGGAGGAGCGGGGACTGTGGTGTGACCATGCCCCATCGAGGCGTGATTTCTCCCTCTCTCTGACTCTGTCTTTGGTGAGGGCCCTCTGGCAATTTAAAAGAAAAAAGAAGAAGAGGGACTAGCAGTTAGCGTAATGGCCATGTCGCTGGACTCCCATGTAGTCGACCGCGGTTCGAGTCCCAGACCCAGTGGCTTAAACTCACGCCAGGCGCATGTGCGTGCGTGCCCAAGATCCCGAGAGGAGAATGGAGGAGAAGGGATTGTGGCGTGACCATCCCCCCTGGGGGGTGATTTCTCACTTTCTGTCTCTCTGTCTCTCTCTGTCTAGAGAGCACACGTGCCCTATAGCAAAAACCTCTTAAAAACATCATAATGCTCACCTATTTCACACTTTTTGCTAGATGGACACCCTGTTTAGACTTCTTTATAGGTAATAGGTGGCAGACGACATAGGAAATGTGTTTTCAAGATTTTTAAAATTTTTACTTAAATATAACAACTTCAATTTACCTTGGGCTTGCTCTAAGGAAAACACCCTGCAGGACATTCAATCCACAATGTGTGGAACCTAGCAATGACCCAGTGTTCTCAATTTACAGATGAGGAAGAAGGGGAGACAGAGGCTCAAAGAGGTGAAACAACTTATTCAAGGTGACAAAACTGGTAAGTGGGAAACAGAGATTTCAACCCAGGTCCCTTAACTTCAAAGTTTGTAGTCCTTCCCCACAGGCTATGCCTGCTACAGAGCATCAGAGCTTTTCTATAGAAATGAATAATGACAGTCTTTCACAATCAGAAATGAAAAGTCAAATCGCTTGCTATATATATATATATATTCTTCTGACACAGACAATGTCAGTGAAGTTTAAAAATAGTTATACTGAGAAATGTAGGATATTTTAACTGTAGCAATAGGAAAATGTTCAAAATACATGTGAATAGCTTACACACATTAAGAAAATGTAACCAGGGCCAGCAGGTGCAATAGTGGTTAGGGTGCTGGACTCCCTAGGGACTTGAACGTGGCCAACTGTTCAAGTCCCAGACCCAGCAGTTTGAAACTCACATCGAGCATGTGTACATGCATGTCCAAAATCCCAAGAGGAGAGTGGATAAGGTATTATGGTGTGCATACCCACCTAAGTGGTGATATCTTGCTTTCTGTCTCTCTGTCTTTCTGGCAAGTACACACGCCTTATGGGAAAAAATCTCACACACACACACAAAAAAAGAAAGAAAACATAACAGAAGAAGAATGTCGATAAAATAGAGTCAACCTCACTCATAATCAACCTCACTAACAATGCAATTAAAATGATGACATTTCACATTCATCAAATGTATTCAAATTAAATCTCTCTGAATAACAGTGAAGAGCAAAAGTCCCAAGCTCCCAGTAGAGAATAAATTTGGAAATCTCTTTGGAGAGTAATTTGACAAGGTTAAAGTCAAAGTGTGCATTCCCTATCATCCAGCAATTCCACGCCCAGTTATAGCCCCTTACATGTGCAAGAACACATGTAAATGTCACAGAAACTTTATATTTGGGGAAAATTGAAAACTGCCTCAATGGCCAACAAGAGAAGTTGAATAAATGATAAATAATCATACACTAGGATACATATAGTAGTTAAGATTAAAGACAAAATTAATTGGATTTAAATAAATTGGGGGGTGAGATTGAATCACAAAAAAAGTGACAAAACCATATGATATAAGATACATGAAGTTTGATTTTTAAAAACTGTATGAGACGAGGAGGCAGGGAAAGGAACAGAATTGCAGGAAAATACTTTTATTGGCAAAGTTTTATTTCTTAAATTGGGAGGTGGCATATGAGTATATTTTATATAAACTACATCATTAAAATAAATACAAGGGGAGCAGGCAGGTAGTGTGGTGGTTAAGGCACTGGACTGCCACATGACCTACTACGGTTCATGTCCCAGACCTGAAGGCTTGCTTTCTCACTTTCCCTCTCTCTTTTTCCCCCTCTCTGTTGCTTTGTCCCTCTCTGGTCAAATTAAAATAAATAAATAAATACGGGACCAGCAGTTAGTATAATGGCTATGTCACTG
>NW_006159577.1:1038116-1049358 GCF_000334495.1 Tupaia belangeri chinensis
TTAAATAAATATTTTTTAAAAAAGAATAAAGACAAGGTACTAAATACACAGTTATAGGTATTTCTGTTGCTATCCTTGTCTTACCCACCTCTCAAGTAAATGGCTATCCATATAAGCTGTATTCCAAAGCTATCTATTTTTTAAAGTTTATTTATCTCTTTCATGGAGGGCTACCTCTGACAGGGCCTCACGATGCTGTGATCCTCCCCTTGTCTTCCAGCCAGCTAGAACTGAGGGCATACCCTGCATGTTCAGGTTGATCCAGTATTCAATCCTGAGGCCTTTCCATACGGCTCCAGTGAAGCACAGCAGTACCCTACTACCTGCACCCCCACAGCTGGACCCCGTTACCTTAAAATATACAAAGGTGGTTTCGTTTTAAATTTGGAAACCCATGAGAGCCATGTGTCTTTAATATTTTCTACATTCCAATCAATGACTCTTTCTTTTTCTTTTTTTTTTAAGACCTGGACTCACTATGTTGTCGTTGTTCTTCCTCTGCCTCCTAAGTATCTGGGGACCACAGGTAAACACCATCATGCCTGGCCTTTCGGGTGGGCCAAGAATCAATTGCGGACCTCCCATGTGGCCTCAGCCTGCTAAGTAGGAGCATCAACCAGTATGACTTGTCAAGAATTGGGCCCAGTGACACCTTATGGAGACTAAGCTCCTTGCAGAGAATGAGCTGAGGTTCATTCATTTTCCATCCCTACTTAATAAATGTTTGATTTGAAGTTATATGATATTATTCAAATATCCATGAGATTCTGTTACATAACTTCTTAAAATATGTTGCAGTTAATTTAACCACAGCAGACAAAAAGTATCTTAATATAAAGTACACAACTTATCACATTTTATTCTATAGCTGTCAGTGCTTATGAACAGTTAGACTATATATTATTTACCAGGAGGTATGAAAAATAGATAACTAACTTCACATATGCCAAGAGAGGATTCCCAATACTTCTGTCATATGAGTTCAAATCATCGTTGGCCTGTCTCCTAGTTCATGTAGGTCATCCCACAGGACATGACACTGTCTCTCAACTCTAAGGTTGTCAGTTGGCTTTGATGGAGACTTAAATAAATTCTCTCAATTCAGCTAGTAAGAGAAATCAATTATGTTGTTCATTTATTGTTGAAATATATCTCCTATTCACACAAATAAAATAGAATGATGCATATGACACAAAAATCTTTGAAACTCAATAGGTTTTTAGTACATAATGCAGTATTAAAGAGCAATGATAATTATTATTGTTAGATTGCTATAGGGCATATGGGCTCACTGTAGAGAGAGAGAGAGAGAGACAGAGAAAATGAGAAAGCACCTCCCGAGGGGGATAACCACACTGCAATCCCCACCACCACCACCACCCCCCGCCCAGTCCTCCATTCTCCTCTTGAGATTTTGGGCATGTATGCATGTGCCTGGCGTATTTTTTCAAGCCACCAGGTTTGGGATTCAAACTGCAGTCAGCCACGTGGGATCGAGCCACTTTAACTACCATGTCACCTGGATGGCCCAAGGGTAATTATCATTTTAAATTTCCCTCTACTTCTATTTTCCTTCTTTGTTTTTTATCCTATAATAATATCCTTTCTTCCAACCAGTCTCTATTCTTTTATTCTCAGTATGTTTTTGAAAGTTATTATTTGGTAGGCTCTCAGCTAACTACAGATAGTAGGGAGGACCAGATAGTCAGTTTCAGCTCTCCTGGAGTCTATAGTCTTGTAGAAAAAAACAACATTAAACAAAGAGACTCTTTCCCAAAAAAAAGTTATTAAATTGTGATGATTGTCCTAAAAGAGAAAGACAGAAGTGCTAAGGGGCACTTGAGCTCACACCTCACACATGCCTAGGGAAGGCAGTGAAAAATATTATAACAAGGCAAAAAGACTCATTCTTCCACTTAAATTGATGGTAGCATGCCCTGCCAACTTGCCTGATGCAAATCCATGCCTAAAAATGAATCCTATCATTTTAATAGCTAGAGGAGAGTACAATGAATATCATGCCCTCTGGAGAAAAATTCAATGGTTACCATTAATAAAAAGGAATTTTAAAGATTGTAATTTATTTAGAAAACATAATTTTCTGTTTATATATCAGTCCACTGTATTTGCCATACACCATGGCTTTTCCTTTATGGTCTATAACCCCATCCCTGTTTTTCCAACAGTTTTCCACAATGGTTTACAATAAACAGAAAAGAATAAACAGTGTCAGAGGGACTTAACATATAAAGACATATTTTATACCATAAATCTCCCCAAACACACTCATTCTAAATAGGTTACCAAGATATACACAGAAAAATAAATTGTATTTTCACAGCCAGTATAGAAAGAACCAAAATCATAAATCGGGTATTAATTATAAATAATGGTCATTGTTCTTTGCATTTATCAGAATAACATCCCATATAAGAAATACCCAGTTCTTACTATGGGATTGTTTTCATATTCATCTGTTTCTTCACTGCAAGCATGACTTAACAACCAAGATTCATGTACAGACCCTTCATTACAAACTAACTAAACCTGTTCAGCAAACAAAATTCAAAGGCAGCTACTATATCATACTTGTCCTTGCAAAAAGCCTCTCCTCGCATGCATAAAAAAAGTTTGAAAATAGATTTACTTCCCATCTTTGTACTAGTGACAAACATATAGCTTTGATCTCAACTTCAACACAAATAAATCTCTTTAATCTTGCCATCGGGTATTGTTCCTTCTTCTACACTTTTCAACCTCCTTCTTCAACCTCTTCCCACTCATCTCATTCACAATATCCCTTTAACACTTTCATTTAATTAAAAAAAGAAAACTGTTTAGGGAACTTCTATTTGAAATTGTCTTTAATCACCAATTTTAATTTTCTTTCACACTATCTTATGCAAACGTATATCTCTTTCAAAACTTAAATTAAAAAATAACCCTACAAATGAAAACTGGCATATGTAAGGCATTTAGACATACCCTTGATTAATAAGAGAGGTAATAAGCACTATGCAATGAGTTCTAGAAAACATATTATATTGCCCCAAACAAATAAACAAAAAATAAAAATACATTTTCAGATTTGGAAACTCTTAAAGATAGTTCTCTTTTTGTTTTCAGTTTTTAGGTTGATTTGTTTGCTATAGAGTGTGTGTGCTCACCAGAGAGAGAGAAAGAGAGGGAGGGAAAGTGAGAAATCACTCTCCAGGGGGCTGGCCACACCGGAATGCCTTCTCCTCCAGTCTCCTCTCAAGATTTTGGGCGTGCGTGCGTGCGCGCCCACACACACACACACACACACACACACACACACACACACACAGAGCACTTTTCAAAACTCTAGGTCCAAGACTCAAACTACGCAGTCAGTCATGTGGGATCTAGCACCTTAAACTTCACATCACCTGCTGGCCCAAGATAGTTCTTTTTTTGATTAAGCACATTTTTTCCCCAAATCGGTAATATTGTTATTTTCTTTTCTGATATAAAAGCAATAGCTAGTCATTTTTTAAAAAATAAATAAATATTCCAATGAGAGAGAATGTGTGTTTTTCCTCTTTCTGTGCCTGGCTTACCTAGCATAATGTCCTCCAAAACTAAAATTAAAACTGATGTGATAAAAGTAGAGAGGCCAGCAGATGGCAAAATGATTACGATGCTGGACTCACATGTAATTGACCTTAGTTCCAATCCTGGACCCACCAGCTTGAAACACATGCCAGATACTTGTGCATGCGTGCCCAAGGTCCCAAGAGGAGAACAGAGGAGAAGGGATTAGAGTGCGGCCAACCTCCAGAGGGGTGATTTCTCACTTCCTATCTCTCCAGTCTCTCTATCTCTGTCTTTACAGTGAACACATGTGCCCTATAGCAAAGATCTTTGTCTCAAAAAAATAAAAATAGGAGAGTAGAATATCAATTACTAGAGGCTGGAAAGGGTAGGAGGATACTAGGGATTAGAATGTTGATTAATAATTACAAAATTACAGTTAAATAAAAGGAAGAAGTTCTAGTGTTATAACACAGTAGGGCACCTGTAGTTAATAATTCATTTTATATTTCAAAACAGCTAGAACATTTAAAATCCTCTCCACACAAAGATAAATATTTGAGGTGATGGATATGTAATTACCTTGATTTGATCATTACATACTGTATTCATGAACTGAAAATATCATAATTTTTAAATTAATTTTTCAAATAAAATAAAAATAAGCAATATTGAAGCAGAAAATAAAAGTCCTTTCATATCCAAGGACCCAGAAATGACCAACAGCAAATGCGTAATGAAAATGTTTTTAAAGATTTCTTTAGCATGGATACATAAACTTTTATAAAAAGAAATAATATTCAAAGTATTGTTTTGCAGCTTGCCTTTTTAAATTAATAAGATACTGGAAAATGTTTTTGCATGTTACTATATGTGACTTAAACTTAATATTTAAAAATAAACTGCTCTGTATATAATTTATTACGAATGACACTGCAATCAAAATTGTATGTATCTTTAAATAAACAAACATGTAATTTAAATTGAGTATACAACAACAACTAGAAATAACCAGAAATACTTAAGGAAAAAAAGCAAATGGTGAGGGGAAATGGTGGCACAGTGATAAAACACAACATTCTGTAGGACTGTGAAGCAGTCCTACATGGGTCCCTGGTTTGAGTCCATAGACCTCGCTGCATATGCTAGGTACACACCTGCCCATGATTTTAAAAATGAAAAAAAAAAAAAAGATGAAGTAAATAATTAGGGGTGAGTTAAATGGCAAATTAGGCAGAAATGCAAAGGTAATTATAGGGCCAGTACCTTAGCATTGTAGATAAAGGAGCAAGATCCCGCATAGCTGATTACATTTGGAATCCCACCCCTAGTGACTTGAAAAACATTTCAAGTGTGTGCGCATGCATGCCCCAAATCCTGAGGAACTGGACAAATGAAAGGAAAAAGATTATCGTGTAACCACACCCCACTGAGAAGTGCTTTCTCCTTCTAGACAGCACATACAACCTATCTTTTTTTTTTTAATGGTATTATGTATTTAAATAATTTCTCTACAATAAAACAAAATTTAAAAATATAAAATATGGGGCCAGCAGGTGGTGTGAAGGTTAAGGCAGTTGGATCCCACGTAGTCAATACTGCAGCTTAAAAATCACACCAGGTAAGTAAGTGTGTGTACATGCCCAAAATTCTGAGAGAAAATGGAAGAGAAGAAAGTGTAACATGGGGACCAGCAGTTAGTGTAATGGCTATGTCACTGGACTCCCATGTAGTCGACCGCGGTTCGTGTCCTGGACCCGGTGGTTAAACCACACTGGGCGCGCGTGCGTGCGTGCCCAAGATCCTGAGAGGAGAAGGGATTGCGGCGTGGCCATCCCCTCTGGGGAGTGATTTCTCACTTTCTGTCTCTCTGTCTCTCTCTGTCTGTCTGGCGAGCACATGTGCCCTATAGCAAAAACAAACAAACAAACAAACAAACAAAACAAACAAACAAAAACAAAAACCTCTCAAAAAAAAAAGAAAGAAAGAAAGTGTAACATGGCCATGCTCCCTGGAGATGATTTCTCACTTTCTTTCTCTCTCTCTCTCTCTCTCTCTTCCTCCCTCCCTTTCTCTATTTCTGGCAAGTACACACACCCTATAGCAAAAACTAAAATAATAATAATAATAATATATTAGGTTGTCAGAAAAGTCATGATGCATTTTTTTGCATAAAAAAATAGAAAAATATATCATAACTTTTCCAATGACCCATAGTTTAAGAATACAGAACACAAAAATAGAATGAGAGGATACAGCATATATTTAATCAGATAGCCAGAAAAGAAAAAATAAAGAGAATAGAGCAGAGATGATATTCAAAAGAAAATATGTCATAATTAATTAAAAATATGAATATAAATTCAGAACTTCAGGAAGCAAAATATCCCAATCAGAATAAATAAAAAGAAAAGCATGCCTAAATATATAAAAACAGCAGAACATCAAAGGCAATGATACAATCCCAAAACAACTAGAGAGGAAACACATCATCTACAAAGGAATGTTGAAATGACAACAGAATTCTCAATGATGACAATAAAAACCTGAAAATAGTATAGTAATATCTTCAGAGAGAATAGAAAAGTAGCTACCAGCCTAGAACTGTACACTCAGCAAAAATTCCCTTCAGGAACAGGAATAAAATAAACACATTTACCAATTAGAAAAAAGAGGGATTTTACAAATATTCACAAAACATCTATCTGATAAAAGACTTATATCCAAAATACACAAAGAATTTTTAAAATTAAACAATAAGAACATACCCCAGTTAAGAAATTAAGATCTGGGACCAGTAGGTGGCATAGTGATTAAGGTACTTGACACCCACATGGTCAACCGCAGTTGGAGTCCTGGCCTTGGTTGCTTGAACTCACACCAGGCGCGTGTGCATGCATGCCCAAAATCCTGAGAGAAGAACGGAGAAGGAATTGTGGCGTGACCATACCCCTGGCAGGTGATTTCTCGCTTTCTGTCTCTCTGCGAGCACATGGTCCCTGTAGCAAAAATCTCTCAAAAAAAAAAAAAAAAAAAAGAAAGAAAGAAAGAAAGAAGGAAAAAGAAAAAAACAAATTACTATTGAATAGACACTAAAGTAGAAATACAGATGAGAAGTAAGGATACAAAATGATGCTCAACATCACATCATTAGGGAATTTCACATTAAAACAGTGTGACACTACTCACTATACACATGCAGAATGATTAAAATCCAAAAGCCCGATGGTACCAAATGCTAACAGACTCGGAGCAGAAACTTCCATTGATTGCTGATGGGAATGCAATGCCCACTTTGGAAGACAGTTTGGCAGTTTCTCACAAAGTTAAACATAAGGGTGAAAGGATGAAAGAAAAAAATAGTTAAACCTCATCCTATTGTAGATCCAATAACCATGCTCCCAGGAGATTGCTCAGCTGATTTACAAACTTAGGTCCACATAAAAACTCCCACATGAATTTTTATAACAACTTTGTTCATAATTCCTTGAAACCGGAAAAAATAGGTCTTTCAATAGCTGAATGGATAAAGAAACTGTGGTTCATCCCTACAATGAAATGTTTATTATTCAATAATAAAAGAAATGCACTTTCAAGCCATGAAGAGACATGGAAAAATACATATTGCTAAGTGAAAGAAGCTGGTCCGAAAAGGATATAACTGCTCTATAATTCCAACCATATAATGTTATGAAGAAAGCAAATCTGTGGACATAGGAAAAAAAAAAATCAGCGGCTCCCAGGGGCTTTAAGGAAGGGAAGATTAAATTGGTGAAACACAAAGGATTTTATTAGGGTGATAAAACTATTCTTTATAATACTGTATTAATGAATACATGATGCTGCATTTATCAAAACATAGAACTTTATAGCACAAAAAAATGAAGCCTATTATAGCAAAGTTCAAAGTTTTAATTTGGAGGCTGGGGGACTCCAAGATGGAGTATAGAATATGACAAAACAAACCATGTGATAAACTATGAAACCATCTCACTAAAGGGATGGGGGAAAGTAGGTAACTGTGGAAATGAGTAGTCCCTAAAACTAAGATTAGAGAAAACTGGAATAAGTACTGTATTTTCAAATGATAATATTGTTCCTACTAGGGTACAGGTTAACAATTCTGATACTACTTTGCATATATACTAGAACTGAACAATTAAGTAAATGGATGGCAGACAGAAGGAGCTAAATTTGTCACTCTTAGAGAAGGAGTTTCCATATAAGCAAGGAGAGGAAGCTATGCGGTAATGAATTACAGTTGAAGATATATAAATGCAGATGTAGCTTAATTTACATATGTAAATATTTATAAGTATATGCACATACATAGGTGAGTGTATGTGTATAATTACTTGCTTTGTCAGCTGAGATGGTGTAAAACAATGACACCTAGTAGCAATGAGCATCCAAAATGCTGTCCTAAAACCAAACTTTAATAAAAGAAATAAGAATTTCCTTATTTTATTCTAAAACTGGGTAAGGAAATAATATAAAATTAGTCTAAAGCATCTTACAGTGCCAAAAAGTAAGCTAATGCTTCCTTAAAAACATAAATAAATGAATAACTAAAGCCCATTACCCACTATCATAAAGGTATGTCAAAGGAAAACAGAAATTTTTTAAAACTCTCAGTGGCCCAATTGCAGCATTTGACCACAAATGAAATAAATAGTATTGGACTATAACTATTGATAAAAGCATTTAACGATTAATTAGTCTATACTGATAATATATAAAAATAAAATTTGGAAAAGGGACCAGTCTCCTATCCAGAAGAATTCCAAATAATACATGTAATAATCTACCTTCAAAAAGGTGGGGCTCCTTGGGGAACCAGCAGTTAGCATAATGGCTATGTCGCTGGACTCCCACGTAGTCGACCGCGGTTCGTGTCCCGGGCCCGGTGGCTTAAAACTCACGCCGGGCACGTGTGCATGCGTGCCCAAGATCCCGAGAGGAGAATGGAGGAGAAGGGATTGTGGCGTGACCATCCCCCCTGGGGGGTGATTTCTCGCTTTCTGTCTCTATGTCTCTCTCTGTCTGTCTGGCGAGCGCACGCACCCTACAGTGAAAATCTCTCCAAAAAAAAAGGTGGGGCTCCTTGAGTGTGAGTCATATTAAAGACTTCTTTCCAAAGAGTACAATATAAAAAGGAGGGGAAATGTAACTTTACAATGAATAAGCCTGCCTACCCCTATCTCAACCTATAAAATATCAATAGTGATAAGTTATGCTGATAGCACATATCTTTAATTCAATGTGCTGAAAATAGCATTTTTGTCTCTGTGGTCTTCCTCCCAAAAGCCTGTAAAATAAAACTAATTATGAGAACAACATCAGACAAACCTCAATTGAGAGAAATCCTCAAAATACCTGACTAGCGCTCCTCAAAACTGTCAAGGTTGGGACCAGCACATGGCATAATGGCTACATCGCTGGACTCCCACATAATCAGTCACGGTTCAAGTCCCAGACCTGGTGACTTAAAACTCACACCAGGCACGTGTGTGTGCATGCCCAGAGTCCCAAGAGGAGAATGGAGAAGGGATTACAGTGTGGTCATCCCCCATGAGGGGTGATTTCTCTCTTTCTGTCTCTCTGTCTCTCTCTTTCTGGTGAGTGCACGTGTCCCATTGCAAAAATCTCTCAAATAATAATAATAACAATAATAATAATAATAATAAACTCTCCACCTTACTATCCCACTACACCCCCCCCCAAAAAAAAAGAAAAAGAAATACATTGGGTACATTTGGTTTGGTTTAACAGTGTATGTCACTTCAACGTATAACTGAGATACAGCTAGTCCACCCTCTGCAGCAAACATTTCCAGGGATAATCTTGCCATTGACTCTGCTCACTCCCCATCAAGTAGGTATGCCGAGACAGGTCACACTGCCATAACGATATGACCTCTTCAGTGGAAGAGAAAGTTTCGCATGTATATTCAAGAAACTAGACTATGGGAAGTTCTTTTAAACATCAAAGCTTTAAAACGTTAAGCAGGATAGTCGATTCTCATTCATACCTAATTAAAACAGAAGTTTTCATCTGTCAGAAATACATTCGGTAAGCAGTACATGCAATTATAAACATACCACACAAATTTTTTTTGCAACAAATCACATGAAGTAAACTTTGTCAAAATTTCTAAGTTTGTACAGCACAAAGCATTACTGCAAACAGTAAGTGTAACTAAGGATAAGGTTACATGAGTTCTGCATTCCTTACGTATGTCTTAACTTATCTGATGCATCTTGTCCTCACAAAGTCAGACAGTTCCAGATAAAACAGCATGCAAAATTGCCATAAATACAGCAAGTCGCCTGAAGAAACAGACGTTCCAGTGAAAAATTTCTACACATATCCCATCAATAATTCAATATCTGTAGTATAAGAATAATTCAGTTATACAATTATGGGGCTCAGCTAAACACAGTGGCAATTTTTAAATGCATTTGAATTGCTCTCGTGTATGTTTTAATTTCAGATAAATTGCTCCACTTTTTTCTACAATTATTGATCATTCCAAAATTCAATCGAAAGTAAGTAGCCCAGTTGAAGCTAAGAAAGGAAATTGAAAGAGCAAAGATTGACAGGAGCTTCAAAATGTCAACTCTTCTGTAAAACAACATAAATTAAAAACTCTGATAGCTGAAATGGTGGCAGAACCATTTCAAGACGAATCATGATAGCTGAGAAAATATTGATAAAATGCTAGTAGAAGAGGAAAAATAAGACTGTGAGAATCAGTATACACCCAAATGGAAACGGAAATTTCCAAATGGAAAACACAATTTCTACTGTCAGCACAGCCTCATTTTTTTTAGAGGTTCCTGCCCTAGGGTGTGTGTGTGCTTGCCTGCAAGAGAGAGAGAGACAGAGACAGTGAGAAATCACCCCCAGGAAGGAAGGCCACGCCACAATCCCTTCTGTTCCTAGGGTCTTAGGCATGTATGCTCACGTGCCTGGAGTGAGTTTTAAACCACAGGGTCCAGGACTCAAATCACAGTTGGCCATGTGGGAATCTAGCAACGTGATCACTACACCATCTGCTGGCCCCCAGCTCAGCCTCATTTTAACAAATGTGTTGACTTCGTGAGTACCATGAACTTTCACCCTGGCCCATTACAATTCACGGCAATTCTGTGAATGCAAACTTTTTTCCTCCAACATCATAATCCTAATTTACAGAGAATCAAAGAGAAGAGATAAAGGATTTGTTAAACTGCTTCTCAAACAGTTGTTATAAAGGAAATTTAAATATGTATGAGTAAATTTCTCTTAAGATCTAGACTAGTCTATTCTACAATGAAGAATGTGTGTGTATACAAACACACACAAATATATATAGTTGTTATTATTGTGTATTTTTAATAAGACATGTTACTTATATTAAGTAAATTTTCAGACTGGATTAAATGTATAAAAAGCTCTCAAAAATCAGAAATTGTCACAGAATATGAGGAGGCTAATCACTTAGCCATCTCAAGAAAAGTTCTCTTCCCAGTCCCTGAAGCTGACTACTTCAGATCTTACAACAGCTATATATTCTTCTTGTATTTCTTATATTGAAAATGTAGTACTTTAGGGGCCAGCAGGTGGCGTAGTGGTTAAAGGTGCTGGATTTCCACAAGACTGACAGTAGTTCTAGTCCTGAACCTGGTGGTTTGTTTCCTCTCTT
>NW_006159577.1:1049635-1050055 GCF_000334495.1 Tupaia belangeri chinensis
GGGACTCGAACCATGACTGACTACATGAGAGTCTAGCGACATAGCCATTACGCCAACTGCTGGTCCCAATAATTCTTTTTTTTAATGTAGTATTTTAAACACTCATGCTAACTTAGATTTTAAAGAGTTTAACAATTGTGAGATGGCTTGCCTATTACAAACCATTGAGATTTTGTTGCACAAGTGCACAGCATTTTAAGGACTCCAAAATACATTTTTATGACTCAGAAGGGAAAAAATATAGGACACAAAAAGTTTACTCACAGGACCAGCAAATGGAGCAATAGTTAAGTCGCTCAACTCCCACATAGTCAGCCACGGTTCAAGCCTTGGGCCTGGCAGCTTAAAACTCATGCTTGGGGGGGACCAGCAGTTAGCATAATGGCTATGTCGCTGGACTCCCACGTAGTCGACCACAGT
>NW_006159577.1:1050080-1064874 GCF_000334495.1 Tupaia belangeri chinensis
TGTCTGGCGAGTGCATGCGCCCTATAGCAAAAACCTCTCAAAAATAAATAAATAAATAAATAAATAAAATAAATAAATAAAAAATAAAAAATAAAAAACTCATGCTTGGGCTCATGTGTATGCATGCCCAAGATCCCAAGAGGAGAATGGAGGAGAAGGAATTGCAGTGTGGCCATCCCCCCTGGGGGGTGATTTCTCGCTTTCTGTCTCTCTGTCTCTCTCTGTCTCACTGGTGAGTACACATGCCCTGTAGCAAAAATCTCTCTAAAAAAAATGTTTACCCAGTTAATTATGGTTGCACAAAAGGCCACATATTATATAATTATATTTACATATAAGACACATTCTGAACAGGCAAATCCATGGAGTCAGAAGGAAGGTTGGTAGCTGTAGGGACTTGGAGGAGGGAAGAAATGATGAAAGACTGATAATGGGTACGTACGTATTTGGGGTTGATGAACATGTTCAGTAGTTAAAGGAGCTGGATCCCACGTGGCTGACCGCAGTTAGAGTCTTGGACCCAGCGGCATGAAAAATAAGCAGGGTATGTGTGTGTGCCCCAAATCCCAACAGAATGGAGAAATGGAGGAGAAAGACCTGTGGCATGACCACCCCTCATTGGGGGTGCTTTCCCCCTCCCTTACTCTGTCTCTTTCTCTCTGGCAAGCACATGCACCCTCCAGCTCCATGGTCTGGTGGTTAAGACAACTGACTCTCACATGGGCAACTGTGTGTTTGAGTCTCTGACTCGGCAGCTTGAGAAACACATCAGGCACATCTGTATGCCCAAAATCCCAAAAGGAGGAGAGACAGAGGAGAAGGGATTGTGGCATGACCATTCCCCATGGGGGTGATTTCTCCTCTCCCTTTCTGTCTATCTCTTTCTTGCAAGCACATGTTCTCTATAGTAAATTTTAAAAATTTAAAAATACAAGTTGTTCATTATGCATTCACTTGATACATGCTGTCTTAGACCTCTAAGTTCATGTCTTCCACTTTCCACTCTGGTAGTTTGGTACCACCCTTTAGACAGAGAATGGGGCTTGGGAAATCTCTCCTACTTGTAAGCCCAGCAATACATTAGTCATAGCTAGGATCTAGTTATTTTATAATGGGAGTGCTCTTCCAAATACCTAGTTTTCCATAGTTTCAGAGACAGAATTTGCTGTTACTTTTTTTTTTTTTTAATTTTTCTTTCTTTCTTTTTTTTTTTTTGGAGAGGTTTTCTCTATAGTGCGTGTGCACTCGCCAGACAGACAGACAGAGACATAGAGACAGAAAGCAAGAAATCACCCCCCAGGGGGGATGGTCACACCGCAATCCCTTCTCCTCCATTCACCTCTCGGGATTTTGGGCACGCACGCACACGCGTCTGGCGTGAGCTTTAAGCCACCAGGTCTGGGACGCGAACTGCGGTCGACTACGTGGGAGTCCAGCAACATAGCCATTACACTAACTGCTGGTTCCCTTACTTTTTTCAACTTGGACACCTCATTAAATAAGTATGTATAATAGTTTGACAGTTAATTCTCTCAGGTTTTCTAGCTAGATACTCATATCATCTCTAAACAATGAAATTTTATCTCTTCCTTTCTAAATTTTATTTTTCTCATCCACTTTATCTATAATCAATTATAAACATGAATAGTGAAGCAGAAATTATTTTATTGACCATATCTTTAATGATGTTGTTCCCTTAAAGCATGATGCTGGCATTTAGAATGAAATGTATACAATTTGTCATGTAAAGGAGTTGTCTGTATATCTCTACTTATTTTTTTTATTCATCATGAGTTTACTTATTTTAACATTTCATCATATTTCACTTGGGCTCAATTCTGACAATACAGTGTATGTTCATATGGCCAGTGTGCATATACATATTATCTAAATACATATCCATAAATTGCCAGAATGCTGCCCTATTTTAAAGTATTTTTTTAAATAATTATTTGTTTATTTCCATTTTTATTATTATTTTGTAATTTGACCAGAAAGAGAGACAGAGAGAGAGAGAGGAAACAGAAGAAAGCAAGCCGCCAGGTCCAGGACTTAAACCATGGTCAGCCATGTGGGAATCCAGCACCTACAACCATCATGCCACCTGCTGGCACCTATTTTAAAGTATTTTAAAACTAGAAAAAAAAATGTACTTTTATTAAATGCCTTTTTGCCATTCTTTGTTTGGTGTATTGATACTGTGGATTATATGAACATATTTTCTAGTGAGGAAACATCAATGACAAAATAGTAAATTAGTATTCTTACTTTAAAGAAATATGAGGATTAGTCACAGCACAAAAACATTCAAAATGCTCTGAAATCAATTTTCCCCCAGCTTCTTTTTTTAAATTTTGCTAGAGAGTGTGTGCACTTACTGGGAAGAGACAGAGAGAGAGAGAAGAAAAATGAGAAAGTACATCCCCTGGGGGATAGTCATGGCACAATCCCCTCTCTCCTCCATTTCTCCCTTTGGAATTTTGGGCATGCACATACATGTGCCCGGTGTGTTTTCAAGCCACCAGGTCCAGGACTGGAACACTGAGTTGACCATGTGGGATTCAGCCTTAACCACCATGCCACTGGCTTCCCACCCACTAACTTCTCATTTCAAAAACCTCAAATCTACAGAAAGACAAAAGAACAATGCAATGAATTATTCAGATAGTCCCACATTTGCTTTATTTCTGGATATATTTGTGTATATTTGTTTTATTTTTCACTAAGGCAATTAAATGTAAGTTAAAGATATCCTAATACTTCTCTAAATTTTAATGGAAAGTATTTTAATATTGAAATATTACTAAATATTCCTAGATATTTTAATATTAAAATATTCCTAAATATTTAATATTTTATGGGAAATAGACTTCGGCATAGACATAAATATCTTTCTCCTAAAAAGAAAAGGATGGTCTCCTGCATGATCCAATCTATCACACCCCTAAACTGTAATGGTAATTTAATGTTATTTCATCTATAGTCCTTATTCAAATTTCCTTCAATTGTCTAGTTTCTGTCCTTTTTTCCTTCATTTCATTGAAGATTCAATAAAAAACCATGAACTGCATTTAGTGAGTCTCTTTAGTTTCTTTTACTCTATAACAGATGCTCATCTTTCGTTGTCTTTACTTGCATATTTTTTTTAAGAGTTCAGGGCAGTTGTTTCATAGAATGTACCACAAGTTGAGTTTGTTTGATTGTATATTCATGATTACATTTAGATTGAATATTTTTAGCAAAAAAAAAAAACACAATACATAAATGATACTGTATAGGTCCCACTATGCCACATCAGTTGGCATATTTCATTATTAGTGACACTCAGTTCAATCATGTGATTACACTGGAGTTTGCCAGATTTCTCCATCAGAAAAGTATTAACATTATCCCTTTTCATGTTCAAATTGTTTCAAATGTGGCCAGTAAATGGCCCTTCAAGCTGGGTCCTTTTAGTATTAGCATGTTCCCATGGAGGTTTTTTTTAAGCACCTCCTTTCTTTTCTGGTTTATCTGGATATTCTAGGCTCTCCTTGTACTTTCGATGCCCCAGTAGTGGAATCGTCCAATTCACTAAGCTATTTCCCCTCTTTCAATGGAAAATACATTTAGAAACCAAAATCTTGTACTGTGTTCATTGCTATTAGAGAATCATTGTTTTTAGAACTTTTCGGTAAACAGTCAGGATTTTCTTTTTTTTAATCTAGAATTCATTTGGATGACTCCGATTCAAATCCAGCGTGACAACAATATTATTTTCCTCCTTCCCTCCTTTTCTTTTTCCATATTTATATGTTTCTTCTTCCCCAGTGAGAAGCCTGGTTTTGGATAGCCTTAACACATTTTCTCACTTGCTCAGTTTCATAAAACTTGCAAAATGGTATCAAAACCACCATAAACAAACTAAGTAATCTTCAATATGCCTTTTAGTTTTTTGTCTTTAGAACATCTTTAAAATTTATACAGGTATAAATTCTCAAAAATGTGTTAAAAAATTAGATGAATGATTTTTATCTGAGGTTTATAAGTAATTAGATAAATAGGTCCACATAGTTCTGTTTGTATTAAACTTTATTTTTTCCACCCTTGTAAATCTTATGCTTTAAATATATAAAACATTAGCATGGCTAACACCTAGTTGTTAAAATAAATCTTTAAATGAAGTTTTAAATCTCATTTCCTTTACCTGTCCATTTTTTTATTTTAAATTTACTTATTTACATTTATTCGCTATACATCATTACAGTATGCAAAATGAGATTTTCCATCCAGAATGCACTGTATATTGACTCAATCAAGGATATTGCTATATGTATTATTAACAACAAATAATCTTCCATTTCTTGTTTCTTATATTTTTTTTTCCCTTTCTCCCCTCGCTTTTCCTACCTATTACAGTCTGCCATTTCCCACCCTCCTCCCACACTGTCTCTGGTATCCACAGTAGCTTTCCATGCTTTTTTTATCTCTGATAACTTCAGTTTTTTCCCATGCCTTTTTTTCCCCACATTATATTGATTCATGAAAGATCTTAATTAATCTAAATACTTTCAATAGCAAGTATAGCCGATATGTACATATCTATGAACATATATCTGACTTTAGGCACAAACCTCAGTGAGTAGAATGAACATACTATAAAGTAGCACCTAGCTGGGGCTATATAGCTTACCGGAGTCATTAAATAGGTATTTTTATGCACATTTTAATTTCAAGACAAACAGTTTTAGTTTTAATAGATTGAAATCAAAAAAATGTTAAAAGAAGTTTGCTTAAGACTCAAAGCCAGAAAAAAGGTTAGGATTCCATTCAAACAGTAGGTAGATGAACCTATCAACAGTTCAAGAGAAGACAAAATCCTTAAATCTGGAAAACAAAGCATAGAAGGAAATCAGTAATATTTTACTCAAAAGTCATAAAATTCTATTTCACCAGCTCAGTCTCATCTAATTGATCTCTCTTCTGTTGAATTCACAGTATTACTGTGGTCTGATCTTTCTGTTTAAATTCTGAAAGTTAACATTCAACATTATTATTGATCTTTCCAGAGATGTCCCTGTCATTAAATTGGACATTCTCTTGGTTGTTTTTTGTGTTTCTGTGTGTCTGACTTTAGTTTTCCTGGTATAGCACTCCCTTCAGAACTTCTTAAAGAACTGGTCAGTGTTGGTAAACTCTTTCAGGTTTTGTCTACCTGAGAATCCTTCTCATATGAAGGATAATCTTGCCGGATACAGTATTCTTGGTTAAAATTGATTTTCACTTAACACTTTGAATATATTTTCCCATTCTTTCTTTGCTTGCAATGTTTCCAATGAGAGGTCCGACGTTAGCCTGATGGAATATCCTTTGAAAGTAACTTGACATTTTTCTCTTGCCAATTTTAGTATCTTATCTCTGTCCGTGGTTTTGGTCAATCTGGCTATGCCTTGGAGAAGATCTTCTTGGGTTGATTCTATGTGGGGTCCTTTGTATTTCTTGGGTCTGGATATTTGAATGTCTCTCTAGGTTTGGAAAGTTTTCTTCCAGGGTTTCATGGAATAGATTGTCAATGCCCTTATTAGTTTCTTCACCTTCTGGGATATAGATTATCCAGATGTTTGGGTGTTTAATGATATTTAGTATTACTCATATATTATTCTCTTTTTTTGTTGTTGTTATTTTCTCAGTCTTTTTGGTGAATTTTCCTAGGTCAGAGGTTCTGTCTCCTGCATTTGAGATTCAATCTCCTGCGTGATCTAGTCTGCTTTTAATATTTTTTCCTACTTTTTTTTTTTTTTTGGAGAGGTTTTATCTATAGTGCGCATGCGCTCGCCAGACAGAGAGAGACAAAGAGACAGAAAGCGAGAAATCACCCCCCAGGGGGGGATGGTCACGCTGCAATCCCTTCTCCGTTCTCCTTTTGGGATTTTGGGCAAGCATGCACACGCACCCGGCGTGAGTTTAAGCCGCCGGGTCCAGGACTCAAACCACGGTTGACTGCGTGGGAGTCCAGTGGCATAGCCATTACACTAACTGCTGGTCCCTGCTTTTAACTTTCTGCAGTTCCATTTTTCTCCTTTTGTGCAGCAGATTCCTTGGGAATTGAGGATTACTCTGACCCTAAAAGTATTTAGATGTCTGGTTACTGTGCGCCTAGGCCTGTCTAGAAGCTCAATCTGTGGAGGCTGAGCAGAAAAGTGAGAAAGGTAAAAGAAAAAGGAAAAAGAAAAGAAAACAAAGAGAAAAATGAAAAAAAAATTTAAAAAGGAAAAGAATATATTTTTTTAAATGAAAACCACATGGTGCATTTGCATGCTGTGGGAAAGGAGCCGCTCAGAGCTCAAATGAAGATGGCTTGTGATTGGCCTGTCCTATTTAGGAAGTGAGAATTAGCAAGATAAAAGACAGAAAGCAAAGAAGTTTAAAAAAAATTTTAAGTAAATTAAAGAGAGAGATGGCAAGAAACAGAATACAAAAGGTGCTCTTCCTACTAGATCTTGGGGACAGGAGGGTGAAGTCTGGGGAGAAAATACAGGAGGGTGAAGTCTGGGGAAAAAATCTTCACTTGCCCTAGTTCTTACCTTTCCATTTAATCTTATTCCCACACCCCTAGTGGTGTGGGCGCTTGATTCCATTGTTGTTTGGTTTGTTCTTTTTTTTTTTTTTAATTTTGCAAAAATACAAACAAGAGGGCTTTGAAAGCTCATAGAAAATGGAATTAAAGTACAAATTTATTTTGGTGCAAAAAGAAAGCAATGCAATAATAGCATAGTTTTAGCTGTTCTGGCTGTTGTTGTTTGCTATAGGATGTGGCACTTACTAGAGATAGAGACAAAGAAAGGGAAAGTGAGAAAGCATCCCCCAGGGGTGATCGCCATGCCACGATCCTTTATCCTCCACTCTCCTCTTGGGATTTTGGGCACACGCACACAAACACATGCAACCTGGTGCATTTTTCAAGCCACTATGTCCAGGACTCAAAACACTCAGTCAGCCATACGGGATCTAGCCATGCTAATCTCCATGCCATTTGCTGGCCCTTTGTTTGTTTGTTTTTCTTTCCAAAGAATTATCTATTTCATTTATTATTATTATTATTTTAATTTTCTATAGGGCATATGCACCTACCTGAGAAAGAGAAAGAGAAAGGGAAAGTGAGAAAACAAACCACCAGGTCCAGCATTTGAACCACAGTTGGCCATGTAGGAGTCCAGCACCTTAACCACGATATCACTTGCCAGCCCCACTCATATAGTTTTTTACAATACACATTTTCCATGAACTTTTTAAATACCTCTCATATGTGTATATGTACACACAAAAGGTATCATACTATCTATACTCTTTTACAGCTTACTTTTTTCACTTAATATGAGTTAGTTACAGAAAAATGACTCCATATTAGTTCATAGAGATTGTCCTCATTCTTTGTGTTTTTTTTTCTTTTTAATGTAGTTCTTATGACATCCCATCGTGTGGGTATATCATAGCTTATTCAAATAGACACCTATGTATGAGAAATACCCTGAAACTTTAAGTTCCTTTAAGCTGATAGAGGTCTTCCCAAATCTGACAATTCTAAATATGTACACAATACCAAAAAGAAGTTAGGAAGACAATCTTTTACATCAGTGTAAAAACAAATAGCAATGCAAATAAAATCACAATTAAGGGCCAGCAGGTGGCATGGTGGTTAAAGTGCTGGATTCCCACATAGCCTGCTGTGGTGTGAGCCCCAGACCTGACGACTTGAAAATCACACCAGATATGTGTGCACGCATGCTCCAAATCCCACAGGAGAATGGACGAGAAAGGATTGCAATATGGCCATCCCCCTGAGGGTGATGTCTCCCTTTCTCCCTCTCTCTCTCTGTCTCTGTCTTTCTCCAGAGACTACATGTGCCCTAGAGCAAACTAAAATAATAAAATAAAATAAAAATTTAAATATGTTTTGAATTTCAGTTAACTAATGGAGAAAAAGGAACAAAAATCACTAAATTCACCCAGAAATATAGAACTATAATGAATACAAGGATAACAGTCTTAGATTCAAAGGTGTCAAGTCACTAGCTCAAAACTACAGCTTTATGGGACCAGCAGTTAGTGTAATGGCTATGTCGCTGGACTCCCATGTAGTCGACTGTGGTTCTAGTGACTTAAACTCACACCAGGCGCATGTGCATTCGTGCCCAAGATCCCAAGGGGAGAATAGAGGAGAAGGGATTGCAGTGTGCCCATCTCCCCTGGGGGGTGATTTCTTGCTTTCTGTCTCTCAGTCTTTTTGGCGAGCGCACATGCCCTATGAGGTGGGGGGTAACTACAGCTTTATAAAGTCTGATGTTCAAGCTTTAAAGTCGGTTTCTGGGTGCCAGCAGATAGTGTGGTGGTTGAAGGTGCTGAATTCTCACATGGCCAACCGTGGTTCAAGCCCTGGACTTGGAGTCTTGCTTTCTCCCTTTCTCTTTCTCTTTTTCTCTCTCTGGCCAAATTGGAAAAAATAATAATAATAATAATAACAAATGGGACTAAGTAAATAAATAAATTATAAAATCGATTTCTGTTTATTTCTCTATTCTGTTGTTTCTGCATTTTTGTCAATATAGAAATATTTCTAGGGCTGGCCAGGTGGCATGAGGATTATGACAGCTGGATCCCACAGGGCTAACTACGCAGCTCAATTCCTAGATCCGGTGACTTTCAAAACACGCCAGACATGTGTTTGTGCATGCCCAGATCCCAAGGGGAGAGTGACGAAAAAGGGATTACATTGTGGTCAATCCCCTTGGGGGGGGTGTTTTCTCACTTTCTTTCTATTTCCTTCTCTATCTCTTTCCAGCAAACACGCCTGCCCTTTAGCAAAATATTTTTTTTTAAAGTTTCTAAATATATACTACAAGTACAACTGATGTGCCAGGAAGACGGACTATGCTTTTCCTGTAGTTTGAAAACCTACTGACAAGCATGCTACTAGCCTGCATACAGAATAATGCATTCAGAGAAAGTAAAGAAAGCGTGCAAGAATCTATCACCTGCTGGGGCTCTCATCAGCTTAAAAATATTCCAGTTATTATGTAATACAGCAAGAAAATTATTCAGAAAGTCTAATCATTTTAGACTAGAAAAAGTTTAATAACTACCCTTTTGGAAAGACTCAGTTATCTTTCTATTCTAGTCACAGGAATCATTATAAAATTATTTCTATACAAAAGATGGTAAAATAATGTTCAGGCAAAGTATGTAGGAAAAATTATAGAAATGTATTGAACTAAAAAAATGTCATTTTTCTGGATTTTATAGCATTTGTGATATGTGTCAGCTTTTTACATTTTTGTTTTGATTTGTTTTGTTTTGTTTTAAGAAAGAGAAAGGGATGGAGGAAGAAGGCACATGGTCACACCACAATCTCTTCTCCATTCTCCTCTCAGGATTTTGAGCTTGCACACACATGTACCTGGTGTGGTTCTCAAGACACAAGTCAAGACTAGAACCATGTAGCTGGCTTTGTGGGATCCAGCTAATCTAACCTCCATGGCATTTGCTGACTCGGCTTTTTATATTTTTAGTTAGTTATACTTTTTGTCATTCTAAATACACACACACACACACACACACACACACACACATCTAATATATCTAATTTTATGGTTATATTTTACCAAGTTATCTATTTTATTTTTGTTTTTTTGGTGCCTACTTGCCTACTTCATTGCTATGTTTTTTTAATTCTTATTTCTGTGTGTCTGATTTTAGTTTTCCTGATATGACACTCCCTTCAGAACATTTTGGAGAACTGGTCTGGTGTTGGTAAATTCCTTCAGGTTTTGTTTATCTGAGAATGTTCTTGTCTTCTCTTCCCATATGAAAGATAATCTTGCTAGATATAGTATTCTTGGTTGAAATTGTTTTTTACTCAACATTTTTAATATATTTTCCCATTCTTCCCTTGCTCGCATTCTTTCCAATGAGAGGTCCGCTGTTAGCCTGATGAGATATCCTTTGTAGATAACTTGTCATTTCTCTCTTGCCAGTCTGGGTACCTTGTCTTTGTCTGTGGTTTTGGTCAATCTGGCTATAATGTGTCTTGGAGAAGATCTTCTTGGGTTGATTCTCTTTGGGGTCGTATGTATTTCTTGGGTCTGAATCTTTGAATGTCTCTCTAGATTTGGAAAGTTTTCTACCAGGGTTTCATGGAATAGATTGTCAATGCTCTTATGTGTCTCTTCACCTTCTGGGATACCAATTATCTGGATTGTTTGGACATTTGATAGTATCTAATATTTCTTGTATCTAATTCTCATTTTTTTGGACTAGTTTCTCAGTCTTTGTGGTGGATTTTTTTTAGGCCAGCGATTCTGTTTTATACATCTGAGATTTGATTTTCTGTATGATCTAGTCTGCTTTTAATACTTTCAAGAGAGGTTTTGACTTCCTGTATTATAGCCTTCATCTCTAATAGGTCTATTTGATTATTTTTTATAGTGTGTATTTACTCTCTCAGATCTTGCAAGAATTTTCTCGCCACCTGGAACTCATCAGCTCCTTTCTCCTGCCTTTCCTGCAGTTCTTTGTCTCTCTTCTCTTCCATAGCATGCAGGAGGGTGATCTACAATCTTTGCCATTCCATTTTTATCTCTTTGTGCAACAGATTCAGTGGGTATTGAGGAATATGTTAAAACCCTAATAGCATTTGGATGTTTGGCTATGGTTCCCTTAGATCCATCTAGACACTCAGTTAATGGAAATTGAGCAGCAAAGTGATGAGGCAGAAAAAAAAGAAAACAGAGAAAGAAAAGAAAAGAAAGTGAAATAAAAAGAAGAAGAAAAAATAGAAAAACAACAAAAAAAATTTTCTTTAAAAATGAAAACCGCATGAAATAAAAAGAAGAAGAAAAAAAAGAAAAACAACAAAAAAAAATTTTCTTTAAAAATGAAAACCGCACAGCATGGAAATCACTAGTTCTCAGCATCAATGGAGGAGTCTTCTTCTGAAGGCCTGCCCCTTGCCTCTCCTAGAGGGGAGAAGGAAAGGGGATTATCAGCAAGATAAAGGAGGATTTGAAAGCCAAGAGAATACTTTACCTTAACATTTTTTTTTAAAGGAAAAACTACAAAAAAGTGAGAAGACAGAGAGAGGCAGAGAGAGACAGAGAGGATAGAGGGATGTCCTACCACTCCAAACTGGGGGCTGGAGGATGAATTATTAGTAGAAAATCTTCATTTCTCTTATTCCTGAACTCACTAGTTCTCAGCAGCAAATTGTTTCAGAACTACAAAACCTACATCTGCTCCCGAATGGAATTTAAGTTCACAACAAAGCTTTACTTTCCTACCAAGTTGAATATAAGACAGCAGGGTTGGGATCTAATATACTACCTGGTAAAGAAAAGCTGAGAAAATTTAAGGAAGCCATCTGTGAATTCATTCATCAATTATTGAAGGTCTTCCGAATGTCAGGCATTGCATCAAGTTATGGGGACACAATAGTGAGCAGAAATGGGCTCTGGTTTCACAAAGTGTCCAGTTTCATGGGGCAGAGAGACAAGAATTGGATAATTCCCCAGTAACAAACTACACTCAATGCAACGGAAGAAGACTGCACAGATTAACACAGAGTAAAATAGGATGACTTTCCACAGAATAAAAAATGGAGGAAATGGGGTGTGAAAAGAGCAGAGGGATGAAGAAGTTCTGCCCAAACCCTGAGGCAGATGAGACCGGGAATGTGGGCAGCAAAGTCTCTCTTCAGCTAGATTCCAACACTGAACAGATCTGGAGGGGGGACTTCAGCTAGGCCCATGACAACACATCTGTCTACAAGGCAGGTGCCAACTGTACTGAGCCGCAGCTGCAACTACAGCAACAGACCGTTGTCTCCTGCTTATTAAGAGCATGAGTTGTGAAGATGGTTAGACCAGGATGGAACCCTGATTATGCCACATCCCAATTATGTTTGCCATTTCTCTTTCTCACTTGCCCAAAAAGAAAATGAGGTATTAGGTGTTTTGCCTAGAGCTTAATATATAGTACTAAATAAACAGCAGTGGCTCTCATCATTCCCCTCCCCTCTCCTTCCTCCAGCTTTTGTTCTTTTTACTTAGTTCTGGAAACAGCCTTCATTCACTCAGGACTGAAATTCTATCCACAGCTCAGTCCCCATGAATAGCCAGACATCCCTGAGGCCTTCATCTGCTTGCCCACCACTGCCACCTACTGCCCAAGGCTAGATTACCTAGAAAAACCAAGTTGATCTGGGCCTTTCTGGAGCACCTTCAGGTATGTGCTGTCTGCAGATAGGCAAAGCTATAATAAACATTGAGGGATATATTCATGCATGATAAACTATAAAAAAAGTTAAATAATCAAATGCAGATGCATATCTTTCCATTATGAGAACAGTCTTCCTCCTAAATTACAAAATTCACTTCAGTAAAGAAAGTTTAATAATAAAACCTTAAACACAAGCACAATTTTAACATATTTTTTCTTTCATGCCACATTATATCGAAATTAGCTCTTCACTTAACTGATTACTCCATTAGATTTTAAGCACCTTAAGAGCAAGGGTTATGTTTTATTATGCTTCTCATTCTCAGAACCAAACAAAATATAGACAAGATAAAGCAATGGGTCAGCTTAGAGAGGCCAGAACTATACCCAGATATATAAGGTGCATGATTTATAATTAATGATGACACTGAGGAACAGTGAAGAAAATACGATTTTTTTTCTTTATTTTTTCTTTTTTTTTTTTTTTTTGGAGAGATTCTTGCTATAGGGCATGTGCACTTGCCAGAAAGAGAGAAAGAAAGTGAGAAATCACCCCCCCAGGGGGTATGGCCACACTGCAATCCCTCTCCATTCTCCTCTCGGGATCTTGGGTATGCACACACACACGCCCAGCATGAGTTTTAAGCCACTGTGTCCAGGACTTGAACCATA
Organism: Tupaia belangeri chinensis; assembly: GCF_000334495.1. Lineage (NCBI taxonomy): Eukaryota > Metazoa > Chordata > Mammalia > Scandentia > Tupaiidae > Tupaia > Tupaia belangeri. Next base: position 1,063,002 of record NW_006159577.1, read on the forward strand.
GTCGACTACATGGGAGTCCAGCAACATAGTCATTACGCTAACTGCTGGTCCTGAAAATATGACCATTTTAACAAAAAGTACTTAGTCAACTGAATAGCCATATGAAAAAAAAGTCTACTTTATAACATACAAATTAGTTAATTCCAGAGAGATTACAGGTTATATATGAAAATGTTTCTGGAACATGACATAGAATATGTTTATTATCTTAGATTAGGCACAAACATTTTTATAAAGAATACCAAAATAGGACCAGCAGGTGGCATGGAGGTTAAGGTAGCTAGCTCCCACATGGTTGTTGACTGTGTGATTCGAATCCAGGACCTGCATCTTGAACATCATGCCAGGAATATGTGTGCCCAAAATCCTAAGAGGAGAACAGAGAAGGATTTGTGGCATAGTCATCTTCTCTAAAAGGTAACTTCTCATTCACTCTCTCTCTGTCTCTTTCTGGAGCAAACAAACAAACAAAAAGCAAGTACCAAAAATATTGTCTGTAATATCATCTGTAAGGGAAAAGACTGATGGATTAGAGTGCATGAAAATTAGTTCTATTCAGAAAAAGAAACCATCAGGAGAATGAAGTAGGAGGCCACCAGGTAGAAGAAAATATAACCAAAGAACTTTAATCCAGAATATATTTAAGATTTCATACAAAACAATGATCGAAAAAATGGGAAACTCAACAGAAAGTGAACCAAGAGATATGAGCAGCTTCTCCCACACAGAATAACAAAATTTCATATTAAAACATATGAAAAGATGCTTGACCTAATTAGGCATCAAGGATATTAAAATTGCAAACATGGGGCCAGCAGATGGCATAGTGGTTAAAGATGCTGGACTCCCACATGGCTGACTATGATTCGAGTCCTGGACCTGATGGCTTACTTTCTCACTCTTTCTCCCCCACCTTCTCTGGTCAAATTAAAATAAATAAATAAAGTTAAATAAAATAATTATTTAAAGAGGAAACAAAAAATTCCAAACATTATGAGATACTTCCACATACCAGAATAACTAAATTAAAATGAAAGTCTTTCAAAAATTAACAGAATAGTAAGCATTAGGAAAGGTGGGAAAAAATTCGGACATTCTTCCATAGCTGGTAGAGTATAAATTGTCATAACTACTATGGAAATACTGTAATAATATCTCCTAAAGCTGAACATACATATACTCCATAAAATGACACTTCCACTCCCAGATATACATATCCAAAAAAGAGTACACACATGCACCAAAAGATGAGTATGAGAAAGTTTAGAGTAGCATGACTTATCATATATGTCCACTGGAAAGAATGCATGTGTGTACCAGCCATGGACATACTGTGGAATATTAGTAAAATAGAGTATATAGAATAATAAACATAAACTAACTACTGTCATGTATAATAGCATGGATATACCTCACAAGCCTAAAGCTACAGAAAGAAACCAGACACAAAAAAAAAACAAAAATTTCACTTATAAAGTGTAAAATTGGAAAAAGCTCCTGTAAATCAGAAATTACAATAAAAATATTATTTTAAAATTGAACAAGAAAAACTACACATATATCTCAAAAAAGATAAAGCATTTTGGGAACCAGTAGTTGGCATAATGGCTATGTCACTGGACTCCCATGTAGTCAACCGCAGTTCGAGTCCCAGACCCAATGGCTTAAAGTCACACTGGGCATGTGTGTGTGTGTGCACGCCCAAGATCTCGAGAGGAGAATGGAGGAGAAGGGATTGCAGTGTGGCCATCCCCCCTAGGGGGTGATTTCTCGCTTTCTGTCTCTTTCTACAAAAACCTTTCCAAAAAAAAAAAGCTTTTCAGGGCTGGCAGATGGCATAAGGGTTAAGGCATGGGGTAAGGGACAGAGGGAA
>NW_006159577.1:1065519-1086126 GCF_000334495.1 Tupaia belangeri chinensis
GAAAGAGCAAGAGCTAAAGGGAAAGTGAGAAAACAAGCCGCCAGGTCCAGGACTCAAACCACGGTCGGCCATGTGGGAGTCTAGTACCCCTAACCACCATGCCCCCTGACAGCTGCAAGAAAACACATTTAATCTTTTTTTCTTTTCTTTTTTTTTGGAGAGGTTTTTGCTATAAGGCATGTGCGCTCACCAGACAGGCAGAGAGACAGAAAGCAAGAAATCGCCCCCCAGGAGGGATGGCCACGCTGCAATCCTTTCTCCTCCATTCTCCTCTCGGGATTCTGGGCACATATGCACACGCACCCGGCATGAGTTTAAGCCACCGGGTCCAGGACTCAAACTGCGGTCGACTACGTGGGAGTCCAGCAACATAACCATTACACTAACTGCTGGTCCCAACACATTTAATCTTGAAATTGTTTTTAAACAATATTTTATTTAACTTTATTTATTTATTTATTTGTTTTTATTTTGACCAGAGAGGGACAGAGTGAAAGAGGAAAAGTGAGAAAGCAAGCTGCCAGGTTCGGGACTCGAACCATGGTCAGTCACGTGGGAGTCCAACACCCTTAATCACCATGCCACCTGGTGGTCCTGTCTTGAAATTTTATAAGAATTTTTATTAAAATGCAGGACAAAACAAGGAGACCACTATCATAAGCACTGAAGTGAAAATTCTAGATATTGCGTTAAGGCAAGAAAAATAAATACAAGGTATGTATATCAGAAAGGAAACCTCCATTGTCACTCACACACATGATTTGAGTGCACTATCTACACACAAAAGAACCTACTGACAAACTATTAGAATTAATGAAAATAGGGACCAGCAGATGGCGTAACGATTACGTTACACCCATGCAGTTGCAGTTGACAGAGGCTCCAGTCTGACCTGCAGCTTAAAACTCAAGCCAGGAGTGCCTAAAATCCCAGTGGTTAAAGCCCTAAACACTCCCACAGGGCCAACCATGGTTCGAGTCCTAGACCTGTATTTACATGTGTTCTTGAAGTAGCAAAATTACAGAGAGGAAGAAAAGATTCATGGGTGCCAGGGGCAAGGAACAGAGGGAAAGAAGAATATATTTCTTGTTTATAAATAAAAAAAAAAAAGAAAAAAAAAAGGTTATCCACCTTCTAGAATGGTTGAATTCTACTTTTTTTCTTTTTTTTTTTGGAGAGATTCTTGCTATAGGGCATGTGCACTTGCCAGAAAGAGAGACAGAAAGCGAGAAATCACCCCCCAGGGGGTATGGCCACACTGCAATCCCTTCTCCATTCTCCTCTCGGGATCTTGGGCACGCACGCACAAGCGCTCGGTGTGAATTTAAGCCACCAGGTCTAGGACTTGAACCGCAGTCGACTACATGGGAGTCCAGCAACATAGCCATTATGCTAACTGCTGGTCCCCAGGCATCCTTTTTTTTAAAAAGGAATTATTTTATTTTATTTATTCATTCATTTATTTTTTAATTTGACCAGAAGAAGACAGAGAAAGAGAGAGAGAGAGAAAGTAAGAAGGGGAGCCACCAAGTCCAGGACTTGAACCGTGGTCAGCCATGTGGGAGTGTCCAGCACCTTAACCACCACACCACTGTTGGTTCCAAGGCATCCTTTTGATAAAACTGTTCTGTAGCTTGATGATGGAGGTAATGGTCATATGTCTACATATGTGATAAAATTTTATCACATAGATAAAATGAGTCTACTTAAAACTTAATAAAATCTTAATAGGTCAGTTTATTGTATTATAATCAATATCCTGGTGTGTCAATTTCCTTCAGTTATACAAAATGTTATTAGGAGAAAGTGAGTGAAGGGTATATGGCATCTCTTTTTGTTATTTCCTTTTTTCCCTTTCTGCTATAGGGTGCATGCCCTCACTGGAGAGAGACAAAGGCAGAGACAGAGAGAGAAAGTGAGAAATCACTCCCCGGGAGAGTAAGGCCATGCTGCAATCCGTTCTCCATTCTCTTCTGGGGATTTTAGTCACACGCACACACACACACACACACACACACACACACACACACAGTGTGTCTCTCACAGAATGAGTTTTAAGCTACTAGGTGCCTCAGGCGGCTGGGTCTGGGACTTGACCCAGTCAGTCAGCCACATTGGATCCAGTCACCTTAGTCACCCATGCCAGAAGCTGGCCCTTTTTTAAATTTTAAATTTTTATTTCTTAAAACTACATATGAATCTGCAATTACATCCAAATAAAAAATTGAAAATAAATTTAAAATATACTATAGTAACATAACTCAAGAGGAGTTAAATACAATGAAAGTATTCTCAAGTTCTTATCTCTTAGGAGGATAGATTATCTGTAGAATTTCTTTAATATATAAATTTAAATTAGTATGAGAGCCACCAAAAGAATATAAACAAAGACTAAAGAAGAAAAAAAGTCCACTAATCCAAAAGTTCACAAAATAAAATTACATAAAACCTATGTACATACATATCTGACTGTCACACAGAGATACGCTAACATATAGATTCCAAATATGTCAGGATATATAATAAATGCAAATGGAATGAGAGATCCAGTTAAAGATGATTAAATTGTTAAAATACAATTTCATACTGTTGATAAAAATCATATCTAGGACCAGCAGATGGTGTAATGGTTACATCTCTGGATTCCCACATAGTTGACCGCAGTTCGAGTCCCAGATCCGGTGCCTTCAAACACACGGGGTGTGTGTGTGTGCATGTCCAAAATTCCAAGAGGGGACTAAAGGAGAAGGAATTATAGCATGGCCAGCCCCCTTGAGGGGTGATTTCTCCCTTTCTGTCTCTCTGTCTTGCTTTGTCTCTCCAATGAGCATACACGCCCTGTAGCAAAAATCTCTCTCTAAAAAAAAGAAATCATATCTAAAATAATAAACATACATATGGTTTAAGCATATTATCAATACATAAATAAAGAAAAACATTTTCTATCACAAAAAGATAAATTTTTAAAATCATATGCACACAAATATAGCCTATAAAAACAGAAAATAAAACAAAAAGCATTGACAGCAATTACAATGTGATATTTAACATGTCTTTCAGTAAATAAAGTATAAGATAATTAGGAAAGATGAATATTTCAACAAAACTATGAAAAAGTAGATTCAATGGACATATGCAGGGACTTCATAAAGTTTGTGAAAAATGGAATTAAAGTATAAGTTTCTTTTGGTGCAAAAACATTTTTAAATCCACGCATGGTTTTTCATAATACACACTTGCCATGAACTTTTCAAAGACTTTTCATATATGGAGCACAGATCTAACAACTGTGGAAATATAATTTCTATTAAGAAAATGTGAAATAACGTGCAAAATTAAACACATACTTGAATGTTAAAGCAAGTAACACATTTCAAAGAAGGGGAATAATACAGATCATAATTTATTTTTTCTTTTTTAATTGTCAGAGAGTATGTACTCCTCAGAGAGGGGCAGAGAGAGAGAGGGAAAAGGCACTCCCCAATGGGACCTGGTCATGCTGCAATCTCCTCCATTTCCACATCCTGTCAGGATTTGGCGCAGACACACGCACACACACCTGTTGTGTTTTTCAAGACACGAGGACTGGGATTCGAACTATAGGCTGCTATGTGAGAGCTAGGTTCCATAATCACTAAGCAATGGGCCCAGCCGCAGGTCATAGTTTCTGGTAACAACACGTCTAAGCTAAAAATGGGGCGAAAGGCTATGTAGAAAAGCTATGTATTTAGAAACTGAGAAATTAAAGATAAAAAAAGAAAACTCATCAGTTCTACATATCAAAAACAGTGGGGTGCAGTCAAATCCATCCCTAAAGGGGATGTATATTATAAAAAAAAATAAAGGATTAAAAAGGCAGTAAACTAAGCATCAATCAATAAATTAGCAACAGAATACAAGATAAACTCAAAGAAAGAAAAAGGAAAAACATACCAGAAATTAATGAAATATAAAAGAAACGATAGAATCAACCAAGCTGAAACTTGGTTCCTTAAAAAGCATAATAAAATTCACAAACCTTTAGCAAGATTTATCAAGAAAAAAGTCTGTCAAGAAAAAGTGCAACCAAAGAAATAACCTTGCATTAAGAGGACTGCAGTATAAAGACTTTGGAAGACTAACTTGCGACTATGAATAACCTTATGCCAACTGACTCTAAAGCATAAATGAAAAATCAGCTTCTAGGAAAAAAATAAAAGCAAAACATTAAAACTGACTCAGAAAGCAGGGAAATATCTTGTATATATCAAATATATTTTTAAAAGTACTCTAAAATATTTCAGCCGTAAAGAAATTTTCAGGCCCAGGTTACATCACCAAAAATTTCCGTAAAGTATAGAAGTAAAAACAAACAAGCAAACAAACAAAATCACTAACATTAACTCTTTTGGAGAGTAGGAAAAAAAGAAAGAGTTCCCAATTCATCTTATTTAAAATAACATTCACTTAAAATAAAATTTTAAATAAATTAAAATTCATTTAAAATAGAAATAACCTTGGGACCAGCAGGTGGTATGGTGGCTAAGGCACTGGACACTCCCACATGGCCGACCACGGTTTGAGTCGCACACCTGGTGGGTTGCTTTCTCACTTTCTCTCTCTCTGTCTCTCTCTCTGGTCAAATTAAAATAAGTGAACGAGTAAGTAAAATAAAATAAATAATTATTATAAAAAATATAAATAACCCTGATATCAAAGCCCAACAAGGCATGTACAAGAAAAAACATTTACAGGCCAATGTTACTGAATGCGAATGAAAAATTATTTTAAAAATGTGCTGAGAACTTACGGTATAGGCCAACCTAGAGTGTATATGCTATGCTTGTCATTCCTATTGATCATAATTTACAACCCTGGATAAAATATAAACAGCAATGACCTAAGGACTCTCTGAAAAGTAAGTAGTAGGTAGGCAGGGAAAAAGAGTAAAGAAGTCAGAACTTGAGGAATGATCAGCCTGGCTGCAGTGTGATAAGCCGTACTCTGGGTCATAAACAAATTCTAAAGTTAAAAAACTTTTAAAAATACCTACAAATACTACACATGACGTGAAATAGAACAAATTACATTATCTGATGATAACAGAATTAAACTAGAAAGATTTCTGGAACATCCCCAAATATGTGGGAAGTAAGCAGCATAGTTCTAAATGATCCATGGATCAAAGAGAATGTCTAAGGAAAAATAGAAAATATTCTGAGGGGCTGGCAGGTGGTGTGGTGGTTAAGAGCACTGGATTCCTGCATGGCCGACCACAGTTCAAGTCCACAGTTCAAGTCCCGGACCTGGCAGCTTGCTTTCTCACTTTCCCTCTCTCTCTCACTCACTCTGTCCCTCTCTGGTCAAGTTAAAATAAAATAAATGAGTAAATAAATAAAGTTAAGTAAAAAGTTATTTTAAAAAAAGAAAATATTTTGAACTGAATGAATATGACAGCAACATATCAAAACATATGCTCAGAGGGAAATTGATAACACTAAGTTATATATTAGAAAAGAAAAAAGTATCAAATTGATCATCTAAGCACCCACTTTTGAAAAGTAGTAAAAAAAAAATAAATAAAAAATAAACTCAAATCAAGCAGATGGAAGGTAAGACTAAATGTAAGAGACTAAACAGATAACATTTAAAACAGAAAAACAAGGGTCCAGTAGATGACAAAATGATGACTCCCATGTAGGCACCCACAGTTTGAGTCCCACACCCAGTAGCTTAAAACTCATGCTGGGTGCATGTGCATGTATGCTCAAAATCCTGAGAGGAGAATGGAAAAGAAGGGATTGTGGCATGGTCATCCATTCTGGGGGATGATTTCTCACTTTCTGTCTCTCTGTCTCTCTCTCTCTCTGCCTCTCCAGCAAGCACGTGTGCCCTATGGCAAAAATCTCTCTGGGAAAAAAAAGAGAAGAAAAACAATAGAGAAAAAAAATCAATAAAATTGATAAAGCCAGACTGACTAACAAAAAAAAAGAAAGAAAGAAAGCATGAATTACCAATACCAGGAATGAAAACGAGAATATTATTATAGACCCCATAGATATTAGAAGACTAATAAGAGATACTACCCCCCCCCAAAAAAAAATCTATGCCTACAAATACTACACATAACCTGAAATGGATCAATTCCTGAAGACAAAAACTATTAACACACAAGAATATACAAATAGTTTTTGTTTGGTTGGTTGTTTTCTTTTAAGAATTATTTATTTAACTTTATTTATTCATTTATTTATTTTTAATTTGACCAGAGAGAGAGAGAGAAAGTGAGAAAGGTCCCAGGTCTGGGACTCAAACTGCGATCAGCCATGTGAGAGTGTCCAGCGCCTTAACCACCACGCCACCCACTGGTCCCCATACAAATAGTTTTAATACTATATCTCCTAAAAAGACTGAAACCGGGACTACCAAATCATATAATGGTTACTTCACTAGACTCCCACACAGCCACTGATTGTGGTTAAAGTCCCAGACTTGGTGGCTTGAAACTCACACCAGGCATGTGTGTGTGCATGCCCAAGATCCCAGGAGGCGAATGGAGGAGAAGAGACTGTGGCATAGATATCCCCCCAGGGAGTAATTTTTCACTTTCCCTCTTACTGCCTCTGTCTCTCTCTCTCTCTTCCTCTCTGGTCAATTAAAATAAATAAATAAATAAAGTTAAATAAAGTAATTCTTTAAAAATATATACATATTGTAAACTTATCTTTAAATAGCAATAACCCCATATTTAACCTCTGTTAAAAAAAAAAAAGGTGGGGGGATTCTAACCAAAAGGCCTTACCTAATTTCATAATGGGCTGGTGTACTAAGAAACATGAGTTCTGACAAACAATTTGCAAAATCACCTGTCATGGTGAATTATGTACCATTACTGGGATGTCAGGTTCCCAGGACCCTATCCAGGTCAACAGCAGCCACACTGACTAAGCCCAAACTGACACACTCTCAATTCATAATCATTGTCTTTAACAGTTTATGTCAAAAATCACCGGATAGCAGAAATGTTTGTGTAGCCTTCTGCCGAAACAATCATTTCAGAGTGTTTGCACTGATTATGAGAACCAAGAAAAACATTATCAAGAAAGAAGAGAAAACTACCCTAAATTTCCTAGTTAATAAAGTTAATGAATTGTGATAAGTAATATAAATTCACGTGGACACCTAGGAATATGACTGTAAGGAATAGTCTGTCGCATCTCTTGTAACTTCTAAAACTAAAGTATTATCATAGTGTGAGAAGACCCAAAGGTCAGACATTTAAAGGTTTGGTCTATACATCCAGAAAAAAAATTTAAAAAAAGGCAAAATATACAGGCCAAATGATTGCTGACTTCTTCTGTGTGTTGTATCATGTTTCTTTACTACAATCTGAAATTACATTTATGTTCAATAATGCCCGCCAGAAAAGGGATGAAACAAACTTAACTCGTTATAATAAAACAATAACAAAAAAACAGAGCCTGAGAGTGCAAGATAGTAGTTATCTCCCAAGTCCAAATTTTGTCCCTGTATTTTGAGATATGACCTCAGTGTCCTTAAAACTGAAAGAAACTAATACTGATCGTCACATTAGCAAAATTTATACTTTATTCATCATGAAACATCACAGTAACTTGAAAAAAGATTCCAGAATTTACACAATTATAGACAGAAACAAATAAAAATGTTACAAATTTACTGTTTGGTGAAGCAAAGAATCAGGAATGACCACTCAAAATACAATTACAAAAGTAAAATAACCTAGCTTTCCCATTGGTTAAAACTCAGCCCAGAGGACCAAGTGGCTTAGTGGTTAAGGCACTGGAGTCTCACATGGCTGACATGTGGCTGACTACAGTTTGAGTCCCAGACCCAGTGGCTTGAAAATCATGCCCTGCATGTGTGCTCAAAATCCCTAGAGGAGAATGAAGGAGAAAGAATTGTGGTGTGACCATCCCCTTGGGGGAAATGATTTCTCACTTTCCCTCTCTCTGTCTCTCTCCCTCTCTGGTGAGGGCACATGCCGTATAGCAAAAAAATCTTTAAAAAAAAAGTGCCAAATGAGAAAATATTCACATTCAGTAGAAAAGCCCAAACAAAAGTATCAGAGTCAGCTGGATTTATACACTTTGACACACTTTAAATTCATTGTATTACAAAGAATGCTCCTTTCTGAATTTCATGGTTCAACAATGACTTAGTAGTAACTACCATGAACTTGATGACACTAATGGATGCTCCAAGTGACTCAAAGATAAGTGCTACCTTCCCTCATTCCTAAAGCTCTCCCCTGTCAATCACAGGAAAGTCAAAAGAACATTCTTAGCCTCCAGGAGGGATTTTTCTAGTGTTTATTCATATTTGACCTAAAACACTTCCCCACACTAATGATATTAGAAGTTACCTCCTTACTGACTATCTTCTTTAGAGAACTCCTAGTTCTCTGAAATAAACTAGAATTTAAACTTTGGTAATTCTTTTTTTTTTTTTCAGTCTGAAAACAGCCACTGTTTATTTACTGACCAGATTACAAAAATAATCATGGCGGATACCTTAGTTCATCCTTCTAATATGTCTGTTGATACGGTCTTCCCTGTTGCCAGCATCTCCACCTTCTACAAAATGGGTGGTCTTTTTCTTCATTCCACCTTGTGGAGAAGATAATCTGAAGGGCCAAAGGAAGTTATTTGCTTCTTTGAAGCGTTTTCCAACAGTATAGATTTCATGAATCAGATCCTCCATGCAGATGATGCCGAATTTACCAAGAGATTGCACAATCAAAGAGTTATCTGTCAAAGCAATTCGCTTCTTATTGATTTTGCCATAACCACGTTTGTAGATCAGTTCATTTACTGACTTCAGGTTTGGGTACCCCCAATGCAATATATGGTTCCACAATTCTCAGCATGTTAATTGAGGCCTTGTTGAGTTTAACAAAGGTGCCATTGAAGATCTGGCGAAGACGAAGAAGCTGCAACACCTTTCGAACCTTTGGGCTCACTCCATTGATACCTCTGATCCTGATGACAAATGCCAATTTGGGTTCTGCAGGTACATAGAAGTTGCCAGCTTTTCTTGCCATCCTGGCCATGCGAATCTCAGTTCTGTACATCTGTCTATATTCCATATGATAGTGCTTAGCTTTTTCATAGAGAAACTTCCTCCTTGCCTTTCGAAGCATCTTTTGAGCAAACTTCTTTCTCAGGCGCTTGATCTTCAACTCCGCAAAATTCCTTTGCTTTTTCTTAAGGGTTTCTGGCACAGCAGGAACCTTTTTTCTTGGTGGTTTCCACAGCAGCAGGAGCCTTTTTCTTGGTTTCTGTCACAGCAGGAACCTTCTTTTTCTTCTCTTGAATGCCCTCCATGATTCCAGCCGGAAAAGAGCAAACTTCGGTAATTCTCATGACTTCTATTTCATCTTGAAATCTAGACCTTCTTTCCTTTTCCTACTGATTTACCTTTCAATTATATGCCATTCAAATACTATACTTTTATTATTACAATTTCAATTTTATTAGTTATCTCTGACACTCTAAAATTCCTCCAACCATCTAAAGAGAGTGAGATAGTGTATAAAGAGAGTACAGGGCCAGCAAATGGCATGGTGGTTAACACACTGGATCCCACACATGGCTGACTGCATGGTTTGAGTTCTAGTCCCTGTGGCTTGAGAAACATGCTAGGTGCATTTGTGTATGTGCTCAAAATCCCAAGAGAAGAATGGAGGAGACAGGATTGCAGCATGGCCATCCCCCCGGGGAGTGATTTGTCACATTCCTTCTCTGTCTCTCTCCAGCTAGCACATCCTCTCTACAGTAAAAACCTTAAATAAAAAGAAAATATTGTAAAAAAAAAAAAATGTCATACTGGCTATGAGACTTCATATAGGTAGCCAGCCTCTCTAAGCCTCAAGTTCCTCACCCGGGAACCAAAGGTAGAATTTACTGTGTAATGTTGTTTTAAATAAGATTAGTAAAAACAGGGGCCGGCAGGTGGCATGGTGGCTAAGGGCGTTGGACTCCCCCATGGCTGACCACGCTTTAAGTCCCAGACCTGGCGGCTTTCTCACTTTCTCTCTCTCTCTCCCTCCTCAAATTAAATAAATAAATAAAGTTAAATAAATTAATTCTTTTTGAGGGGGGAGGTTTTTGCTATAGGGCACATGCACTAGCCAGACAGACAGAGAGACAGAAAGCGAGAAATCACCCCCCGGGGGGGATGGCCACGCCGCAATCCCTTCTCCTCCATTCTCCTCTCGGGATCTTGGGCCTGCACGCACACGCGCCTGGTATGAGTTTTAAGCCACCGGGTCTGGGACTTGAACCGCGGTCAACTACATGGGAGTCCAGTGACATAGTCATTAGGCTAACTGCTGGTCCCAATAAAATAATTCTTTAAAAATATTAGTAAGAATATATGTAGAACGCTTAGCATTTAATAGCTGCTGAAATGGTAATTAGTTCTTAAATGTTTTTCTCATGCAGCATAAAATGTACCATTTTTAAGTGTCTAGTTCAGTGGCATTAAGTACATTCACACTGTTGTACAAGCATCATCGTTATCCATCTCCAGAACTGTCTTACCATCTCCAGCTGAACCTCTGTACCCATTGAGCAATAACCCAGCTCTCCTCCCTCTCCCCGCAGTCTCTGGCAACCACCATCTACTTTCGGTTTCTAGGAATTTGGCTCTTCTAGGTGCATCATTTAAGTGCAATCTTATGTAGAGAAGGAAAAGCATATTTTTCCCTCTACTTTTTTTTTTTTTTTTTTTTTTTTTTTTTTTTTTTTTTTTTTTTTTTTTGCCATTAGATGCATGCATTTACTGGAGACAGAGAGAGGAAAAGTGAGAAATCATCCCCCAGTGTGGGGATGGCCACGATGCAATCCCTTCTTCTCCATTCTCTCGGGATTTGGGAAAACAGATGCACACACACAAATAGACACACACACATACACACACACACACATGCCCTACATGATTTTCAAGTCACTGGGTGCAGGACTCAAATTGCAGTCGACCCTATGGGAATCTAGAGCCTTAACCATCAAACCACCTGCTGGCCCTTCCTTCACCCTTTTAGGCTCTGGGCTGGGGCCCCTGTGACAATAGATTAGCAAGATAAAAGCATACAAATGTATTTGACACTGTAGTCTTCATGTGGAAATTAAGACCTGATGAAACAGTTAAACCTCAGTATTTTCACAGTAGGTTTGATGAAGAGCAGAGGGCTGTAGAAAATGAGGAAGAACAAGAAGTGGCGTAGACTGGAAGTCCAGCGAGACCTGTTCGGCTGCCTCTTGACGTCCCTTCATCTTTGAAGGATGCTCTTTTCCTCTCGGATAGGAACGACACCTCTCACATGAGGGTTTCATGACCAGCTTCTGGGGAGAAGGGTGTGGGAGGATCTGAAAGTTTGTCCTGCCATTTCTCGAATTATTCAGCTTATAATATTCAATATGCCAAGGTACCATATTTGGGAGAGGCATGTCTTAACCCCACCACATACAATACTTGTATCTGCAGCTTCCTTATTTCACTTAGCATATGTCTTCAAGTTTCATCCATGTTGTAGCATGTGTCAGAATTCCCTTGCTTTGGGGGCTGAGTAATATCCCATTGTACAGACACAACACATTTGGCTTACTTGTTCATCTGTGGATGGACACTCAGGTTGCTTCCACCTTTTAGCTCTTATGAGTAATGCAAATAGCAAGTACTTTTAACTACAGATTTTTATGCCAACTATAGTACATATAAGTAATCAAAAGAGTCTGCCCCAGGTTCACACAGAAGATTATGTCCCTAATTCATGACAAAGATTCTCTTTTTAAAATATCTTCTTTTTTTTTTTTTTTTTTTTTAGGTTTTTGCTACAGGGCTTGTGCGCTCGCCAGACAGACAGAAAGAGACAGAGAGACAGAAAGCGAGAAATCACCCCCAAAGGAGGATGACCACACCGCAATCCCTTCTCCTCCATTCTCCTCTCAGGATCTTGGGCACGTATGTACACATGCTCAGCGTGAGTTTAAGCCACCAGGTTCGGGACTCGAACCACGGTTGACTACATGGGAGTTCAGCGACATGGTCATTATGCTAACTGCTGGTCCCTAAAATATCATCTTCAGAAGAAAAAAAAGTCATCTTCATAAACCTATGCAAGGGGAATACTGATAGCACCTGCTTTTTATATATGAAAATTATACTTAAGAGCGTCTATTACATTTTCATACAGCCCAGAGGAGCAAATATTTCAAGTAACTAAACTATGAGGAAGAAAAAGAAAAAAACTGCTAATCTCAAACAGTTATTACAAACTGTCAAGTTAACGTTAGAGCAATCTGCTATTTGAAAATGCCTATCAGGCTGGCGCCATAGCCTGGTGGATTTCACATGACCAATCACAGTTGGAATACTGGCCTGCGTAGCTTGAAAACCACACCAGATATAATGTGTGCGTGTGCCCTATTTAATTTATTCCTATTTAATTTCCCTTGTTAGGGAGAATTTAGTTTTTCTTCTTAATAATGAAAATACATGGTTAGGAGACACTGCTTCAGGTCAGTCTTTGTTTTCCGTATCACTGTGGGGTTTCACTGACCACAAGTTTTCAATCCTGCCTGCGTTTCTGAGTTTTTCATTTACTCATTCAGTCAATACTTGAATGCCTATTGTGTGTCTATACCATGAACACAGTGAGCAGGCAGGAAAGGCTCCTGGCCTCATGGAGCTCACAGACCTGCTAAGGGTGAAATTTGTCACACAAAGAGAGACTACTGAGACTAAATAAATAAATAGTGAGATGGAGACTTAGAAACTTTTAATTTTTTTTGGAGAGGTTTTTGCTACAGGGCACATGCGCTAGCCAGACAGAGACAGAGAGACAGAAAGCGAAAAATCACCCCTCCCACCCCCCACCCCCCAGGGGGGTGACCACACGGCAATCCCTTCTCCTCTCGGGATCTTGGGCACGCAGGCACACGTGGCCGGTGTGAGTTTTAAGCCTCCGGGTCTGGGACGCGAACCACAGTTAACTACATGGGAGTCCAGCGACATAACCATTATGCTAACTGCTGGTCCCGAGACTTAGAAACATTTTTAAAAGTAATGCTACCTTTCTACCCACCCACACAAGAGTCCATATGGTGTTATTTTGGATTCCGGTCATAACTTAAAGGGAAATTTTCACGATGTCTGGAGCTCTCGATGTCCTGCAAATGGAGGAGGAGGATGTCCTCAAATTCCTTGCCGCAGGAACCCACGTAGGTGGCGCCAACCTTGACTTCCAAATGGAACAATACGTCTATGAAAGGAAAAGTGACGTCATCTCCATCATAAATCTGAAGAGGACCTGGGAGAACCTTCATGGCAGCTCATGCCACTGGTGCCACTGAAAATCCTGCTGACGTCAGTGTTATATCTTCTAGGAATGCTGAAGAGGGCTGCTCGGAAGTTGGTTGCTGCCTCTGGAGCCACTCCTATTGCTGGTCACTTCACTTCCCGGAACTTTCACTAACCAGATCCAGGCAGCTTCCCGGGAGCTGCGTCTTCTGGTGGTTACTGATCCCAGGGCCAATCCCCATCCTATCACAGAGGCGTCTTATGTTAATCTACCTCCCACGACTCTAAGCAACACAGATCCTCCTCCGCGCCATGTGGACATTGCCATCCCATGCTACAACAAGGGAGCTCACTCGGTGGATCCAATGTGGTGGGTGCTGGCCAGGGAAGTTCTACGCATGCGTGGCACCATCTCCCAAGAATACCCGTGGGAGGTCATGCCTAATCTCTACTTCTACAGAGATCCTGGAGGTTGAAAGGAGGAACGGGTCACTGCTATAAATGCTGTGACCAGGGAGGACTGTCAGGGTGAATGGACTGCTCCAGCTCCTGTGTTTACTGCTACTCAGCCTGAGGTGAGCAGGTGCCCTCAGTGCCCACCCAGCAGTTCCCTACTGACGACTGGAGTGCTCAGCCTGCCGCTGAAGACTGGTCTGCAGTTCCTACCGCTCAGGCCACTGAACAGGTGGGAACAACCACTGAGTGGTCTTAAGCCTGCTCTTCCACAGACTCTTATTCAAAGTGAAAATAAGGTTGATAAGGAAAATAAACATTTTTTAAAATGTAATGCTAAATTAGAATGTGACATCTTGAAGACTGAAGACTATTACAATACATACCCAATGCTGATAAAAACCGCTGTCCATAGGAAGTTGTTTTATGGGTGTGTGGGGGTAAGCTGTACAGCTTACATGCTGTAGGGAGTTTTTAGGGAGTTTAGAAGTAATAGTTCCAATGGTAATTTACATGACAGAACATATTTCAAGTACTGTTTAAAATTTATTTCTTCTATGAGATAAAGAGACAGAGAGACAGAGATAGCCAGAGAGACAAACACCCTCAACAGGGTCTTCATGCCACTATCCACCTCTAGCCTCAGCCAGCACACACAAACGCATGCTTGGCATACTCAGGGAGGTCCTGGGACACAAAGGCAGGACCTTCCCCATATGGGTCCTGTTGCATTCCCACTACTCCACCATCCGGTCCCTGAAGAACTATAAAAGAGATAAATTCAGGTAGAAAAAAGGTTCCCATGGTACTCGCTGCTCTGTGAAAGAAGATAGGTTGGGTCTGCCCCACCCACAAACTTTCTCTTATTCTTCTTAGACATCCTTTCATTTGGCTGATCAATTTGGATTTACATTCTATTTGTTTTTGTATGGATCTTCCTTCACAGTTTACATCAAGCATTTTGCATAACCTGGCAGGTCATAACAGGCCAGACACAATGGCAGGCACAATTCACATGTTATCTTACTCCTCACGGGGAACCCTACAAGGTGGGTCTCACCATTCCCTTTTAGGAGGGAAACAGAGGAGACTCAGAGCTGCTGCAGCGCCCTCAGCTAGCACACAGCAGGAGAGGCTTAACTGACTTCAACACTCATTCGTGCTGCCCTGCCTGACTGTGCTGTTGGCATTACTACAATTTTGTAAATAATCCATTTTTAACTAAAATGAACTTCAAGTAAACAGATGCCTTTTAGAAGTAGTGGTGGCAAAGATTATTATCACAGGAGAAAGTCTTCATAGAAACAGCTGTGGCAAAGCAGTCTGACGCTGGTTATCTGTAATCAAGTTACCAGCTGACAGCCCATTAGTGAGTAAGGGTCATGGAGGGCCAGGACTTAGGGCAGTTGCCCTCCTTTTGGCAGACCACCAAAAAACCGCACTTAGGCGTCACACTCAATGAACAACAATCAAAACATGAATGCATAATCGGAAAGAGATGGTGAGTCCTCAGTGTACCTCGAGAATCATCTGTTGGGTATTTCAGCAAGAGGGCAGAGGTCACATCACTTCCTTAAAAAGCATCATCTGTTTGCATCCTTCTCCATTTTTAGGAAACAAAAATTATAATTGAACTCATTGTCAATAGATTTGTCTTTTTTGTATTTCCATGATACATGATAATTAGTTTTAAGTTTTATGGTTTCTTGAAAGTTTTTTTTTTTTTAAGAGAGATTTTTGCTATAGGGTGTGTGTGCTCACCAGAGAGAAAGAGAGAGAAAGTGAGAAATCACCCCCTGGGGGGGAAGACCACACTGCAATTCCTTCTTCTTCATTCCCCTCTCAAGATTTTGGGCACATACACACACAGGCCTGGCATGATTTTCAAGCCTCTGTGTCTGGGACTCCAATCATAGTTAGCCATGTGGGAGTCCAGCGCCATAACCACTATGTCACCTGCTTGCCCCTAGTTTCTTAAAAGTTTTTAAAATTCTTGGGACCAGCAGCTGGTGTAATGGCTATGTCGCTGGACTCCCATGTAGTTGACCACGATTTGAGTCCTGGACCCAGTGGCTTAAACTCATGCCGGGCACACTTGGGCATGTGTGCCCAAGATCCTGAGAGGAGAATGGAGGAGAAGGGATTGTGGCGTGGCCATCCCCCCAGGGGGTGATTTCTTGCTTTCTGTCTTTGTCTCTCTCTGTCTTTTTGGCAAGTATTTGTCCACTATAGCAAAAACATCTCACAATAAATAAATAGCTTTTAAAATTCCAAATTAGGACCAACCCTGTTGCCTGGAGACAGATCCCACATGGACAACTGCAGTTTGAACTCCAGGTACAGTGCTTTTGTGCAGATGCCCAAAATTCCAACAGGATGCAGAAATGGAGGAGGGGGATTATAACAAGATTGTGTTCCATGTGAGAAAGCTTTCTCTCACTCCCTCTCTCTCTGTCTCTAGGTCTCTCTCTCTCTGGCAAGTCCACATGCCCTCTGGCAATTAAAAAAATTCCAGATGTAGGACTAGCAGTTAGCATAATGGCTATGTCGCTGGACTCCCATGTAGTCAACCGTGACTCAAGTTCCAGACCTGGCAACTTAAACTCACGCCAGGCACATGTGTGTGCGTGCCCAAAATCCCAAAAGGAGAATGGAGGAGAAGAGATTGCAGTGTGGCCATCCCCCCTGGGGGGTGATTTCTCACTTTCTGTCTGTCTCTATCTTTCTGGCGAGTGCACACACTCTATAGCAAAAAAACTCTCAAAAAAAATTTTTGTTTAATTCCAGATGTGTATTCTTCTTTTTTAAAAAAGAATTATTTTATTTAACTTTATTTATTTATTTATTATTTTAATTTGACAAGAGAGGGACAGAGTGAGAGAGTGAGAGAGAGAGAGAAAGTGAGAAAGCAAGCCACCAGGCCCAGGACTCAAACCATGGTTGGCCATGTGAGAGTCCAGTGCCCCTAGCCACCATGCCAGCTGCTGGCCCCCAGATGTGTACTCTTAACATTGTCTCACATTAAAGCTAAATATTAATACATTAGTAGGTTAAACACTGTGCCAAAAGTTCATTGGCAGTACGGATAAATAAAAAGGAAACGAAGAATAGAGGTAATAATGATCCCTAAGTTTAGGGAAGAGGAGGACGTGGCAGAAGTTTCATTCCTCAGTGGAAAAGCACTTCCTTTACAGTTGTGGTGCAGCAGTTAGTCCTTCAGCATAGTACAGCAAACAGGTTTTAGCCCATGTGTAAATAATGGACAAGGAGTGGCTACCTCTAGGAGCCTGGGTTATGTTGACTTTAGAGGGAAAGATCCGCAACAGCTACCAGAGACACAGAGCCAAGGCGGGGCACATGTTCAGGGTGTTTTGGGTCTTGCCTTATATTAGTCAGGCACCATAAAATACGATCGGGACATTGCCAAGCAATCGTTTATTCAGTCTCCACTGAAGAAATAATTAATTATTATGACAAGGATAGTTTAGTCCAAAACAAAGGAAACATTTTGTTTTCATAATAGAAGTGGATAGATACGTATGTATATGGATAGAATGGATTGTACATCTCATTCTTATTCACTACTGTGGCACGGATGTCTTTCAATATGTTATTTCCTTTTATCATTCTGTGCAGAGAACCCACTATACATAAAGTGATGGTATGCGGTGAAGGTGCTGGACTCCCACATGGTTGACCATGGTTTGATTCCTGGACCCAGCAGCTTGAAAATGACACTGCATGTGTGCATGTGTGTCCAAAGTCCTAGGAAGTGAATGGAGGAGAAAGAATTGTGGTGTGGTCCTAGCCCAGAGGGATAATTTCTCAATTTCTCTATCACTGGCATGCACAGACACACTATAGCAAAAACCTTTTTAAAAAATGTAAAAAGAAAAAAAAAAAAGAAAGAAAAGAAAAGAAAAGATAATGGAAGGGAGGCAAAGGCAAAAAATGTAAAATAAAATAGAAATAAGGGCCTAATTATAACTCTGAAAGAGATCTTATGCATACATGCATAAAGAAAATTTAATAATTGGGTTGTCCAAAGAAATTGGGATTTTTCACTAGCAAAGTGGCAAAAGTCCCAAAGTTTGATAACATACTGGGTTGGGGAAGCTGTGGAAAGAGAGATACTCACATATTATTTCTGCTGGAAGGTAAATGGTTATAACTCCCATGGAGGTGATTTAACAATTAAGAAAACTTGCACTACCTTTGACTGGGCAATTCTACTTCCTGGCCTTTATCCCACATGCACAAATGCAAAACAGCAAATACACAAGGTTAATCATTGCAACTTTTTGCTTGTAAAAATAGTTGTACTAGTTTCGCACTGCTGCTGTAACCAATTAAAACGAAAACTGTGGCTTGGGTCAGCAGGTGTGTCACAGAAGTTAGAATGCTAGTTCCCACAGCACCAATTCCGTAGTTCAAGTCCCAGACCCAGTGGTTTGAAAATCACACTGGGTACTTCCACATGTGTGTCCAAAAGTCCCAAGAGGAGACTGGAGGAAAAGGGGCTGCAGTGTAGTCACTTTCTTTAGGGGGTAACATTCATCTCTCTCCAGCAAGTGCATGCACCTTATAGCAAAAACTAAAACAAATAGTCAAAAAAGACATTGTTGAGACAATGTGAGAAATATGAATAGGGACTATATATTTGACATTACCCTATCAATGTTAAATTTTGGGGGTGTGTTAATAGCATTGTGGTTACACAGGAAAATGTCCTAGTTCTTAGGAGAAACATGATGAGGTATCTAAGGTTGAAGTGTAATAAGTGTACAACTACTTTCGAACAGTTTAACAAAAAAAAATTGTTTTGTGCAATCTAGGGAAAAGAAGAGAGTGAGGAAGAGAGTGAGAGAAAGAGAAAATGAGTAAGAAAGAAATCGAGCGTGGCAAAATGTGAACAATTGGCTCTAAGTGAAGAATATACTGTACAAGTATGCAACAAGGCCTCTTAAAACTATTCTATAGCTGTGCAATTTTTCAAAATAAAAAGTGCACACACACACACACATGTCCATGTATCACTAAGACACATAACATAACCAAGTAGCTAAAAACTAAGAGAAAAAACAAAACAAAACACAGAACAGAAGGTCCAGCCAAGCCAGCCATGGAAGTTATATGCTCTTTGACACTGTTACTCAGCTACCCACAAGGCCCAGGTTCAATTTCCTGCCAAACCTAAAAAAGCCAGGTACACTGGCATGCACTGGTAATCCCAGATACTTAGAAGGTTTAGGTAGTAGGATCATAACATAGTGAGACTCCGTTTATTCTCTTTAGGAGAGGAAAAAAAAAAAGATAAACAAACCTAAAAGTGATTTAGGATTAGAATGATCAGTCATGAACTGGCAACATCAAACTCAGACTTTAAAATAACTAGTATGTGTCTGTTTCCTGATTTTGGTGCTAGGTGTAACAGGAATATGTTTACTGTGTGATAATTCATCATATTGTACAGTTAATATTGTGTACTGTCTTGCGCTTTAGTATAACCTTACAAAAAACTTGTGGGCTACAGCTAAATACGGGCTTAGACAAAAATTTACAGCCATAATTGTATGCATTTGGGGCCAGCTGATGGTTACGACAGATGGATCCCACGTGGCCAACTGCATGGTTCAAGTCCTGGGCCAAGTGGGGCGCACGTGCATGCATGCCCAAAATTCCAAAAGGAGAATGGGAAGGGATTACAGCATGCCCACGTCCCCTGAGAGTGATTTTCTCATCTCCCAACTCCTGCCCTGTCTCTCTGATGAGCACACATGCCCTATAGCAAACAATCTAACTGAAATAAAAGTTTACATTTGAAAAATAAGGGTAAGAGCAAGCCCTATAGCCTAGCGGTTAAGGAAGCTGGATTCCATGTGGCAGACTGCATGGCTCAAGTCGTGATCCTGGTGGCTTGAAAAACGCACCAGGAACATGTGCATCTATGCCCCAATCTTGACAGGATGGAAAAATGGAGGACACAGAATTATGGCATGACCAAGCCCCACTGGAGGGTGCTTTATCTCTCTCTCTTCTCAAGCAAGTACATATACATTCTCACAATTTAAAAAAGAAAAAAGAAAAATCAGGCTGAAAGCAATGATCTGAAAGCAGTCATTTCATAAAGCTTTAAGAAGAAAGAAAGGAAGAAAAAAAGAAAGAAAGAAAGAGAAAGTGAGAGAGAAAGAAGAAAGAAAGAAAAAAGTTCAGCAAATTAAACCCAATGAAATTAAAATGATGGGAATACAAAGGATAAAAGTAGAAAACAATGAAATACAAAGCAAATGCATAATAGAGAAACTATAAACAGTCAAAACTATTTCTTTGAAAAGATAATACATTTGATCATCTCTGTGGTAGACAGGCTCTACAATGGCTTCCAAAGATTTTTACCTTCTACTATGCTCGTGTGGTTCCCTCTGATATTGAATAAGACTGACTTGTGTTATAAGGAGAATAGTGCAAATGCCATACTGGGTTGTTGGAAGTCATGCATATTTTTCTGCTTTTCCATGCAAAAATGTGTCATTACTTTTCCAATAACCCAAGAGAATGGTTTCCAAGGCTGGATTATAAAATACATTGCAGCTTCTGCCTTGGTCTCTCTTAGGTCCTTCACTTGGTTACAGCAGCTCCCATGCTGCAAAAACATTCAAGCAACCCAGGGAAAGGTTCAAACGACTCTGGCTCTGGCCAATATATTGTCTTCAACCCACCAACCAGAAATTTCATTTTTGAAATCCTGACCCGAAAAACAAACAAACAAAAAGACTGCAGAAGAGAATATATGAGAAATGAAATTGTTACTAATTAGTTTTTTAAAGTGCATAA
>NW_006159577.1:1086158-1089049 GCF_000334495.1 Tupaia belangeri chinensis
TTTTCTTTTACAGTTTTTTTTTTTTTTTTGTGGGTCAGGATTTCATTCAAGAAAACACTCATTTCTTTTTTTGAGAGATTTTTGCTATAGGGCATGTATGCTCTCAGAAAGTAAGAAATCGCCACCATCACCCCCGCCCCCCCCAAGGAGGGATGACCATGCTGCAATCCCCTGTCCTCCATTCTCCTCTAGGGACTTTGGGGCATGTATGCACATGCACCCAACATGAGTTTCAAGCCTCCAGGTCTGGGACTCAAACTGCTGTCAACCATGCGGGAGTCCAGTGACGTAATTACTATGTCATCTGCTGGTCCTGAAAATACACATTAATTATCCTATATTTTCTGTGGGTCAGGAATTTGGCCACAGAACCCACATTATTGGAATCTCAGCTCAGAGTCTCCCAAGTCTGTAGTCAAGGTGTCACCTGAGCAAAGTTTTCATAAGGCAGCTTTCTGAGGAAGAATCCACTTTCAGGCTCATTCAGGATATTGATAGAATTCCTGTCCTTGTTTCTATATGACTGAGCGCCTGGAATTTTTTACTGGCTATGGGCTGGAGGTCACCTTCAGGTCCTAGAGGCCACCTTCAATTGGGTTGCTCAATGTGGCTGCTCATTTCCTCAAACCAGCTGGGGGAATCTCTCTACTGTATGCTAGCTTTACACACTCACACACACACACATACACACACACCTCATAACCTAGGCCTCTCTCCTTTCCCTTCTCTCCCACCTCCATTGTGTGTGCACATGCACATGTGTGTGTGTATGTGTATATACATATATACGTGTGTGTGTATATGTGTGTGTGTATGTGTATATATATATATACCATAAACTAACCAAAGGAACAACACTCATCATTTTTGCAATATTTTACCAGTTAGAAACAAGTCACAAATCCCACCTACTCTCCAAGGGAAGAGATAATACAGAGTATAGCATGAGGACATGGAGATCATCTTAGAAGTCTGCCTATAATTTTATATATAAATGTTCAATGATATTTGAAGACATTATGTTTTGAGTACTTAGACAGCAATAGGTAATAAGTAATAAATACACCTAACTTATGCCTCAATAAGCACAAGATAATAATATAAGGAAATGATCCAGCTTTGGAATCATGAAAGACCCCATTATCACCAAGGCAATACTGTGCAAAAAGAATAAAATAGGAGGCATCTCACTACCTACTTCAAAATATATAAAAACGTGATGGTAATAAAAACAGCATGGTGAGCTGGCAGGTAGTGTGGTGGTTAAAGGCACTGGATTCTTACATGGCTGACCGTAGTTTGAGTCCTGGACCTGACAGCTTGCTTTCTCACTTTCCCTTTCTCTCTCTGTCTCTGTCTGGTCAAATTTTAAAAATAATAATAACAAATGGAAATAAATAAATAATTCTTAAATTAAAAAAAATAAATAAAACCAGCATAGTACTGGCAGAACAGACACATAGACTAATGGAATAGAATAGAGAATCCAACAGGAAAAAAATCCAAATCATACATCCAATTAACCTTTGACAAAAGGTACAAGACAATTCAGTGGAGAAAAAAAATTCTCTTTAGTAAATGGTGCTGGAAGAACTGTATATCCACCTGCAGAAAAATGAAACTGGACCCCTATCTCTTATCATAAGTAAGAATCAACTCAAAATAGATTAAAGATTTAAATGTAAAGCCTCAAACTATAAAACTACTAGTAGAAAATATAGAGGAAACTCTTGAAGACATTGGAGTAGGCAAAGATTTCTTAAATAAAACTCCTAAAGCACAAGTGACAATCCAAAAAATAGACAAGTGGTACTACATCAAGCTAAAAAGCTTCCTCATAGCAAAGGAAACAATAATTAGAGTGGCAAGACAATCCTTTTAATGGGAGAAAATATTTGCAAATTATTCCTCAGATTGATATCCAGACTACATAGGGAAGTCAGCTCACTCATTTAAAAAAAAAATGAATAACACAATTTAAAAATGGACAAATGAATAACTCATCAAGGAAGATTCATGAATGGCCAAAACATATGAAAAAAATGTTCAAAGACTCTTGTCATAGGGAAATGCTGATTAAAACCACAATGAGATACCATTTAACCCAGTTAGAATGGCTAGGATGAAGAAATAAAGAATCACAAGTTCTAGAGAGTATGGTGAAAAGAGAATTGTCTTAAATCATTGGAATGTAAATTTGTACAACCATTGTGGAAAACAATATGGAGGTTCCTCAAAAACCTACAAACAGAACTACCATAGCACCCAGTAATCCCACTCCTGGCATTCACCCAAAGGATTAGAAAAACTGTTGGAATATCCATGTTTATTGCAGCATTATTCACAATTGCTAAAGCATAGAACTAACATAAGTGTTCAAAAACTGACCACTGGGTTGAAAAATTGTGGCACATATACACTGTGGAATATTACTCAACTATAAAAAATAATGAGATCCTATTGTCTGATTCAAGGTAGATGACTATAGAAGACATGATGTTGAACAAAGTGAGCCAAACTATGAAAGATACACACTGTATATCCCTACTTTATTTATCCTAAATATCTGAATTCTATGGCAGAAATTGAAAGATCTAAAGATATGATAGTAGAGAAGCTAAGTATAGATAACAGAGGCTGTAAGGAAGGGGAGTGGATAGAAGAGGGAGCTGGTAGAGGGTGGGTGTGAGGTGCAACAGGAAGAAATATTTAACAGACAAATGAAAGTGAAGTTTTCTGTTATAAAATAGATATTTATTATATATATCATGATGGGGACTTTATATAAAATGTGAAATTAATCTGAAAATTTTAAAAAGAGAGAGAGGTTCGGGCCTGCGGCGGCGGCGCCGCCTGCGCAGCTGGGGCTCTGCTCCCCGTTCCGCTGCCTC
>NW_006159577.1:1090126-1100912 GCF_000334495.1 Tupaia belangeri chinensis
GGAGGGCAACCATGGATGCCAGGGACAATGGGGGAGGAGGATGGGACATAGCAGAGGGTGGGGGGTGGGGCATCAAGGGTGGCAAAACAAAAGGCAAGGTATGCAGGACATAAGAATTGGAAAATTATTTGCTGAGAACATGTATGCTGAGAACATGCTTGATTGAGCCAATGCACAGTGTATTTTGGATGGAAAATTCATTTGTGTGTTGTGATGGTGTATAGTGAATTAATGTAGAAAATGAATAAATTTAAAATTAAATAAAAGAAGTTGGAAATGATTAAAAAAAAAGAGAGAGAGAGAGAGAGGTTTTAAAGACAAACGGGAGGGGGGGGACCAGTGCGTGGCATGGTGGTTAAGGCACTAGACTTCCACATAGCTGACCGGGTTTTGAGCCCTGGACCCAGTAGCTTGAAAATAAAACTGGGCACATCTGTGTACATGCTCAAAATCCCGGGAGGAGAATGGGGAGAGAAGGGATTGCAGTGTGGCCTTCACCCCGGGAGGTGATTTCTCACTTTCCCCCTCTCTCTTTCTCTCTCTGGCAAGTACATACACCCTATGGCAAAAACTGAAAAAAAGAGAAGGACAAACAGATGAGCAGCAAGTACATTCCAAGCAGAGACAAGGAAGCAGGAGTGTGAGGAAGAGGGCCAACCTCCCTAGAAGACAAGGCTGGGGAGGGTGGGTTCCTGACAATATGGGAAGGTTGGAGTGGGGCTCAGCTAAAGGAAATAACACCTGGGTCAAGGAGAAAGGAATACCTGGTCCCTTCTAGCTTCCCATGAGAGAAATGGCCTGAGAACACCCCAGAGTCCCAAGGATGAAAGTCTCCAGTTTTACCTCTGGTGAGGCACCCAGTCCTGTGAGCAGTAAACACATAGAACATTGGGGTGAGTTGTTTACTTGTTAATGAGTTTGCACCACCTTCTGTATTTAATGAGTCATTCAGGCAATTCTGGGATGCTGCTGCTGTACCTGAACACCTCCTTTAATCTGGTTGGCTAGTTCAGATTAGAGAAATTGTAACACTGCTTCCTGTTTCCTGCAAGAGGAAGCAAAATCCAGGTTGTCAGAACTAACTCAGTCTGGAGATAATGCTGGATGAACCTGAACTTCTGGGGAGACACAGCTTCAACCACCAAGGTGTTTACTACTTCCTATGGCTGACTGAGCAACAGAGGTCAGGATTGCAATGAATTTTAGTATTTTGAAGGGGATTTTTAAAATATAGCTATTTGAAAGATGTTGCTTTAAAATTGCTTAAAAAGTTTTGGGGCCGGCAGTTGAAGTAATGGCTATGTCACTGGACTCTCATGTAGTCAACTACAGTTTGAGTCCTGGACCCAGCGGCTTAAACTATGCTGGGCACGTCTACATGCGTGCCCAAGATTCTGAAAGAAGAATGGAGGAGAAGGGATTGTGGTGTGGCCATCCCCCATAGGAGGTGATTTCTTGCTTTCTGTCTCTCTGTGTCTCTCTGTCTTTCTAGCGAGCGCACACACCCTATAGTAGAAACCTCTCCCCCCCAAAAAAATTGCTTAAAAAGTTTTAAACTTGGGGTCAGCCAGTGGCATGGTGGTGTAGATGGCTGGATCTCACATGGCCAGGAGAAGAAATGGAAGAGACAGTTGCAGCCTGGCCATCCCCCACAGAAGGGGTTGCTTTCTTACTTTCTCTACCTGCCCCCATTCCCAGTACATACGCCCTCAGGCCAATTACCAAAAACAAACGAAAAAAGAGCTTTCAACTTGATTTTCATTAGCACTTTTTTTATCATAAAATTTGAATTACAGCCTAATTGACAGTTAATGTTCTTTATGTACTGAGTCTACTAGAGAAAAAATTGGTATATAGATTTAAAAAATGTTTCCTGGACTCAAGTGAGAAATTACCTTTAACTCCTTGCCAGTCTCCTAGATAATTAATGAGCGAGTAGTACTCCACAGTAGTACAAAGACTCTGTTAGGTCCTATGAGCCAGTGGCCTCTGGTCCAAAAAATAAGACTTGCCTGTTTCCTCCATCTTACCTGATAGAACGAGACTCTTAAATCACCTTGTTTAGGTTAGAAAACAACGCAGAACACTGCACTTGCCATCAACCTGACATTTATAAGCACCTGATTTAAACGAACTTTACCCAAAGCATATTCCACAAGAGGCACTTCAAATTTCCCTGGGGCACAGCCCCTTCTGTTTGTAGAGTAAAAGGTCTTTCTTTTTCTTTCTTTCTCTCTCTCTCTTCCTTTCTTTCTCTCTTTCACCCTTTCTCTCTTTCTTTCTTCCTTTCTTTCTTTCTGCCTTTCTTTAAGTACACTGCAACAAACACTCTTAAGGAAATAAAACAATATAAGGCATCCAGCTGTTAACAGCAGTGCTCTCCATTCAGAAAGTATTTGTTTAGTGCTTCCTTTATGTCAGACATGACAGACTGAATGGCAAAAGAGGCAGACAGGGCTCCTGCCCTCTTTCACCCCTCTCTACTCTGGTGAAGGAGTAGATACTAAAAATTAACAAAATAACTACAAAACGTGGTTATTTTTATGAAGAGAAAAGCACAGAAAGAGGAATAACATCAGGGATGGGGCACTACCTACCTTAGGGAGTCAAGGAAGGGCTGAATGAGAGGACATTTCAGTAAAAACTGAAGGAGACTATGAGTTAGACCTGCTACAGCAGGAGGGAATCCTGTTCTGGGCAGAGGGAAAAGACTGTACAAAGAGCTTCGGTCCTGAAAGGATCTTGGTATGTTTGAGGGACTAAGAAATAAAACAAACGAAAAATCCAAGGTGTCTGAAGCATGTAATATTGGGTTGTCGGAAAAGTCGTGACGCATTTTTACATAGAAAAAAAAATACGTCATGACTTTTCCAATAACCCAATATATCAAAGCCTAGATATGTGATGAGTTTGAGGAGGCGGCTCTAGCCTAAGGACTGTGGAGGGCTTTTGGCAGGAGTGTGACAAAATCTGACGTATATTTTGCAGAGGTCATTTTGGCTCCGGTGGGGCACAGGTAGGACAAAGGAGAGGAAATAAAGAAATCGGTAGAGCCTACAATCATGACTCCAGCAACATGGTGACTTGGAGCGCCAATCTTATTGATTACAGAAGAGAAGGAGAGAAAGAAGCACACGTGGGGTATATTTTGGAGGTGGAACAAACAGACACACTGGCGGATGGAGGGGTGGGGTCAGTGAGTGAAAAAGAGGAGTCAAGCCTGAGTCAGAATCAAGCCTGAGTAATCGGGAAGGTGGGGCAGACTAGTGGAGAAACAGGTTTGGAGAGGAAAGTATAGCTCACTCCCTTAGTCACTGGAATAGCTTAGATCTGCATGTAGTGTTTCTCATACAATGTAGATGTGGAGCCGGAAACTGATGCCTACTCTAAACTAGCACACTCAGTGGTTTTTTGTTTTTGTTTTGTTTTGTTTTAAATCTCTGTGTACACAAGTGGAGTTTAGGGAACGGCAACAGTAAATGAGAGCTGGGGGCTTAGCTTAATGCTATGTTTGATAAATACCTGAGGACACTTCAGAAACTTCATGGAAAAATGCAATTAAAGTACGAGTTTATTTTGACACAAGAAAAAAATTGAAATCCAGGAATGCACTCACCAGAGAGATACATAGAGAGAGAAAGCAGTTAGCGTAATGGCTATGTCGCTGGATTCCCATGTAGTCAACCGTGGTTCGCGTCCTGGACCTGGTGGCTTAAAACTCATGCCAGGCGCGTGTGCGTGCGTGCCCAAGATCCCAAGAGAAGAATGGAGGAGAAGGGATTGCGGTGTGACCATCCCCTCTGGGGGGTGATTTCTCACTTTCTGTCTCTATGTCTCTCTCTGTCTGGCGAGCACACGCGCCCTGTAGTGAAAACCTCTCCAAAAAAAAAAAAATTGAAATCCATGTGGTTTTTTCAAAACATGTATTTTCCATGACCTTTTTAAAAAATAATTATTTAATATTATTTATCATTATTATTTCATTTGCTACAGAGCACATGCACTCACCAGAGAGATACATAGCGAGAGAAAGCAAGCAACTAGGTCCAGGACTCAAACTGCAGTCTGTCATGTGAGAGTCCAGCACCTTAACCACACCACCTGCTGCCCCTTCCATGACTTTTTTGAACTCTCATATGCAGTTTTACTCACACTGTACGTTCACTTAGGTTTGTCTGTTTACTCAGATTTTGCTTAGATTTGGCCTAAAGACCTCTAAAACCACCCTTGGTATTGTTGTTCACTAAGAAATTAGAGAAGAGACAATGCTGTTGAACTTAAGGAAAAAAAAAAAGATAAATTAAACTTGATGTACATTTTCATGTTATTTCATACATGAGTTATCTTTCCAACAGTGAAGTTAGTTTAGGAAGAAAATAATTAAAGACGTAAATGTACAAGCTAATAGCCAAAACCATTCTGAACAGCCCCAGGTTGTGAATTTATTTAATTTGCCCTTTCCCCATGGAGTCATTTCTTGGATCATTGATTTATTGTTATTCTTCGTAGCAGTGGTAGCCCCTGTTATCCCCTGCTTAATGCTAGAGTATGATCCACTGAGGAGTTTGAAGAGTTTATGTTTATTGGATTTTAATGACTCAGTTAACAAAGGTCACTCCTAAAAGTAATAGAAAACCAAGTGTGTGGAAATAGAATGGATAAGACAGACTCCGGGGTAGTTCTAGTAGTTATTTGGTATTGCCCTATGATGTGTTTTTTATTTTAAAAGGAATTTTAAATGGTCCTTCCTCTTAATCAATATACTGATGCTATATTCAACTATGCTCATACCATGTTATTAAAAACCCCTCAGTAGGGACTGACAAGGTGACGTGGTGGTTAAGGCACTGGACTCCCATGTGGTCGAACACAGTTCAAGTCTCGAATCTGGGAGCTTTCTTTCTTTCTTTCTCTCTCTGGTCAAATTGAATAATAATAATAATAAAATTAAATAAATAATTCTTTTAAAAAACCCTCAATAATAAAAGGTATATGAACATAAAAGAAAGGCTGAGGCATAATACATAAAATAAAATAGTTTCTTTGAGCCAGAGCTTAGGTTGAATTTGCCTGGATACTGACCCAGACCCATGCTCATCAAAATGATGATGAAAAGCTGGATTATAACAAAGAGAAGGGTAAGAAGAGGGGATGTTATAAATTATTTGTCAGGAGTTTACACTGGTTCATTGGAAATAATGCAGGCAACTGATTCGCTATACTTTTTTCTTTACATCATGAACTCAAAAACACTACCGTCAAGAAAGAGCGGGGGGAGGGGGGTTACATGTAAAAATCTATTATCTTTTTGCTGCATGTAGTTTGTTTACTGTAAACTAAAATATGCCTTTTGGGCAATAAACACAATGGGCGTGGACATGCTTGGAATCTCAGGCTCATGTTCACTCAGGCCTAAAATTTAAATGGACTGCTCTTATTTCACAAGTAGCATGTAAACACTAGGCTTAAAATAAATATGTCAGATAATGTTGGTATACCACTGTATTGTTAACATAATATCCATAGAGGATAATAGTATATAGTTATATATAATTACAACACAGTCCTCCCTTGGTATCTGCAGGGGACTGATTCTAGAACCCCCTCAGACATAAAAATCCACAGAAGTTCAAATCCCTTATATCAAATGGCACACTATTTCCTTATAACCTACATACATCGTTCCATGTACTTCGTTTATTTATGAGAGATTTTTGCTATAGGGCACATGCACTTGCCAGAGAGACAAAAAGCAAGAAATAACCCCCCAGGGGATATTGCCGTGCTGCAGTTCCTTCTCCTCCATTCTCCTCTTGGGATTTTGGGCACACATGCACATGTACCTGGAGTAAGTTTTAAGCTGCTGGGTCTGGAACTCGAACTGTAGTCTACTATGTGAGAGTTCAGTGATGGGACCATTATGACATCTGCTGGTCCCAATATACTTTACATCATTTTTCAGATTACTCCAAGTACCTAGCACAATGTAAATGCTATGTAAATAGTTGATATACTATAGTGTTTAGGGAATAATGACAAGAAAATAAGTTAGTACATGTTTAGTAAAGAGACAACCATTGGACCAGCAGGTGGTATGGTGTTTAAGGTGGCTGGATCCCACATGACCAACTACACAATTTGAGTCCCAGACCCAGCAACTTGAGAAACACACTAGGCACATACACAATCCATGCCCAAAATCCTGAAAGAAGGAAGAAATGGAGAAGAGATTGCAACATGACCATCCCCAATGGAGATGTGTTATCTCTCTCTCTTTCTCTCTGGTTAGCACATGTGTTCTCTGGCAAAAGTTAAAAAAAAAATTTTTTTTTTTAATCATTGGCCAAACGGTAACACAAACTACATGTCAGCAACAACCTAACATTTTTTTATCTTGATTGATTCCAAGGATACAGGACCCACAGATATAAAGGATCAACTATACTTGTTAACATACTTGCTTCCATTATCTTTGAGAGAATGAAATAACTTCAGTCTCAGGTGAAATCTTGTTAGTCAAGATTCTTTTTAAAAAAAAAATAATTATTCTTTTTTTTTTAGAGAGATTTTTCTTATAGTGCACGTGAGCTCACTGGAAAAACAGAGAGAGACAGAAAGACAGAAAGTGAGAAATCAGCTCCCCAAGGGGGATGGCCACTCTGCATTCTCTTCTCCTCCATTCTTCTCTTGGGATTTTGAGCATGCATGCACATGCTCCCGACATGAGTTTCAAGCTGCAGGGTCTGGGATTCAAACTGCAGTTGACTACTTGGGATTCCAGCGACATAACCATTAAGCCATCTGCTGGTCCCAGACATGATTCTTAAAATTATCTTAGAGATCATTTAATCTTGTCCTTTCACTTTTGTTTTTACTTTCTGTATGTGTATGTGTGTGTGCATGCAGTTTGCTATAGAGTATGTGCTTGCTGGAGAGAGAGAGAGAGAGAGAGAGAGAAATAGACATAGCAAGATAAATCACACCCCAAGGGAAAGGGCCATGCTGCAATCACTTCTCCATTCTCTTCTCTGGATTTTGGGTGCACACACATTTGCACCCAGTGTGATTTTCAAGCCACTGGGTCCAGGACTCTAGCCATTGCAGTTTGGCCATGTGGGATTCAGCTTTAACCTCTTTGCCACCTGCTGACCCTAATCTTGTCCTTTTAAATATTTACTGTGAATGATTTAGTGAATGTTTATACCAAATGGTGTTTACTAGACTATGAAAGAATGTCCTAAAGTAAATGGTTATTCTTAGAATTGTTTAAATAGATAAAAGCATTTATGAAAATATAAAAAGGAATACATCTACAGTTGTTCTTCAGGCATAAATTACTTAAAAGTATTTTCCACCTCACAATCCAATGAGATGAGGTATAAATGTTCCCAGGTCTAATACATATTTTTTACAGTTTTACAAAGCTTTCCTGACTTTTGTTGACTTTTCCAGCCTCACCTTTTCTCTCCTCCCATGCTACTACCTATTTTTTCTTTCTCGTTTCCCCCCCTTTCCTTAGCTACTTATATATATATATATATGTATGTATGTATGTAGATTTTGTCATAGGGCACATGCATCCACCAAAGAGAGACAGAGAAAAAGACAGTGAAAGGGAAAGTGAGAAATCACCCTCCCAGGGAGAATGGCCAGAGTCATAATCCATTTTGTCTTTTCCATTCTCCTCCTGGGATATTGGGCTCTCACATGCACACCTGGGATGATTTTCAAGTCATCAGGTCTAGAACTTGAACTGAGTTTGGCCATGTGGGAGTCCAAGCATCTTAACCATTATGCCATCTGCTGCTAACCCCTACATTTTTTTTTTTTAAATGGGAAAGATGGACAGAGAAACAGAGAAGCACAGTCATCCCACCAATAGGGTCTTCCTGTGACAATCCACTCCTAGTCTCAGCCACACATGCTCAGCATGCTCAGGGAAGTCCCGGGACATAAACCCAAGACCTTTCCCACTTGGGCCTAGTTATGTACCACTGTACCAGCACCAGGCCCCTGTGACACCTGCACTAATCTTCCTACTCTCAGCCTCAAACCCTGGCTACTCACTGAGACCTCAGGGCCACAACTAACACTGACCTAGTCATGGCTCATTACTCAAACAGAGCTGCAACATAATAAGTAATATGAAGGAATGGACTGATGAAGACAGTGAGAACTAAAGAAGTTGAAACTTATAGTTCACACACTTAATAATACTAACTGGAACAAATAAAGCTGCTGTATTTAAAAGCTACATTTCACTTCAATTTATTTCTTCATTAAGGGGGCATCCGTTTGACATGAGACAAAAGTTTGTGGTACACTAAGTTTCTTTCAATATGTTAAATAAAATGAAAAATCCAAGGAGCTATAAATGCAAATGATAGATACTATATAAAAATCCTATCAACTCAAGCAACTGTATCTCATAACTTACAAGCTTTTTCCTAGCAGATGAGTTAAAAAGAAGGAAAACATCCTAAAAACTTGTTGGAAACGAATAAACTTTGAAAGTATTAGCATTTCCCCAGAAAATGGATTTAGTCTGAGTACTTTATTTTTGAAATGGTGCAAGAAAAAAAATGACTTACTTTTGAGTCAAACTGCAACCTTCTATAAAAGTTTAAGATATTTCAAGTCTCCATAGAAAATGCTGTCCAGTGGGGGCAGCAGATGGCATAATGGATACATCACTGGACTCCCAGGTAGTTGACCTTGGTTTGAGTCCAGGACATGACATCCTAAAATTCACTCAAGGCATGTGTGTGTGCATGCCCAATATCCTGAGAGGAGAAGGGATTGCAGAGTGGCCATTCCCCTGGGGGGGGTGATTTCTTGCTTTCTGTCTGTGTCTCTGTTTTTCCAGCAAGACTGCACAGGCCCTGTAGCAAAAATTTCTCTCAACAAAACAAAACAAACACAAACACAAACAAACAAAAAACACTCTGTCCTGGGACCAGCAGGTGGCATAGTGGTTAAGGTGTTGGACTCAAGCATGGTTGACCCTGGTTCAATTCACAGACCCAGAGGCTTGAAACTCACACCGGACGAGTATGGGTGTGTGCCCAAAGTCCTGAGAGGAGGGTGGAGGAGAGAGATTGTGGGCAGCCATCCTCCCTGGGGGGTGATTTCTTGCTGTCTGCGTTTTCAGGGAGCGCACACGCCCTATAGCAAAAATCTCTCTAAAAAACGAAGAGAGAGGGAGGGAGGAAGGAAATGCAGTCGTTTAAGAAACAAATGGAGCAATGAGACAACAGCTTGGACAGAGACTGGGAAAGAAGGAACTTTCACGTAGTCCCTAGAAAGGTTTGGGGAAAAGGAAATCCGTAAGTTGAAGCTCTTGTTAGATCCGATAACTCCACTGTACGCCTTTTGTCATACAATAAAAACAACGCGGAGAAACAGAAAAGGAAATGAATTGTGAAATGTTTTGCCAGTAGAACCTCTAACAGGGATCACAGGGGAAGGAGGAAACAGGGTCTCATAAATACAAGGCCGGGCCTGGTTGCATGTTTAATTGCTGACATTTTAGAGGCAGGATGGGCTGTTTGCAATTCATGATCCAAACTACCAAACTGAAACAAGGACAGTGATAGTAATAACAAATCGAATTGCCTGGCGGGGATTTCAGGAGGAAACGCGCTGGGAGCTGCACCCTCCAGTCCACGCGACTGAGCTCCCCGGTTCCTCCGGCTTCCTCAAGGCGCTGGAGACCCAATCGGACGACCTTGGCAGGATTTAGTCTCCTTGTCCTCTCTCAGAGAGCTAAGAGCGAGAGGGGAACGCAAGACGTCCAAGTCCCGGAGCCGCGCGAGGGGCGCCCATACGCGATCCCCCACAGGCCCACGCCGGATCGAAACCCCCGACCTGCCCTGGCCCCATAACTCCACTGTACGCCTTTTGTCATACAATAAAAACAACGCGGAGAAACAGAAAAGGAAATGAATTGTGAAATGTTTTGCCAGTAGAACCTCTAACAGGGATCACAGGGGAAGGAGGAAACAGGGTCTCATAAATACAAGGCCGGGCCTGGTTGCATGTTTAATTGCTGACATTTTAGAGGCAGGATGGGCTGTTTGCAATTCATGATCCAAACTACCAAACTGAAACAAGGACAGTGATAGTAATAACAAATCGAATTGCCTGGCGGGGATTTCAGGAGGAAACGCGCTGGGAGCTGCACCCTCCAGTCCACGCGACTGAGCTCCCCGGTTCCTCCGGCTTCCTCAAGGCGCTGGAGACCCAATCGGACGACCTTGGCAGGATTTAGTCTCCTTGTCCTCTCTCAGAGAGCTAAGAGCGAGAGGGGAACGCAAGACGTCCAAGTCCCGGAGCCGCGCGAGGGGCGCCCATACGCGATCCCCCACAGGCCCACGCCGGATCGAAACCCCGACCTGCCCTGGCCCCAGCCTCCCTTACTCTGGGGCTCCATGGTCAGCGGCTGATCCCCAGCGGCGCCGCAGCCCCTCTCAACGCCTCTTCTCCGGGGCAGGCGTCTCTCGGGTTGCCCTGACAACCCAGAGGGCGGGGGGCGGAGGACTGGAAGGACGGCAAGAGGGAGGGACCAAAAGTCGCGAGGAAACGCGGGCGAGCGCGAGGGCCGCGCGTCTCCGGGGCGCCGAGCAGGGTGGCAGCGGGCTGCCGACCGAGGACCCTGCCCCCGAGGCCCGGGCGGGCGGTCGCGCTGTCCCTGGTTGCCCGGGTTTCCCCACAGGACCTGTCCCCCGACTTCCAGGGCGTGGGCCTCTGGGCCCCGCCGTCGCCGTCCCGAGGCGTCCGAGTGGCC
>NW_006159577.1:1101022-1112658 GCF_000334495.1 Tupaia belangeri chinensis
GCAGAAGGCGGCCTCCGCTCCCCCTTCGCAGAGCCCAGCCTCAGCGCTGCGAGAACTGAGCCTTTCCTTCGCAGCCTCCACGCAGAGGGGCCCCTCTGCAGCCGGGGACGTCGCCCCGGTGTGGGAGAGCCGGCCCTTGTGCCACATTTTCGGGCAGCATTGAGCAAATGAGAGCTCATTCTGTCGTCACCAGTGGGCCAAATGTGTGTCCTGAGCCTCGACACCCGGAAGCATTCCTTTGCCCAGCCTTGCCCTGTCATCCCGAGGATTACATTTCAGGCCGTGGGCCCCGCTCGGATCTTTCCGGTTGGCTTAGTTTTTGCGTGTGTTTATTTCGATCCTTTCCGTTTTCGGTTGAGTTACTGATTCGGCTCACATGTATTGTGGAAACATTGTAGAGCTGTTAAACAGATGTAACACCATCCCACACAATAGACTTTCAGATGGTTGGTTTCAAAAACCCTGACTCAGGTTTTTCTTTAAAGAGATCTCTAAAAGTCACAGGGGATTTTTATCTGGTAGGTTGTAAAAATTCAACCAGGAGATTATCAGAGGTTACGAAAAATGAACCGGAAGGAGAAAAAAGGAAAATGGAGAGAAGAACAGGGATGAGAAAGCATGCTCTGGCTGGGGAGAAACTGCAGGATTGATTTAGTGCTCAGGTCTGGAGATTATGGCTCCTCTATCAATTCCGATAGCAGCTTGAGACAGTGCTTGAGGCTAATGGAAGGAAGAGCCCTTTTGGGGTCGTGTAAGTGATTACTCATCTTTGCCACTAGAGAGATTTCCACTCCATGGATGACAAGGACACCAAGGAGAATTACTATCCTCTTAGAAAGGGAATCATTCAGAGGTTAATTGAACCTGAGAGGCATATATTTTGTGATGGAAACGGACATTTATTATATTCTGCCAAATTAGGCTTTCTCCTCTCAGACTGTATGGGGACTTTTTCAGATAAATTGTCAAAACAAGAAGCTTTATGTTTGGACATTGACAAGCAGTTATGATTTATACAGAACCCATAATTCATAAGTTAAAGTATTAAAGTAGTAAATCCAGGTTGGAAAGTAAACACTTCACGGTACTTTCACTACCTGTTCCTGAAATGTAAAGACGGTAGGTGTATTTATTTATTTATTTAGGGAGATTTTTGCTATAGGGCACAGGTGCTCACGAGAGAAACAGAGACAGAGAGAAAGCAAGAAATCATCCCTGGGGGATGGCCACACCCCAATCCCTTCTCCATTTTGCTTGTGGGATTTTGGGCACACTTGCACTCGTGTCCGGCATGAGTTTAAGCCGCTGAGTCCAAGACTCGAACTATGGTCGACTACTTGCGAGTCCAGTGACATAACCATTATGCCATCTGCCGGAACTACAGTAGGTGTATTTTTAGGCAAACTTCTAATATCAGCAGTCCTTCTGTATACAGTGTTTTTCAAATTCTAGTTTTCAAACAAGTTAGTTCACTAACTCTAGTTAGCAAAGTGACAACGGGTCTTTTCATCCAGGCTACAAATATAGGGATGTGCAACAGTGATGTAATCGAAAGTGACAAGATGAAAAAACAAAACAGGAATGGCTCCATGTCCTGGTGATTCAGGGAGCCAAATCCCACATGGGTGAGTAGGAGTTAGTCTGGTGGCCCCAGGAAAGGGACCACATATGTGTACATGCCCCAAATCCCAACAGGGTGGTTAAGTGGAGGAGAAGGGATTTTGGTGTGACTATGCTCCATTGAATAGTGCTTTCTCTCTCCTTCTGTCTCCCTGTCTCTGTCTCTGTGGTAACCCCAGGTGCCCTCTGGCAAAATTTTTAAAAAGGAGGGGGAGGGGAACCCCAGTGCTCATTGTCTTAAAAAGTAAGGTGAAAGGGCCAGCAGGAGGTGTAGTGGTTAAGGGGCTAGACTCCCACATGCAGCAGTTTGAGTCCCAGACCCAGAGGCTTGAAACTCATGCTGGACTTGTGGGTATGTGTGCCCAAAATTCTGACAGGAGTATGGAAAAGAAGGGTTTGCAGTGTGGCCATCCCTCATCAGTAATGATTTCTCACTTTCTCTCTCTGTCTTTCCTGTGAGTGTACGTGTCCTGTAGCAAAAATCTCAAACAAACAACCAAAAAAGTAAGGTTAAAAGTAAAGTGGTGGGGCTGGCAGGTGGCATGGGGGTTAAGGCACTGGACTCCCACATGGTTGACCACAGTTTGAGTCCCAGACCTGGCCGCCTGCTTTCTCTCTGCCTACCTTTTTCTGTCTCTGTCTATCTCTAGGCAAACTGAAGAACAACAATAATAATAAATAAAATAATTCTTTTAAAAAAGCAAACTGCTGTAGAATAATTATTTTACCAGTAGCTTTGAAGTTGACATTGAAAAAGTCTTGCTTGAAATACTTAAAGAGAATAACAACAACAACAACAAAAATGATACTTAGTTTTAGGGGATAGTGTCCTTGTGAAGACCAGATAAGGGTGGAAGAGGGGAGGGAAAGGAAATAGACTACAATGTTTCTTTTCCCCCAGCACCTAGTACAATGTACATGGTAAATGTTGAATGAAAGAGAAATTTCTTTTATATAGAGACATATTTACCTATTGGAGAAAATACTTGAAGTCAGAAAATTGCTAATGCAATAGGGGTTGGAGGTGAATGGTTAAAAAAATGTCCCTTTTTGGGGTTTTCTACTATTGTGTTCCTTTTTCTTTCTTTTTTTTTTGGGGGGGGAGAGGTTTTTGCTATACGGCGCGTGCGCTCGCCAGATAGACAGAGAGAGACATAGAGACAGAAAGTGAGAAATCATCCCCCGGGGGGATGGGCACACCGAAATCCCCTCTCCATTCTCTCAGGATCTTGGGCACGCCCGACGTGAGTTTTAAACCACCAGGTCCAGGTCCGGGACGTGAAGCATGGTCGACTATGTGGGAGTCCAGCGACATAGCCATTACACCAACTGCTGGTTCCCTACTATTGTGTTTCTTCACAGGCATGCTCAGTACCTTATTGGGCAAGTGAAAAGTAATGAAGCCTTGTTTTAAGTTTCCCAGTTTATCAGTGAACAGAATCGTTACATTATTGTTTATTTTGCTGATGCTTAACTAAATGTGACAAACTGCTACATTGTTACCAGAGAATAACAAGGTAGCAAAGAAGGGACAATTGTAGCCTTTCATATTCTTGTTTAAATCTCTTGGCTACAGGGGAGTCCTCCCTATGGCAAAAATTAGCTGGAGGATTAACTCTTTTGGCTATATCAGAATTCAAAGTAAAAATGAATCCAGTGGGTTAACATTAGTTCATCCAAATAGGATGATGGAAAATACAGCAAATGAGGGTGGATTGTGTCTTCTAGCCTAACTATATTATAAGTTGGAGAGTGTTTTCATTTTTGTTTCTGTTGGTTTGGGGAGCTTTGTTTGTCTTTATTTTTATTTTCTTTACCAGAGTGAGGGTATTTTTCTGTCTCTCTGCCACTTTCTGAAACTCATAGGACTGTAGTAAGTAAAACAAATCAATCAAATGTCTATATTTAGTGTGTTTTCTTTTTGTCCTCCAAACCCATCATGGTCTGCACTCAAATTGTTGGAATCACGAGGAGTGCCATCTCTCAGCCCACCCTTATTCATATTTGATTTGGGATCCAGGACTTTGCTGTTCCCTCATCTCATGGGAAATCTTCCAGGATCAAGCTATGCCCACTTCTCTCTCTCCTATTGGGGGTGCTACACAATTTAGCACTTAGCCCTATACCATACCTTCTTTTTTTCCTTCTTTTTAAATTTTAATTAATAGTAGAAAGTGCTCCCATATATGAGAGAAGCAGCAGCATCTTCAACCTGGTCTTGCCACACCACAGTCCCCTTTCCCCAGCCCTTCCAGCTCGTCAGGCTCTTGGACACACACATCTGGCACGTTTCAGGTCACCTGGGCCTAGGATCCGAACCACTGGTTGACCATGTTGTTGTGACTCTGTAGTTCAATAAGCTACTGACTGTACCACCAAGGCTGGGCCTATACCATACTTACTTGTAGGGTTTTATTTTATGTGTGTAACTTATACCTCTGATTGGATTAACCCTTTTGGATCAAAGTCTGTGACTGATGCATGTTCTATATTTTTAAGCACATGTGGGTTTCAATGTGTATGTGATCATTTAAAAAGGATAATAATAAAGAGACGCTAAGCCTTTAATCAGGATGACTGCATTGATTTCTAGCAATACCACCTTGGCCAAGTCCGAAGCTATTATTTCCTCATTGATACCTGGGGATAATAAAACCTGAAATGGTCATCTAATATTCTAGGTGTGAGGATCTAAATAAATTAAATGCAATTATAGATAGGAGTGAAATTATCTTGCATATTGTAAAGAGCTTTTGAAATGTAAAAGATTGTTATTAATTCAGGTATAGAGCAAACATTTAATTGATTGTCCACAATGTGTTAGATGGGTTCTAAATTTCAGGGCAGCTATTCAAAAAAGGGTGACTAGGAAAGGATCGGATGTATTGAGTGTGAGGGCAGGAGAGCTTCCTAAGCAGAGGAACAGCTTGGGCCAAGGCGTGAAGACTCTGGAGGACAATTATGAGCAATAATTCATGGTGGCTAAAGCAGAGATCATTCTATACATATTAGAAGAGAACAGGAGGGAGCGAGGCCTGAGCGGCAAATGTGAGCTGAGTCAGCAAGAACTTAAGGACTGAGGGGGGGGGGTTGTCCTTGAAAGTAATAAGATTTGAGTGAGTGACATCATCACTTTTGCATTTGAAAAGGATCACTGGCAGTATGTGAATGACAGATTGGTTGTGAGCCAAAATTAGAGGCAGAAAAAAAATGGAGATTTGACAGGAATTGAGTTTAGAAATGATAACTAGGGGGGAACAGCAGGTGGTGGTGGTTAAGGCTCTGGACACTCCCACATGGCCAACCATGGTTGTTGGAGTCCTGGACCTAGTGGCTTGTTTCTCACTTCCCTGCCCCTGTCAAATTAAAATAAATGAATGAATAAATAAAAAATTTAATCTTTAAAAAAATAAAATGATAACTGAGACATTGGAGGTGGGATTAGGAAGGAGGGGGTACTGAAAGAGGGCGTGAAGAAGAGGGAGAAATCAGGATGTCTCTCTTGTGTCTGACTTGGGTGGTAAGGTGGATTGTTCTGCTGTGTGTCAAAGTCTAGTACAGAAAAGAAGAGGGAAAAAATGTTAAGGTTAAGAAATGAGATACGTGATGATTTCAGTTTTGAATATTAACATTTTGAGATGTCCATCATCTACTGTATGTGTTCCCTGATTAGCAGTTGAACGTAAGGGTTTGAAACTAAAGAAAGAAGTCTGAAATGAAGATAGAAATTGGAGTTAAGCATTCAGTCACTGCAGTTATAGTGTACATGATTTTCTCCAGGGAGATTCTGTGGAATGGAGGGTCAAGGGTAGACCCTGGAGTACGTTTTACATTGGAAGGGGGAATGGGCTCAGGAGACTACAGAAGAATGGCCAGAAAAGTAAATTGAGAATCTGGAAAGATTAATGAGTCTGTAATCTTGAGAAATCCATGTGTTGGCATTCCCTGAAATCATATATATATTTTTTCCATCTGCTGGAGAAGTCACAACACAGTTCATCACTTTATTATTATTTTATTTTAAAAATATTTAATTTAATTTAATTTATTATTATTATTATTTTAAAATTTGCTATAGGGCACTGGTCAGCCATGTGAGAGTTCAACACTTTTAACCACCATGCCACCTGCTGGCCCCTATTATTGTTTTATTAAAGTTAGAGCAAAATCGACCAGCCTTATGACCTGGTACAGGGAGACAGATTACCACATGGGTGACTGTGGTTTAAGTCCTGGCCGCAGCAACTTAAAAAACATGCTGGGTAGGGACCAGCAGTTAGCGTAATGGCTATGTCACTGGACTCCCATATAGTCGACCACGGTTTGTGTCCTGGACCCGGTGGCTTAAAACTCACACCGGGTGCGTGTGCGTGCGTGCCCAAGATCCCAAAAGGAGAATGGAGGAGAAGGGATTGCGGCGTGGCCATCCCCCCTGGGGGGTGATTTCTCACTTTCTGTCTCTCTGTCTCTCTCTGTCTGTCTGGCAAGTGTACGCGCCCTATAGGAAAAACCTCTCAAAAAAAAAAAACAAAAAGAAAAACATGCTGGGTATATGTGGATGCCCAAAATCCCAACAGGATGGAGAAATGGAGATGGGATTGCAGCATGACCACACCCACTTATTTACCTGTACGTGTGCTTTCTCTCTGGTGAGCACACATACTCTCTGGAAATTAAAGAAAGAAAACAAAAGATAAAGTTAGGGCAAAATGACTACCTTGTTTTTATTGAGGAGGTTTTTGCCTTTGGGCACATGCACTTTTGGGGTGGGTGGGGAGGGAGACACAGAGAGCAGAAAGTGAGAAATCATCCCTGGGGAAAGCGGCGGGGTTGGGGGGTGGCAGTGACCATGCCACAATCCCTTCTTCTCCATTCTCTTCCCAGGATCTTGGGCATCTGTGCACATGCATCTGGTATACTTTTCAAGCCTCTGGGTCCAGAGCTGGAACTGTGGTCAGCCATGTGGGAGTCCACATGGCCGTAACCTCTATGCCATCTGCCAGTACTTTGTTAACAAAAAAGAAAGTTTGCTGATATTTATGGTTTATAAGTCTTTATTTGAGAGAGCAATTCAAGTCAAATGTGACTTCATTGGCCAATGGTGGGTGGTTAAGGTGGCTAGATCCCACAAGGC
This sequence comes from Tupaia belangeri chinensis, assembly GCF_000334495.1. Lineage (NCBI taxonomy): Eukaryota > Metazoa > Chordata > Mammalia > Scandentia > Tupaiidae > Tupaia > Tupaia belangeri. The sequence continues at coordinate 1,107,777 of NW_006159577.1, forward strand.
TGACTCAGCCATTGAGTCTTGGACCTTGTGGCTTGAAAAACACACTGGGCATGTGTTTTTCGACGTGTTCTCCTTCCTTCCAGGGAAAGATGGAGCAGCATGGCCATTCTCCATAGGGGGTGCTTTCTCACTCTCTTTGTCTCTCCAACAGAGCACACATCGTCTGGCAACTTTTAAAATGTAACTTTAGAAGTTTATTATACTGATGCCTCAAGCAAATGTTGCTTTTAAAAAAATGATGTGTAAAAGTTCATATGTCAGAGATAAAATAAATGTTAACTTCATGGGGAAATTGGCAGTAACCTATTTCAATCTCAGGTTTTACTGTACCTTACATATTTGCTTGAATATCTAACTAAACTACAAAAATAAGCTAAATCAATATTTTATCATACTTTTTTCTTTTCTTTTTTTTGGAGAGGTTTTTGCTATAGGGCACGTGCGCTCACCAGAAAGACAGAAAGCGAGAAGTCTCCTCCCAGGCCTCCTGCAATCCCTTCTCCTCCATTCTCCTCTCGGGATCTTGGGCACTCAAACTCATGCACCTGATGTAAGTTTAAGCTACCGAGTCTGGGACTTAAACCGCGGTCTACTACATGGGTGTCCAGTGACATAGCCATTACACCAACTGCTGGTCCTGATATTTTACCATACTTTCTTAACCTCCTTCATTCAGAGTAAATTAGTTTTTAGAATGTTATATAATCAAGAAGTCATCAAAATGATATTAAAAGCACTGAGTGGTCAATCATTTGAATGTTTAACAAAATCCTTGACATAAACTTATTTGTGGTAAGTCATATATTATCACACATAAGCATTGAATAAGCTTAGAAAGTCTGTTTGTAAATCTAAAAAAATTTTAAATTATCGTAATATAGAATTCTTTTAAAAATTAATTGTGCAACATTAGTTATTCAAGCCGTATTTGCATGAAGCAATATTGACTTAAAAGTCAATAAAATCTTAAGACTTAAATCTTTGAGCAAGCCCCCTAGTGCAGAGGTCAGATACTGCACAGAGGAGGTGCAGATCCTTCCTCACTGGCTGAATAGGGTTTAGGTCCCATCCCTGTCAGCTTGAAAAACATGTTGAGCTGGGAACCTGTTCACATACACAAGATCCTGATGGGATATAGAATTGGTGGGAGGAATATTGGAATGTGACCAGGCCCCATTGAGGGGTGCTTTCTCTCTCTCTTTTTTTTTTCTCGTGCACACACACACACACACACATTCCAGCATTTGAAAAAATAATAATAATCAGGGCAAGCAGGTGACATAGATCTCACATGGCAAACTGCACAGTTCAACTCCTGGAACTGGCAGCTCTGGCAGCCTGACAATCATTCTGGGCATGTGTGCTTATATGCCCCATGTTCTGAAAGAGGAATGGAAGAGAAGGGACTGCAGCATGGCCATCTTCCCAGGAGGTGATGTTGATATCTCACCTTCTCTATCTCTAACTCTTTCTTTCCCCTGTCTTTGCCTCTCTATGGTGAGCACACATGCCATATAGCAAAATAATAATAATAATAATAATAATAATAATTTTGGAGTGTTTTTTAAAAGCTAGATTGAGTTATTAAAATCAAAACAAAATGAACTTGTTAGAGGTCTAGAAATAAAGTTTTGAAAATAAAATTTTGAGTTTTGACCTTACTTTTCAGTAGATTTTGGAAACCAAATAGGATGTAATTTGGGTGAGTTTTAGTCTGTGAAAAGCAAATGAAGTAGCCTCTTAAAAGTCCCAGTAATGATTAGTCCATCGTTTTAATTAAAATATATCATGTGAGAGAGAAGGCTCCTGTATTAAATATTTGACTGTAACTCTACGTGGGTAATTAGAACTATATTTCTGGGTGGTTTTTGTTTTTGTTTTGTTTTGTTTTGTTTTTGCCAGAAGGTGTTTGTGCTCACCAGAAAGAGAGAGAGGGAGGAGAAAGCACTTCCTAATGGGATGTGACTGCAACGTGACCCCTTCTCATCCATTTCTCCATCCCATTGGGATTTTGAGCACGCATATACATGTGCATGGCAGGTTTGCATGTTTTTCAAGCCACTGTGGCTGGGTTTTGAACCACAGTCAACTATGTGGGATCTGACTCCCCTAACCCCAAGATCACAGGGCTGGCCCAGAACTGTTTTTTAAACATACAGAAAGATTTATGAATCTGTCTATGCCATCTTTTTCTATTTTATGATTTCTTTTATTCTGCCCAGGCTTTTTGTAGTGTGAAGTATTTCTTCACCCCCCCAGTGGTGCAGTGTGAGCCCATTTCTCTAAGGTAGTCAGGAAGCAATATGCTTATGTGGTTAAGCATACACTGTACACTTAATACTTAAGCTGGGATCAGACTGCCTGACTTCAAGCACCTACTTTACCACAGATGAGCTGCTAGAAGCTAAATAAATTAACTCAACCTCTAAAGGCTTATATTTCCTCATTTGAAAAATGGAAATAATAAAAGTAAACCCTCATGGGGTCCTTAAGAGTTTAAATGAAATAATCCATATAAAGTGCTTAAGTGCATAATGTAGCATCTGGCATGCAATAAGCATTCTATAAATGCTAACTGGTAGAATTATCATCATTATTATCATTATTATTAGCCCATCCAACTTTAGTAGTATAGAACCATGCCTCTCAAAATTTGTTCTGCAGATTAGTGCCAGTTCAGAGATTTACTAGTTTCCTGTGAAATAAGGATCTCATGCCAGAATGTAAACAGGCTGTCACTAAATGCACTGTTTAGTTCCACTCTTTTTATAGCAAGACTTCTTCAATGAAGGAAGCAGTAAGTTAATTGACATTTTGGTGCAAGTTCCTTATCTTTTTTTGTTTTCTTGTTTGTTGTTTCTTAATGCTAGAGAGTACATGCAGCTGAGAAAGAGAGAAAGCATCCCTCAGTGGGGCTGGTCATACTGAAGTCCTTCCTCTAGTTATTCATCTGTCAGGATTTTGGACATACATGTACATGTTTGGCATGTTTTCCAGGCCAACTAGAGCCAGTACTCAAACCCTGATCAGCCAGGTGGGATCTAACTTCATTTGTGCAGTCCTTAACTGTTGTACTATGGTGCCAAGGCTGCAAGTTCCTTATCTTTCCATAAACCAGAACTTTGGGTAGAACTGGCATGGAGTATTGGACCAGTGATTCATTCCCCCCAAAATAATAGCCCTTTATCATGAAGAAAATTATTTGTAGTGAAAAGGGAACCCTCCTATACTGTTGGTGGGAATGTAAATTGATATAGCCACTATGGAAAATAATATGGAGGTTCCTTAGAAACCTACAAATAGAGTTACCACCTGATTCAGTCATCCTATTTTTTGGTATCTACCCAAAGAATAGGAAAATACTCAGTCATAAGGACACTTGCATTTTCATGTTTATCACATTATTTGCAATCATGAAGACATTGAATCAACCTCAGTGCCTAAGAACTGATGACTGGATTGAAAAATTGTGGCACATATACACTGTGGAGTACTGTTCAGCCATCAGGACGATGAGACATTGTCATTTGTCTCAAAGTGACTGAATATGGAAGACCTACTGCCAAGTGAAATAAACCAGACTTAGAAAGACAAACACAACATATCCCCACTGAATATATGCTGAATGTCTGCATTGGGAGAAATCGAAAGGTCCAAAAATGATAGTAGGAAGGGTAAGTGTAGATACAAGGGTTTCTGAGGAAGGATAGTGGAAGGTTGAGGGTGGGTGGGTGGGACAAAGAGAAGAAACACTTAACAGATGCAAGAATGTAAAATTCTCTCCTGAAAATGATTTGCATAGTAATACCCATGATTTAATTGTCAAAAATAAAGGTACCCCTCCCAAGAAGACAATTACTTACTTATATATCATTAGCTTTCTCTTTTGTAAACATTATAATTATGTTTTACATATATTGTTTATTAGTGATCACATAGTCTGTGTAGAGCCCCATATCTTGTAGAAGTTGCAAAGATGGCTCAGAAATTAATCTTACCTTTAAGAAGTCTACCATGAACCTAGAACAGGAGGAAAAAAGTGAACATTTGAATAAATGTACTGACTACTTTGCAGTGGGTATAATATTATTACAACTTTATTCCAAAGTTTTCTCATAGATAGATGTCTCTCTTCACTAAGCTGCTCTGATAAAAAGGCAGAATTATAGTCAGGTGCCACATAACATGACCACAGATACCACAGAGGTCCCATGAGGAGGATACAGGCTCTACCATATAGCCTGGGTGTGTAGTAAGTGCTACCATCTAGGTTTGTGTGAGTACATTCTATGATATTTCCACAAGGATGAAATCACCCAACAGCATATTTTTTGGAATGTATTGCTGTCAAGTGACACATGACTATAGTCTTTTATTCATTCTCTTACTGCCCTACTCTGTGCATGTGCTCATAAACACTTTCATTGTTTCATTTGTCATTAAATTGTCACGTGCTCTCCTAGAACTTGATCTCACTAATGACTAAGAAAATTGAACATAGGTGTTAGGAAGATTATAGATAATATGTTTAAAATAGAGTAACATGAAATTTAAAAGGAAAATTGTAAGGAAAAGCAGAAAAAAAGAGTAAAGAAAATTTTTGCTCACTAGATGATGTTTGGGGCCAGCTGGTGACATGGTGGTTAAAGTACTGGACTCCCACATGGCTGGCCATGGTTTGAGTCCCAGACCTGGTGACTTGCTTTCTCACCCTCTCTCTTTCTCTCTCTCTCTCAAATGGTCAAATTGAAGAAGAAGAAATAAAAATTCTTAAAAGAAAAAGAAGAAATTATGTTAAGTTAGATTCATGGTACTTAGAGCACAACTTTTATTTATCTATTTTAGGTTTTTGCTGTAGGGTGCATGTGCTCACTGGTGAGAA
>NW_006159577.1:1112672-1159167 GCF_000334495.1 Tupaia belangeri chinensis
GGGAAAGAGAAATCACCCACCAGGGGAGATGGCCACGCTGCAACCCCTTCTTCCACATTCTCCCCTCGGGATTTTGGGCCCACATGTGCACATGCCTGGCATGACTATCAGGCCCCTGGGTCTGAGTCTCAGACTACTGTTGGTTGTGTGGGAGTCCAGCACATTATCTGCTGCCCCTAGAACACAACTTTTTTTTTTTAATAATTATTTAATTTATTTATTAATTTATTTATTTAGTTTAATTTGACCAGAGAGGGACAGAGTGAGAGAGAAAGAGAGGAAAAGTGAGAAAGCAAGCCTCCAGGTCTGGCACTCGATCTGTAGTCAGCCATATGGGAGTCCAGCACCCTTAACCACTACGCCACCTGCTGACCCCAGAATACAACCTTTTAATCGAAGTACATCAGGACTTTCTGATCTGGTCCCATCTTACCTTTGAACTCATCTTATACTGGAATCTGTTTTTCTCTCCCATTATATACCATAGTTCTCCTCTTTTAGTTACATGAATATAAGGTTAAGAGCCTTTGCATGTCTTCGACAAAGAATTTCTATTTCCACACCCCACCCTCAGCCTTCAGTAGGCTGAGCTCCCTGCGGCCAGGAGCCAGGCCTGCCTGTTCACATTCTGTGACCAGTGTGTTCACATTGCAGACACATAGGTGGCACTCAAGTATTGGTTGAATAAGTAAATGGAAGACAAAATGTAGTCATTGAGAAGAAAACTTGAGGATAGAGAATAGTTTATGGGGTTGGCTCCGAGGCACAGCAGTGAACTGCTGTACAGAGGAAGCCATGTCCCATATGACTGAATGAGGTTTGAGTCCTGGTGCTGGGCTTGAAAAACACTGAGCTTGTGAGCATGTGCCCAGGATGTTGCCTCCTCGATGCTGGCTGTTTCCAAGCAGCCTCCAAATCAGTGGTCTTCTGGAGCAAGTTTGATGCATGGCATTGTCATGATCTCATGTGACTTTGTTTATTTTCTATGCAATAACTTTTCTGAAGTGATCAAGAAAAATCAGCTTTTGAGCCAGCTGGCAGCATGGTGATGATGGAGGCTGGATCCCACTTGGCTGACTGTGCAGGTTGAGTGCAAACTCAACAGCTTGAAAAACATGCCAGGCACATGTGCATGTGCATATGCACCCAAAAGCCCAAGAGGAGAAGGGATTGCTGCAGCATGGCCTGGGGTTACATTCCTTCCTCCCCCAGGGAGCAAAAGCAAAAGCAAAACAGCTTTAATAAATATTGAAAGAGAAGTTAATTTGAGATTTGAGTTTATGATTTGAAGGAAAATCAAGAACATTTACAAATATTCCAGTTTGTGGAGTTGGGAATTTTCTAAGATTTCAAGTCATAGTCTTTAAGCAGCAATCTCTGACCTTTGTGGCGCCAGGGACCACTTCATGGAAGACAAGTTTTTCCACAGATGGAGCTGGATTAGGGGTCGGGGGGAGGAAGTTCAGGGTACTTTATTTCTATAATATTATTACTACATTTTTATATATATAATGAAATAATTATACAACTGACCATAAGGAGCACACAGCCTAGGTTTCTTCCATGCACAGTTCACAATAGGGTTCTCACTCCCATGAGAATGTCAATGCTTCCTGCTCACCTGACAGAAGGCAGAGATCAGGAGGTGATACCAGTGATGAGGAGGGGCAGTCAGTGCAGATGAAGCTCCTGGCTCCCTGTCCACCACTCCTCTCTTGCTGTGCCACCCAGTCTCTAATAGGCCACAGACCAGAACTGATCCCAGCAGGTGGGGACCCCTGCTTTACGTATATCAAGAGCCTATCTTATATCATTAATAAAAGTAACCAAAAAGGTCATAGAAATCCAGAATCATTGGGACCAGCAGTTAGCGTAATGGCTGTCGCTGGACTCCCATGTAGTCGACTGCGGTTCGCAGCCCGGACCCGGTGGCTTAAAACTCACGCTGGGTGCGTGTGCGTGCGTGCCCAAGATCCTGAGAGGAGAATGGAGGAGAAGGAATTGCGGTGTGGCCATCCCCCTGGGGGGTGATTTCTCACTTTCTGTCTCTCTGTCTCTGTCTGTCTGGCGAGCACACACATCCTATGGCAAAAACCTCTCCAAAATAAAAAAGAAAGAAATCCAGAAACATAATGAATTCCTGGTAGAAGTATTTAAACTGAATTTTTTCAGCAGTACTGAGCTAAACTGAACCTTCATGAAAGGGTCGCTGCATGCCGGGCAAACTGCAGTGGAGAGACTGAGGAGAGCAGGAAGATTGTCGCAGGCATCCAACTTGAAGGACTATAGAAACAGTAGGGACAGAGTCCCAGGAAGTTTTAAAGGACTTGCTGACTGATCGAATATAAAGCGACTCAGAAAGTTTAACAAAAATATCTGTAATGTGATAACATCGTTAATGTCTTTAACAAATATCTGTTGAATGCTTAAGATATGCCATGCCCTGGGCCAGCTGATGGTATGGTGGTTAGAACTGGATCCCTCATAGCCAACTGGCCCCAGTGGCTTGAGAAACATGTGTGCACATGTGCTCAGAATACTGAAAGGAGAAGTGGAGGAGAAAGATTAGTAATGTGATTATCACGCATAAGGGGTGGCAAGTGCACACACCCCGTAGTAAATTAATTTTTTTTTTTTAAAAAAGCATGCCAGGTACTGTTGTAGATACAGTGAACAAAACAGAGACTCCTGCTTCATGGAGATAATATTCTGGTGGAGGACACCAACTATAAACAAAATAAAGAGGGACAGTCTATATTAGGTCAGACTAGGGAATTGACAAAAAGAAATATAAGCAGTAAAAGATGATAGGAAGGGAGTTTTGGAGGTGAAGAGGAGTGGATAAGAATTTAGATAGTGTGGCCAGAGAAGCCCCGATAAGGACCTCTGTGAAGTGAAGGGCTAGTCAGTTGGGGATGGGAGGGAGACACATTTGAAACATGGAAGAGCAAGCACCAAGCTCCTGAGACAGACAGACGCTTTGGTGTTTGAAGAATAGCGAGGTGCCATATGGCCAGAGAAGAGTAAGCAAGGTAAGGAGCTGCTAGTCGGGAGGGCAGAGAAGCAGTGCATCCAGGTCACTCAGGGCTCGTTGATCCTATTAAGGACTTTGCCTTTCCCAAGAGTGAGCTGAGATGGGAAGCCACTGGAGAGTTTTGAGTAAAGGAAACATGAGCTGACTTTAATAGGATCACTCTGCTGCTGGGTTGAGAATTAACTCAAAGGGGCTAAGGGTGGAAACAAGGTAAGTTAGGAGGCTATTGTAATCCAGGTGGGGGAGGATGGTGGCCCAGGTCAAGTGTTCACAATAGCAGTTATGGGATCCATGATATTTTTTGAAGGTAGAAGTGACACATTTGGATGTATTAGTTTTTTGTTGATTCTATGACAAATTACCACAGATTTGGTGGTAATTTATTATCTTACAGTTTTATAGGTTAGAAATCTGTCACAGGGGACTGGCAGGTGGTGTGGTGGTTAAGGGCGCTGGACTCCCACATGGCCTACCACAGTTGAGTCCCGGACCTGGCGGCTTGCTTTCTCACTTCCCTCTCTTTCTCTCTCTTTATCTCACTCTGTCCCTCTCTGGTCATTTCTTTTTTTTTTTTTTTTAGAAGTTTTTGATATAGTGGATATAGGGTATGCCAGAAAGACAGAGAGAAACAGAGACACAGAAAGCAAGAAATTACCCTCCCTCTCTCCCCCCCGGGGGGGCTGGCCACACAATCTGTCTTTTTTTTTTTTTCTGAGAGGTTTTTGCTATAGGGCGCGTGTGCTCGCCAGACAGACAGAGACAGAGAGTTAGAAAGTGAGAAAACCCCCCCCCCCCAGGAGGGATGGCCATGCTGCAATCCCTTCTCCTCTTGGGATCTTGGGCACACACGCACGCACATGGGCCTGGTTTGAGTTTTAAGCCACCGGGTCCGTGACGTGAACCGCAGTCAACTGTATGGGAGTCCAGCAACATAGCCATTACGCTAACTGCTGGTCCCATGCCACAGTCTCTTCTCCTCCATTCTCCTCTCGGGATCTTGGACACGCACACACATGTGCCTGCTGTGAGTTAAAGCCACCAGGTACGGGACTCGAACTACAGTCGACTACATGGGAATCCAGCAACATAACCATTATGCCAACTGCTGTTCCCCCTCTGGTCAAATTTTAAATAAATAAATGGATAAATAAAGTTAAATAAAATAATTCTTTTTTTAAAAAAAAAAAGAAATCTGTCATGGGTTTCACTGGGTTGAAAATCTAGGTTTCAGCAAGGTTTTGTTACTTCTTGAGAGTCTGTGGGAGAATCTGTTTCCATACCTTTTTCAGCTCTGAGAAGTCAAACCACATCATTCCTTGGTTTACAACTCTCATTCTCCACCAGCAGAGCCAACAAAGATGCATCTCTTGACCATTCTTCCATAGTCATTTCTTTCTCTGACTGTAGCTAGGAAAGGTCCTCTGATTTTAAGATGCATGTGATTAAATTGGGCACATCACTAGGGTGTCCAGGATCATCTCCCTACTTTAAGGTCCTTAATTTAATTATATCTGAAGAATTCCTTTTGCCATGCAAAGTCTATACTCACAAATTCACGGGATTAGGACATGCACATTTTGGAGTCCATTATTCTGCCAAGCACTTCAGTTGAAAAATCAGATGTAGAATTTGAGATAAAGAAAAATGAAGAATAACTTCAAATATTTTGGTTTGAGCAATTGGAAGAAAGGAATGAACTGAAATGAGCGGTCAGGTTTATGACTTTGGGGTGGATGTTGGGAGCTTAGTTTTAGACAAGTTTGTTTGGTTTTGTTTTTGTTTTTGAGAGAGAGAGAGATTTTTGCTATAGGGTGTGTGTGCTTGCCAGAGAGACAGAGAGACAGAAGTGAGAAATCACTCCCCGCAGGAGGGATGGCCATACCGCAATTCTCCTCCATTCTCCTCTCGGGATTTTTGGAATGCATGCACGTGTGCCCAGTGTGAGTTGCAAACCTCTGGGTCCAGTACTCAAATTGTAGTCAGCCATGTGGGAGTCCAGCAACGTAACTATTATGCCGTCTGCCGGTCTCCAATTTTGGACAAGTGTGAAATGCCTGTTGAATATCCACTTGGGAGATGACAGGTCATTGGACATATGAAACCAGAGTTTAGGAGAGTGAGTCATAAGGACATACATGTAAATGTATGGATGGCACTAAAGCCATAAAACTGAATGAGACAGCTCAGGTCAAATTATAGAGGAAAAAGGGGAGAGATTCAGGGACTAAGTGTTGGGAAATCTCCATATCTCTACAACACACTAACATTGTACATTTGAGAATTCCATAGCTATAATAAATATATTTACATTGAATTAAACACAGAAAAATGTAGGAGTATCAAACAGTGAGATATGAAATGTTACTCAGGACAGATTTTATAATCTTGTGTCATTTAATCTCTTGAAGATCTTATCCTTCCTTTTCTATGAACTTTACTTCTTTTAAAAGGTTATTTAATTTAAAAAATTTTTATGCTCAATCACTATATATCATTATAGCATACAAAATGAATTTTCCCAGCATGAATACACTATGTATTAGTTCAGTAAAAGATACCATCATATACATTATGATCAACAGATTATTTGCCATTTTTATGTCCCTTAAATATTTTGCTTCTTTCTTTTTCCCCTTGATTCCCTCCCTGTCACTCTTCCCCATTTCCCACCCTCCTCCCACACTGTTTCTAGTATCCACAGTTGCTCTCCATGCTTTTATACCTTCCAATCTTTCACCTTCTGCCATAGAGTACAGACATTTGGCATATATTGAGTGGGGACATACAATGCCTCTTTTTCATAGTCTGGCTTGTTTCACTTAGCAGTAAATCTTCCATATTTGTGCACTTTCTATCAAATGCTAGGTTCTGATTATTTTTTATGGCTGAGTAGTATTCTGTTGTGTATATGTGCCACACTTTTTCAATCCACTCCTCTGTTTGTGGATATTTGGATTAGTCCTATGTCTTAGCAATCATGAATAATGCTGCAATAAACATAGATGTACAAGTATTCATCCAACTGAGTGTATTCCTGTCCTTTGGGTAGATACCCAGAAGTGGAATTGCTGAATCTGAACTTTATTTCTAGATATATTGGATCAGTGCCAAATACATATAAATGTCTAAGACATATCTTCATTTTACATCAACTTCTAAGTATATTAATATCTTGTTGAGGTTATCTGTTAACTAAATATGACTATTTTCATGGATGGCTATTTCAGAATTGTAATAACTCTGTACTTCAAAGGGTAGTCCTTGACAAATTAAGGTCTCCAAAATATATAGAGCAGATAGCTTTGAAAAGAAGCAAATGCCCATCTTTGAGATTTAGAATTCTTAACTATAATGTGGTTTGTACTGATAGCAGACAGTTTTTATTAAACTTTATTTGGGTGACACATAACCTACCATATTTGTTTTACCTTCTTTAGACTGGTGCTGTTAAATTTGTGAAAGGCCCCAAACATGAATCTCTTCTATATAATTAATTACCTTTAGGAAATAAAATATTAACTGGCTTACCACTCAGTGGCAGGATGAAGAAGGAAGTGTGTGAATATTGCTGGAGTCAGTGGGTTCAAAACTCAGCCTCTAGTTGGAGAGCAACCACTAGCCCCTCCAGATCTGGAAACCAAACCACATAGCAACAAAAAAGTCTCTCTGAGTCATCAAATAGGTGTCCCAAAGTCCATGAACTTTATACCTTTACTCTCAGATTCATAGAATGCAATGTAGAGATCAACTTCAAAAAAATAAAATTAAAGTAATGACAACTAATAAAATTAAATAAAATAATTCTTTAAAAAAAGAAGACTATTACACTCTTAAGGACTATTATAAATTTAGAGAAACATTTATATTAAAATAATAGCAGTGCTTTTTAAAAAAGTTATAACAGTTAAGTGAGTGGTTAAGGCAATCTTTGGTTGTACTAGCAATTTATATATAGAACCTTTGGAAGGGGTTATAATCAGAAAAAAACAAAGACTAATATAAAATTAACCTTTAAATTCTCCTAAGCATTAGAGTTTTTCGATTCTTGGTTACCTTCTCAGAGTCGATTTGTCATATGATCTCAAGCTACCATTTCCTGGAGCTATTCTGGGACTCTTCTTACCATGCAGTGAAGAGTTCTGAAACTGATTTAGATTACAACATGTGTGTTATCATGCCATTATAATTCCATTTTGATTTTGAAACAATAGCTTTTAGAATGAATTTTTTTTTAAGAGAGATTTTTGCTATTGGGTACATGTACTCACCAGAGAGACAGACAGAAGCAGGAACCCAGGGGTGATGGCCTTTCCACAGCCCCTTCTCCTCCGTTTTCCTCTCAGGATCTTGGGCATGCACGCACATGTACCTGACATGAGTTTTAAGACACCAGGTCCGAGACTTAAACTGCGGTCAACTATGTGGGAGTGCAGCAATGTAACCGTTATGCCATCTACTGGTCCCTAGGATTAATTTTTAAAAACTCTGCCTGCATAGAACTAAGAAGTTTTATTCCCATCTTGTTTTTCATTTCCTCTTTTAGCTGATTTGTGAGTGGTTTTTTTTTTTTTTAAGATCTGTTCTGCTCTTATTTCCAACTGCAAAATGTCCTTTGTATGTATGTGTAGTGCCTAGTTTATTAATCTAGGCCCTGAGAAGGCATCCAACAAGTTTCTTGAGTTATTATTTCCCTAGAGTGTAGTTTGACCAATGGAGGGAGAGCTTTTCTTATTTTCTGCTTAGAAACTAGACATTTGAGCCCAATAACTCTTAAGCACTAGTCAAGGTAAACCAGGTGTGAAAAAAAAAAAGAGAAAATGACAAAATACCATGAATTGGGCCAGCCCCATAGCACAAAAGTTAAGCACTGTGCAATGAAAGCTGGATCCCACATGGTTGGCTAGGGTCAAATCCCAGTGGCAGCATTCCAGCACACATCCAGGATCCTGATGGGATGGAGAATTTAAGGAAGTGGAATTAGGGTGCTTCTAGACCCTGCTGGAGGTGCTTGCGGTCTCTTACGTGCATATACAAGCACTCTATCATGAATGTAGGGGAAAGTATTGTTAACTGTATTTTATGGTTTATTCTTTTTCACTTGAATTTTCTATTGTTTTAATTTTCACTTGGTAATGTTAAAAGGGGCTTATTTATGGCACTACCGAATGGATTATTTTGTCTTTTCTAATTACCAGTGATTGAAACAAGGATTCCCTTACCTGAAATGTAGAGAATAATTTACTGATGTAAATCTTGACCTTTTGTGGATAATTTCATTCTTCATTTGAATTAAAAGCTGTCTTTTATTAGCTCTGGATCTGACATGTTAGGCTAAAGACCCAGGAATCTCAAGAAATTTGCTGCAGATTTCTGATTTAATTAAGCAAAAAACTTTATTAATAAAAGCTAGCCTTGGGGTCAGCAGATGGCATAATAGTTGTGTCATTGCACTCCCATGTAGTAGACTGTGGTTCAAGTCCTAGATGTGGTGGTTTAAAACTCATGCCGGGTGTGTGTGCATATCTGCCCAAAATCCTGAGGGGAGAATGGATTGCAATGTGGCCATCCCCCACCCCACCCGGGGTGTGTGTGATTTCTCCCTTTCTGTCTCTCTGACTCTCTCTCTTTCCAGTGACCACACATGCCCTATAGCAAAAATCTAAGAAAACATACATACATAAATAAATAAATAAAATAAAGGCTAGCCTAACCTCCGATGTAAAATGTAGTTTATTCCCCTCATTTGGCTTTCTAAACTAGCACAAGCAAAAGTTAAAAAAAAAAAAAGTTTTCCTTTAAACTAGAGGATTTCTTAATAATAATAGACTTTATTCTAGCCAAAGTTAGGAGAGGAGTCACCAGGCTTTCACAGTTTTTCCCTTTTATAGAGCCCAGTATTGCTTTTGTCATGGGATTAGATGAACACGTGGTTGAGTAGCCTCACAATCACAATCATGCCTCCCTGTTGTTTTCTATTCATAGGCAAGCAAGATGCTGAGGCCTGTGATCAAGGTCAGACAGAGAGCACCAAGCCTAATGTGGAATCATTTTCTGAACCAGTCTGGAAAAAATTGTAGCCCACTACACTTTAAGAGCCACTTTAATTATTCCTGGTCTTTTAAATAGGCAGCAGAAACTAGTCAGTTACCAGTGAACAGAAAAAAAAAAAAATGCTTTTGAATGCCTATGCTTTTTCAATTTAACTTCCTGTATGTACTCCTGATTTTTATATTATTATTTGTTTTTTTCTAGTGTTGTTTATTGACATTCAGTTAACATGCTGAAGAGTGCTGAAGTAAGTCAGTTCAGTGGATAGCATAGCAACGAAGAAACCAGACTCAGGCTTGAGAAACTTAATTTGCTAAAACATTGACCTAGAGTCTTCGAGATTGAAACATCTGCGTTTGTATAAGAAGGCCTTTAAGTTCTGTTTGCAATGGGTTATTGATAGCTTTCTCACTGTGGAATGTCAGTTGTTTAAGCTCACCACTGGACAAGATGGAAGAAGAAGAACTGGAATGTCCTAACTCTTCCTCTGAAAAACGCTATTTTCCTGAATCCCTTGATTCCAGTGATGGGGATGAGGAAGGAGTTTTGGCCTGTGAGGATTTGGAACTTAACCCATTTGATGGACTGCCATATTCATCACGTTATTACAAACTACTAAAAGAAAGAGAAGATCTTCCAATATGGAAAGAAAAATACTCCTTCATGGAGAATCTACTTCAAAATCAAATTGTGATCATTTCAGGAGATGCTAAATGTGGCAAGAGCTCTCAGGTAAGTAACCACTACAAAAAAAATTTGTTTTATTCCTTGTATTTTTTTCTACTGTTACTTAAAATAATTATACGTTACAGCATGGTGTTCTGTTTTAATAACAATATATAAAGCAAGAAAGAGCAATAGCAATTCAGGAATAAATAGTAACTTGTCTGACTGATCTTATTAATTTTGCAGACACCAGCTGAAGAACAATAATTCTTAGGTAAAAATGGTATTTAGTACAGTATTGAATCATCCCTTGAAGAGTAGGGAAAAAAATCTATTAGATTATCTCATTGTGCATATTCTATTTTAAAAGATGTGATGTTACTTTCCCACCACAAATTTGGAGATTGACTGCTATGTTTACCTGCCCCATGGTCTGATCAAGATGCATGGATGTGCTTGTTGGCAAAGGTAGCTAAGCTGTCAGAATTCAAAAATAATAATTTTTATTATTTTTTTACTATAAGAAATAACTGAGAGACCAAATGTTGTCTTGGGACCTCAGGCCATGCACTTTGAGGTCTAACACAGAGGAAAGAACTAGGGTTGTTAAGAGATTGGGCCAGAAGGTGGTGTGATGGTTAAGGCACTGGATCCTACATGGCTGACTACACAATTTGAGTCCCTGACCTTGCAGCCTGAAAAACACGCTGAGCACGTGCTTCTGTGTCTAAAATCCCAATAGGAGAATGGAGGAACACATACACCCTAGAGCAAAAAAAAAAAAAAAAAAAAAAAGAAAAGAAAGAAAGAAAAGAAAAAAAAAAGAAAAAGAAAGAAAAGAAAAGAAAGAAATGAAAGAAAGAGGAGAGATAAATTTAGGTATACTAAAATTTCAAATAGTTTGAGCACTCATGAATTGGGCAACACTAAGAAGCCAAAGAGGTTTAATGAGCTATTGGAACTAATGGGCAGCAAGTTTTAATAGGCTGCATGTGGAGGAAAGACAAAGAAAAGATAGTTCATTGGTTAGAGTGAAAACTGTCTACTTAAAGAATATTTGATGGTTTCTGATTGGTAAAGTCTAGTTTTGAAATTAAGCAGGGACCCCCACAAGAGGGATGGGTCTTCAATTTCCCCTTCTGTTAGAGGAAAAGTGAGAATTTCCCAAACTGAGAATTAATAAGGGTTGAACTAAAAGTAAAGTATATTTTCTAAGGTTCTTGTAATGCAAGGTCCATTTACATTGTAATGGCCCAGAGTAAAGAGTAAGTCTTCAGACTTTAGTTATGATCCGGAAACAACATTGACCACGAATAAGGGCCATTTGACCTCCAAAACTCTCACTTATTAGAAAAATAAGGTTTTTATTTCAATATGTAAGATGTTTTGTAGGATGGAAAGTGCTGGCTGTGAGCCCAAAAGACCCCAGGCTGAATTACTCCAGAAACATGAACAGACATTTGATTAATAAAGGCCTCACCAATCAAGAGTAGCTCCACAAGATGATCATGCCCTTTTGAACCAATCACTGAACTGATGATGCGCCCGCGATCTCTGTCCCTAATTTTGCCCTTAAAAACGCATGTGGGGAACATCTCGGGGAGACCGGGTCTTTTCAGTTTGAGCTGCCTGCTCTCCTTGCTTTGTGCTTTGTAATAAAGCTGTACTTTGCTTCATCACACCATGTGCCTGTGGTTTGGTTTTATAGCGCTTGAGTGAGCAAACCTGATTTGAGTTCAGTAACGTTATTTTTTTATTTTTTATTTTTGAGAGGTTTTTGTTATAGAGTGCTTGCATTCGCCAGAAAGAGAGAGAGAAACAGAAAGCAAGAAATCACCCCCAGGGATGATGGCCACGCCTCAATCCCTTCTCCTCCATTCTCCTCTTGGGATCTTGGGCACGCACGCACATGTGCCAGGCATGAGTTTAAGTCACTGGGTCCGGGGCTCGGACCACAGTTGACTACATGGGAATCCAGCGACATAGCCATTACGCTAATTGCTGGTCCTGAGTTTGGTAACAGTTTTACTGTTCATATTGGGCTTTGGTTTGCTTACACTGGAATTTAAAGTGCTGGAGCTGCCCTAGCCTATTGATATCTCAGTTAAAAACAAAGAAAGAAAGAAACAAACAAAAAACAATAATTTACAGGGTAGTGTAGGAGAGAATAAATAATTTTCTCTATCCTTCACAATTCTTAACTGGGGCTAACTGTAACAAAAGACAGATTAACAGAAGAAAAACAAACAGAAGTTTATTAACATTATACCTCATGTAAACATGGATGCTACCTAGGGAAATGAATAGTCTCTAGGATAGATCCCAAAGAAGATATTTAAATTTCAGGCATAAGTACTATTATTGTCTGAAATAAAGTAAAAATGCTGTGGGGAAAAGCCTAGTTAAAAATGAGATGGCCAGGAAAAATCATCGTGAGCAAAGTTAAGATTTGTTATGCAGATTGAAGTGGTATCTTCTCCATTTAGTTAGTTATCCCTTTCTTGGGCGGGGGTGGGGGGGTGGTGGGAACCTTTACAAATGGAAATTTCCTACATAAATGTGGATTTTCTTAAACAGGGCAACATTTCAGAGCTAATCCTGTGTCTGCAGTTTCTCAAAATAGTCAATATAACAAAAGGCATATTTTGCAGTGGCATATTCTGGTCTGTAGTCATATGTTGGGGTGGTCTGTCCTGAACCCCAACACTGCATAGTTAGGGACGGTAAGACTGTATAGAGTATGTTTTACATCATACATTCACCCACTAATGTTAGCATCCTTTGGTGATTCTTCTGAATTAGTGCATTGTTGGTAACCAAATGGTGATTTTTCTTTTTTTTCAGAGATTTTTTTTCCCATAGGGCACATTTTCTCACTGGAGAAACAGAGAGACAGAAAGAGAAATCACACCCCAGGGGGATGGCCATGCTGCAGTTTCTTTTCCTCCATTCTCTTAATGGGATTTTGGGCACACATGTGCACACACGCATTTGGCCTAAGTTTCAAACCATCAGATCTGGGATTCAAACTGTAGTCGAGGGAACCAGCAGTTAGCATAATGGCTATGTCGCTGGACTCCCATGTAGTCGACTGCGGTTCGCGTCCCGGACTCGGTGGCTTAAAACTCATGCCGGGTGCGTGTGCGTGTGTGTGTTCCCAAGATCCCGAGAGGAGAATGGAGGAAAAGGGATTGCAGCGTGACCATCCCCCCTGGGTGGTGATTTCTTGCTTTCTGTCTTTATATCTCTCTCTGTCTGTCTGGCGAGCGCATGCGCCCTATAGCGAAAAACCTCTCAAAAAAAAAAAAAAAAAAAAAACTGTAGTCAACCAGTGGTATAACCATTATGCCATCTGCTGCTCTCAAAATGGTGATGTTTCTAATCTGACATGCCTTCTACATTCATTATTTGGAATTCTATAAGACTGAACTTTCTTTTCTTCATTCTTGTTCATTTATTTCTGTCAATATTGATTCATAAATTCTTATTCTATGGCTTATTATTTATTACTCAGCCCAGTAATGTTATTACTCTGATATAGTCAGTGGGAACACCCTCATGATGATTTCTGTGTCCTTTTGATATGTCCTCATCATTTTTGAGCACTTTTTTGCTTACTGATACAGTAAGACATTCCAGGATTCATCAACTGGGACACTGGAAAAGTCATGGTGTATTTTTCTATGCAAAAATGCATCATGACTTTTCCAGCAACCCAATAGTATGTTCCCTATGCCAGTCTACAAAATTGCTTCTTTTCTTACTCTGTCCCTCTGCAGTCAAATTAAAATAAATATATAAATAAAGTTCAATAAAATAATTCTTAAAAAGAGAGAGAGCAAAAGAAAGTGCCCTATAATGAGGCCTGGTCATGTGGCAATCCTGTTTCCTTCATTCCTTTCACTAGTCAGAATCCTGTCTACAGGTGCACATGCACCCAGCTTGTTTTTCAAGCCACCGTAGGCATGATTTGAACTGCAGTCAGCCATATGGGATTCAGATTTCTCCACACAGTGCTTAACTGCTGCAGTATTGGGTCAGTCTCATGATATCCTTTCTAACTTGTTCAGTCTTAAAATACTCATAAGTTAGTTTTACAGTTGCTAGCCTACACACACTCACACACACACACACACACACACACACACACACACACACACACATGCATATAGGTTGAATATTCCTTCTCCAAAATGCTTGAGTCCAGAAATGTTTTGAATTTTTATTTATTTGTTTAATCTCATTTGTTTGTTTTCAGATTTTGGAATATTTGCATGTATATAACGATATCTTGGGGACAGGACCCAAGTCTAAACACAGAATTTGTTATGTCTTGGGGCCAGCAGGTGACGTGGTAGTTAAGGTGCTGGACACTCTCACATGGCTGATCATGGTTCAAGTCTCAGACCTGGCAGCTTGCTTTCTTACTTTTCCTCTCTTTCTGTGTCTCCCTCTTGTCAAATTAAAATAAATGAATGACTAGATAAAATTAAGTAAATAATTCTTTAAAAAAACAGAATTTGTTATGTTTTGTATGTATCTTATACATATAGCCTGAGGTAATTTTATATAATGTTTTATATTGGAGTATTTGACTGACCTGTCACATGGGGTGAAGTGTGGCATCATGGCAGCACTCAAAACATTTCAGATTTTGGGATATTTTATTTTTTGGATTTTTGAATTAGGAGTGCTCAATTTTCATTGAGCTTTCTTTTAGAGTTTATAATCTTTAAGGGCAAGAATTGGTATCATATATAATGTGTTATATTAATACCTAGCAATGTGTTCTCTTATTTTTAACATCTTAGTAATTTTTATAGATTATTCTTGTTTTCTCTTACGTGAGAAGGCAGTATGTATTTCCAAAGTAAGTGAAGTTAAAACAGTTCTCAAATGAAGAGAACATGGTCTTTTCTTACTCCTCAGAGTTTTGAATCTTTCAAAGAAAAGCCTGCCTTCAGAGCCAAGCCTTCCAAAGATTCTAGAATCTCCGTTTCTGTGGTGTAGATATTGTAAAGGTGATTTTGTGATAGCTTTAGGGGAAAAAAAGACCATTTCTCATACGTTTCTAGAGCCTTTTCCTAGTAAGGTTTTTCAGACAAGTTTATGAAAGATCCTGAAAGAGTGAAACATTGGGAACTATGTTTTGTTTACTGTTCTTTCTCTAACTTTTGTTTTGAAATTTCCCATGGATGAGTAGATCAGCAAGGTGAGTAATCATGAAATAACTGAGATTTAACTTAAATGAAGAAGCTATATGGGATAGAAAATTTCCCTGTTTGCTGAATAAACTTGTCCACCATTTTCTGCTGGTAGATTCTACTCAAAGCTAAGATATATGTGAATTGTGATATCTGGAAATGTGCAACATTTGATTCAAAAGGGACTCCACACCTCAGTGACTCGGTGTTGTGACTTACTTACACATCGAGTAGCATGAGCTGCCTGAGGAGCTAGCTCAGCCATCGGCACTTTGCAGGAATGTCATTGAAGCAATTTATACTTTTGGATGAACTGATGGTCTTTATTCCTTTCAACTTATGGATTCTGTGATGCTCCTACCGAAATACAAGTCAATGATTGGGATCTTGGTACTAGCTGCAGGATTGGTGGGCTTAAGAGAAGAAAGTCAAAGAGGAATAAGACCCTTATAGATGGGGGCCAGCAGGTGGAGTTAAGGCTCTGGACTCCCACATGGGGGACTGCAGTTTGAGACCTGGGCCCAGTGAATTGAAAATCACACCAGACACATGTGTGTGCATACCCCAAATCCCGAGAGGAGAATGCGGCATGGCCATCTTCCCAAGGGGTGATTTTTCACTTCCCCTCTCTCTGTCTCTGTTTCTCTCTTCCTCTGGCGAGCCCCTCTGGGACTACTCTGTATCTAACTGTGACCTCTCCTTTGGGCTTCTGGCCTGTTTTTCTGTTGATCTTTAAAAAATAAAAGAAACAGAAAGAAAAGAGAAGAAAAGAAAAGAAAAAAGATCTTTGTGGTTGGATCAGTGATACAATGAGGGCGTTGGAGTCTTCAGGACTGTGTCATGTTTAGCAGAAAAGTAGTAGCATTGTGTTTCATAGAGTTCTTTTGTTCTGTCTTCATTTATTCATATTTAACCATATATCTGGCAGACAAAATGAAACAATCTCTAGCAGTGGATGAAAACAACACAAAGTTCCACACTAATATAGCTCACATGGCTGTCCTCTTGCCATAGTGGGAGTTTTAAGACCATGCACAGGTGCTTGATGCTGCTGCTGCTGCTTCTGTGGTTCTAACCTGAATCTGGCTGCAGTTCTTTTGGGAGCTCTCTCTGAAGCCCCCTAACCCCATGAAGACCCCAGAATCTAGCAGCTCTGCTTCTGTGCATGCTTCCCAGAGTCGAGATTGAAGCATCTTTGCTTCACTTTTGAATTTGTACAACTTGAACCCCACTTGATAACTTAAGTTGATAAGGCCTGATATAGGTCAGATTTTGGTTACCTAGAAGACTCCTCTTACCTACTCTCATAGCAGCAGATTGGCCATAGTCCTAGTGGTTTTCTTTCAGGCAGGAGATAAGAGGCCAGGGATGCACATTCTTGTCATCCTCCCTAGCACTGATTTCCTACCTTGTGGGCATCAGAGTCTGATTGAGGTAGACTTGGAGACAGTCTCACTGCTCAGGTTTTAACATATTTGGCATATCATACAGTACAGAACAATGGTGACCCAGCCACAGTGGTCCAGATGGTGGCATACCAAACTGTAGAGGTGGGAGCCACATGACAAATGTGGTTCAAATCCCCAGTCTGGGTAGCCTAAAACATGCTCAGTACACAAAAGAGTGCCTAAGATTTGACAAGCTAAAGGACTGGAGGAAGGAGATTGTGGTGTGAACAGAATCTATGGAGGGTAGAGGGTGGAGGGTGCCTGCTTCCTCCCCTTTTCCTCAAGTGCATGTGCTCTGTCATGAATTTAATGGGAAAAAAAATTGAGAGATTGGGTTGAGAGAATATGAAACAATTATTAGATGAGCTCAGATGAAAATATTTCAAGTACTGATTTCAAGTCAGGGAGAATTTCTAAACCAAGCATATAAATTTAGGTGTTGTCTATTGCCAAATCTCTCAGGTAAATTGCTTTGTAAATAGAGTTTTTTTCTTCCATGTGTTGAAGGAGTAATTTCCTTTTTTTTTTTTTTTCAATTGCACAACTTTTGCTAAATACTCAGGCTACTTAAATCACAAAGTAGCTCCAAATTTATTATTTCTCTGGAAGAAGCTAAAGCCAAATGATTCATAGGAAGGTACAACTATTTAAGCTTTCCTAGTTTTCATAGTGCCAATGTGGCAATATGAGTATCCTTTTCTTTCCTTTTTAAAAATTGTTATTAATTTTTTATTAACTATGAGAGGGCACATGTGCTTGTCAGAGAGAGCCAGAGAGAAAAATGGAGATAGCACCCCAGTTGGGTATAGTCACCTTACAATCATTTCTCCATTCTGATGGGATTTTGGACATGCACATGCATGTGCCTGATGTGTTTTTGAAGCTGCTAGTCATAAGATTCAAACCACTTGGTCAGCTATGTGGGATCTGGCTCCCTTAGGCTGTGGGACTGGTCCCAGAGTAATATTTTCTAAATACTAGGGGCAAATATCTTCCAAAGAGCTCTCTAAATTAGTTGTGACTTCAGCTCAACTGTTAATTTGGCCATGTAAGCAAATGTCCCTACAGGAAATACAATATATACACGTTCAGTCTTCCACTGGTTATTTTAATTGATATTTAGAATGACTGTTCCCATTTCTAAATTGATTTCTTTGCCTCACAGGCTAAATAATCCATCCTATTGTGGAGAAGGGGAAAAAAAGAGAAAAATGAAGACTGTTAGATTGGTATATTTATGTACTTTCAGGATTTTCTGATATTTATACCATTTAAATATATTATAATAAACTTATCCTATAGTTTCTTTATATGAATAGGCAAAAACAAATGAAATACAGTAAAAAAAATCATAAGCTTGGGAACATGACCCATAATCATAGGAATCATGTATAATTCTAGAGTTTGAAAATAGATATTCTAGACCTTAGAATAATAGCCAAACTGAGTATATCTAAATGTTCTTGAAGGCTGGATAGTGTAATTTTAGCAATAGTTCTAGCTGTGTAAATCAGTGCTCACTGTCATCAGAGTACTGTCCGTGAAACTGTCTTTAAGCTCAAAAGAGTAAAAACGCTGATTACTCGAGAGTTCCATGTTTTGAATTATTACCTTTTTATAAAAGTGCTTAGAAGCAAGTGTAGATCCAATCTCTCACTGGGTCTACTTTGACAAACATCCTAGGAGTTTAAGAATAGAACCAGAGGGTAGAAATCAAGTCCTGAAACACCTCTTCTCTCTTCATATTTCAATCTGCCTTTTTAGTACTATCCTGGTCTTCTATGGTGACTCCTCTACCTACCTGTGCTTACCTACTGACTGGCCTGGGATATGCACCTTGGGCTTCACCTCTTCACTGCTTTAAAACTCTTTCCTCCTATCTTCGACAAAGCTTAGAGGAAATATCCCAAAATCTCTTATAGATTTAAGACCAGGTAGAAGGAATGCAGAAACAAAGAGGCCTAGACCTTCTCCTAGCAGGAAAAGGGACGTCTGCCTCTTTCTGGAAGAACAGTGCTGCCTTCCTCCTTCCTCTGGTTGCCCCCGCTGTATCTCGTATCTTAGTTTCTGCAGGACCTCCACTCCTAAAAATGCTAAACTGCTTTATCTGCAACACCGTCCAACAGTTGGCCCCAAAACAGGGTGAAAACATCTTGTTGCTCCAGAAAGTACAGTATACATGTCTGTCTCAGACGACCCACACTCCCCCATCACCCTTTCTAAGCTTAAAGCAGCTCCAAAAGACTGACCGTCACCCATAATCTCTTGTCTCACCCTCACCTCACCTTTTTAAAATAAAAGATAAAAGAAATGTTAAATTGGCCTCTGAATGGCCTTTAGGTAATTACCCATCAAAAAATAAGGAGATGGTTGCAGTGACCTTTGGCTAGAATCCTCCAGCCAGAGCCCTCCCTTACTAGGAGCCAATACCCATAAATGGGCTGATGAGGTCACAGTGGCAAGTAAACTAATCAAAGTACTCGGGCGTTCTTGCGACCTTACCCCTCCAGCAGCAGATGGCGTAACGGTTATGTCACTGGACTCCCATGTAGTCGACCACATTACAGGTCCCAGAGCTGGCGGGTTAAAACTCAGGCCGGGTGTGTGTGTATGCATGCCCAAAAGCCCAAGTGGAGAATGGAGGAGAAGGGATTATGGCATGGCCGTTCCCTTGGGGGATGATTTCTCGCTTTGTGTCTCTCTCTGTCTGGCAACACACGTGCCCTACAGCAAAAATCTCTCTTAATAAAAACCCAAAAAACAAAGTTCAGTCTAGTGGGAAACTATGAAGGTGAACATAGAAAGGACAAGCACAGGAAGTATGATACCTGCCAAGGTTAGGGAATGCCCCATGGAGTCGAATGCCCAGGGATCACAGTGAACCTTGTGGCCACAATAACACAGAAGCTCAGACTTGAAAGATAATTCTCTTCCATTCAACCCTTTTATTTTATGGATAAGGAAACTAAAGCTTAGAAAAATTATGATTTACATAAAACAAATTAGTGGTAAGCAAGGCTTATAATTCCTGACTTCAGAGCTTTAAGTGCCTGGTTTTTTTTGTTTTTTTTTTTGTTTTTTTTTTTCTCAGCCTTGCCTTGATTCTAGCCACACATACACGCCCAGTGTGAGTTTCAAGTCATTGGTCTGGGACTCAACCAGGGTTGGCTACATGGGAGTCAGTCCAGTGCCTTAACCACTACACCACCTGCTGGCCCGAGTACAGTATTTTAAACTTTCATTTTTCATAGAAAAAAGTAAACATTGAGTAAATAATTGTAGATAATTTTTAACTTGTTGACAAGGGTGACATGCTTATCATAAAATAGAGGAAGTAATTTTTTTTTTTTTTTTTTAGTTTTTGCTATCGGGTACTTGTCCTTGCCAGAGAAAGAGAGGGAGAGAAAGTGAGAAAGCACTCTCTGGGTCTGAGTGTAGGGGGTCGGGGTTGGTCTTACTGCAGTCCCTTCTCCTTCATTCTCCTCTTGGGATTTGGGGCACATGTGCACACAGGCCTGGCATGTTTTCAAGCCATTCGCTCTGGGACTCAAACCTTGCAGCTGGCCATGTAGGATTCAGCTGCCTAACTGCTACACTACTGGCTGGCCCTTGCAAAAAATTGTTTAAAGTTCATTTCATGAAAGAAAAAAAGAGATAGAGAGGCATCCCAACAGGATCCTCACACTGGGGATTGCAGCCCAGATCACAGGAATGTATGTATGTGCTGGTGTATAGAGGGAGGTCCTAGGATGTGAACCTAGGACTTTCCCACATGGGCCCATTCACCTTACTGAAATGCAGCTGCCTGGCCCCTGCATTTGCATTTTAATAATTGGGAATTTGCAGTCAACAGCATCATACATTTTGGAGCTACTTGTAATTTTTCATTAATTGTGTTTATTTTTCACATTACAGTGAGGATTAAAGTCTAAGAATTCCATGATGAGTCCAGTAAACTGCTGATCTTGAAATAATTAAAAATGTTATGACTTTTAAATACCTTAACTCTTTTAAAAACACTCTTGGAATGACCTTTTTCTTTTCCTTTTTTTTTTTTTTTTTTTGAAAGGTTTTCCCTATAGGGGGCGTGTGCTCACCAGGAAAACAGAAAGCGAGAAATAACCCCCCAGGGGGGATGGTCATGCCACAGTTCCTTCTCTTCCATTCTGTTCTCGGGATTTTAGGCACACATGCATACACACCCGTCATGAGTTAAAGCTACCGGGTCCGAGACTTGAACCACAGTTGACCACATGGGAGTCCAGTGACATAGCCATTATACTAACTGCTGGTCTCAGAATTTTCCTTTTTCTCATGGGTACTTCAGAGGCAGTGTTTTGTACTTCCATCAGTAGCTGCTATGCTTGGTTATCTCTTTTTATGTAATGTTAGCCATTGATAGTCACTGTCTTAATCGATGACATCTAATAGAACTGACTGCACTGATGAAAATAATCTATATAATGTCAAATAGAGTAGCCACTGGCCACATGTGTCTATTCATTAAGCACTTAAAATGTGGCTAGTGTAAGGGATTTATGGTAATTAAATTTAAATAGCCACAATTGACTGTGGATATTGGATGGAATAGGCAGGATGGATTCATTTAAGAGTAACAGAAGGCGGGAACCAGCAATTAGCGTAATGGCTATGTGTCTTAATTCCATGATGCCACTGGCTGGCATCTGAAGCTATATTTTTGATGAGACTGTCTTATAACCAGAGAGAAACTAGTAATATATAAATGCATTAGTCTTCAGAAACACAGCTAAAGTTAAAAATATTTGTTTTCATTCCCCCTTTATTTTTATCTGTCTTTTTTTTTTCTTGTCTGGGAGTCAAACACTCACAGTCCTTGCTAACTCCTGTTTCTTCTTTTTTTTAGAGAGATTTTTGCTAAAGGGTATGTGCACTCACCAGAGAGAAAGGCAGAAAGCAAGAAACCACCTCACAGGGGAGATAGCCACCCTACAGTCCCTTCTCATTCTCCTTTCGGGGTCTTAGACACACATGCACATGCACCTGGCATAAGTTTAAGTCTCCAGGTCCATGACTCAAACCCTGTTAACTACGTGGGAGTCCACGAGGTAGCCATTACACCATCTGCTGGTCCCACTCCTGTGTATTCTTAACTTATTTACAAGTAATAACTCCATGCATGGGATCAGCAGATGGCATAATGACTATGTTGCTGGACTCCCATGTAGTCAACCATGGTTCAAGTCCCACACCTGGTGCCCTAAACTCACAACAGGTGTGTGTGCATGTGTGCCCAAGATCTGGAGAGGAGAATGGAGGAGGAGGGATTGTGGCATGTCCATCCCCTCTCGGGGGAGGGGCGTGGTGATTTCTTATTTTCTGTCACTCTGTCTTTCTGGTGAGCACGTGCACCCTATAGCAAAAGTCTCTCCAAAAAGAAAAAAGAAAAAAAAAAAAACGTGCATAATACTGAGCGTTCAGTGTCACTAATAAAATGCAATGCACCACACGGATGATTTACTAGTGAACAAAAATTCATGTGTAAGGTGAACCTGCAATAAGATAGAACTATCCCTTGTCTTTTGGTTTTCCTAGCAGTTGATCCTGTCTCATTTTTCCCTATTAAAGGTTCCTCAGTGGTGTGCTGAATATTGCCTTTCCATCCACTACCAGCACGGGGGCGTGATATGCACACAGGTCCACAAGCAGACCGCAGTCCAGCTCGCCCTTCGGGTAGCGGACGAAATGGATGTTAACATTGGTCATGAAGTTGGCTACGTGATCCCTTTTGAAAACTGCTGTACCAGTGAAACAATCCTGAGGTTGGTGTTTGGGAGGTTCATCTGCTCCCTACTAATGACTCTTGGCTCAAGTTCCACAGTCCTAAAAAAACATTATTCTTGCATCCACATGTTAAGCACGTTACTACATGTTATTATTATATACTCTGGTGTATAATAATACTTGGTGTCTCTTCACCAGCCTGACATGCACCAGCTGTTTACCCACACTGGTATCATCAGATATCCTGTTTCGACTTCTTCATGACTCCCCATGATCTTCTGAAAAAGTTACAACCTGTTTGTTTGGCTTCCACATTTCTGTTCCTTTATGTTTTTCATTCCCTGTGTTTGGAATCTCTGGTCCTCTTGTGGGCTTCACTAATTCCTCGCTGTCACTTAAGACTCAGTTTAAGGGTCACCAGCTCCAGGAAGGCTTTCCTGACCTTCCAGGAGTATAAATTAGAAAAATCTCTGCTGGGCTTCTATAAAACTTAGGTATCAATCTCCACCATGGCAGTTTAGATCAGTGTCTTTTAAACCTATATATTTTTGAATCTTGCAAGTTCCATGGAACCTGTGGCTAGTACAAGTTACGGGTTTTCTTCTTTATATTTAACTTCATAATAAGATTTCCTTTGAAGAGAGGGTTCCAAGAGCTTTATACGAACAAAGAGAAAAGAAAAAGAGGGGACAAGAAAGAGGAAAAGGAAGTGAGAAGATTGGAAAAATCACTGCTCTGGGTCAGTGCTTCTCATGCAGTTTCAGAGAACGTGAGAGTGTGTGGGACCACATGACAATGACCAAAGCTGCTCGCATCCGGGAATGACCATCTCACAGACTTCAGCTCCTGCATGTGCTGCCTGGTCACTCTGAACTGTGGAGATATCCCAGGACCAGATGCATATCTAGGACCCCTCTGGCCGGTATACCGGCCTGCCATACACACCCCTGGAAGCTTTGCTGTGGTGTATCAGGCGTACCCCTCAGGCGTATTTGACCTGCTCGTCCTACCAAGGACGTTCAGTGAATTTGACAGGGAAAGGAAGGAGGATTTCCCTGTCCCAGTCAGCTGCTGCAGACACTCGTACAGTTCTTTTTCCCACTAAGATGTGATTAATTTGGTGTGTATTAAGCTGCTTTCCCTGAAATGATTATCTTCAGAAATAAAAGACATTAGTCTTCAGACTAGTGTCAAATCATAGGGAATCTTCAGATCAAAGGATCTTCAGATCTGGGGCCAGCAGGTGGCATGGAGGTTAAGGTACTGGATCCCACATGGCAGAAGATGGGCTGGGGGGAGAAAATGAGAAAGCACCCCAAGGGGGGGATGGCCACATGGAAGTCCCTTCTCTTTCGTCCTCTTGGGAGTTTAGGCACATACACACTCACACCTGGTATGCTTTTTAATCTTCCAGGTCCAGGACTCAAACTACATAGTCAGTTTTATGGGATCTTGTCGCCTTAACCACCACAGTAGGCTGGCCCTTAGCCTCACCTTTTAAACATCTATCACGTATTGGACTTGGCTTTTTAAAACTTTTTTTAAAGAAATATTTAATTTTATTATTATTTTAAATTTGTTATAGGGCATATGTGCTCCAGAGAGAGAGACAGAGAGACAGAGAAAAAGAAAGTGAGAAAGCAAGCCTCCAGATCTCAGACTCGAACTGCAGTTGGCCATGGGGGTATCTAGTGCCTTAATCACCATGCCACCTGCTAATCCCCTGAACTTGGCTTTTATGGGGATGTTTGGTGATAAAAACCCTGAGCATTTAATTCTGATAGTCAAAGAAAGGACTATAATTTATAATAAAGCATATTTAATTCTGATCTATTGGGTTGCCAGAAAAGTCATGATACATCTTTGCATAGAAAAATACATCATGACGTTTTCCGAGGACCCAATATACACATGTAGCATTTCTTTTGTAATATAGACAGCACCTTACAGTATGATGGGGCTGAGGACAAGTTTGAGGAGAGCTAGACATTGGTGGCCTATTTTGGCCACTGATGGTTCTGCTTCTTTCTGCCTCTGCGGGGCTGCCTGGTCCTCTCATCATCTGTCTGTCTTTACAGTTGCTCTTGTTGCTGGGATGTTATACCTTCTTTTCCACCATGACATTTCCCCAAAACCAGTGTAGAGTTAGCAGGTATTCTGCTGAATTGTGTAAACAGGCCTTGATTTACAGAGAAAAGGCCAAAATTATAGTAAAAGGAAGTAATACCTTGTTTTCTCCATGGTATTCTGTGCTCTGAAGAGGAGGTTATGTGTCTATAAAAAGAGTATTCTCAGGCCAGCAAGTGGCATAGTGGTTAAAGTGACTGATCCCACATGGTAGACTTCAAGGTCTGAGTCTCACACCCGGTAGCTTGAAAAACATGCTGGGTACATGTGCATGTGTGCCCAAAATCCCAAGAGGGGAAATGGAGAAGGGATTGTGGTGTAGTCGTCCCCCCCGGAGGGGCGGGGTGATTTCTCCCTTTCCCTCTCTCTGTCTCTCTCTATAACAAAAAAAAAGGGAAAAAAAAATCCTACCCAGAGGATTATTATGAAGACTAAATGAGTTAATATATATAACCAAGGGACCAGCAGATGGCATAGTGGTTATGTTGCTAGACCCTCACGTAGTCGACTGCAGTTCAAGTCCCGGACCTGGTGGCTTAAACTCACGCCAGTCATGTGTGCGTGCGTGCCCAAGATCCCGAGAGGAAAATGGAGGAGAAGGGATTGCAGCGTGGCCATCCCCCCGGAGGGTGATTTCTCACTTTCTGTCTCTTTCTGGCAAGCGCACATGCTGTATAGCAAAAACGTCTCTTAAAAATATATATATACACATACATATATATATACATATGCACACAAACATATATATAAAACTGAAACATAGTTAATGTACATAGTAGCTATTTTTATAATTACAGTTATTTATAACTTTGTAATGATAGAACCAGATTTATTTTCCAGGAAAAGTGTGCTAGCCATAATTTTGAATAGGCTCAAATTGACTAGCTATTTAAGTCACAGGATTTAAGATTAATTATTGATTATAGATAGTAATGTTCTCTATTTGATACTGTCCTTTTTTCTTTGTCATCTCTTAGTACCTAATCTATCAGACAAATGGTAGACATTTAGTAAAACTGTCTTTATGCCCATACTTGTTTTTGGAAACTGTTGTAACAGTTTACTTCTTCTTTATGCTCTTTTCTGGCTTTTTTTTAAGCAGTAGATACCTATATTATATACCGAAAATATTCTTTCTTAACTACATAATCAAAGCATCTTGAAGACGTGATATATAGTTTTCAAATATTGATCTTTTCAGTTTTGAAAACTGAAAAGTTCTTAAATTTTTATTCAGGTCAAAATCAAGGAAATATTAATATTAGTAAAACTTTTAAGTATTTTATTATGATCTGAACTTTGAGAAATTTAGTCTTAGGAATCTAAAATATAAATGGCATTTCCTGAAACCTTGCCAGTGCAGCTATATTTTTTACACAATTATTAGTAATGACACTTTTTAAAATATTGTACACACGGTATCTTATTAACATAAAGATATGTATCTTTGTGTTATGTTAAAAAAATGAAGGTTTGCATAGTATGTTTTCATACTGAGCCTTGTGATTTCCTTAGTATTACATAATCATCTGGAAGGCCAGCCCTTGCTTGCAGAGTCTAATAGAATTTTAAATGCCTCACCACCTTCTCTTTTCAATTAAGCTTAGATGTATTACATAGCATATGCCTTGCCTCTGCATTATGCGCAGCATTACTTTTCTATATGATCAGTACTGGGACCAGCAGATGGCATAATGGTTATGTTGCTGTACTCCCACATAATCAACCACAGTTCGAGTCCCAGACCTGGTGGCTTAAAACTCATGCCGGGCGTATGTGTGTGCTTGCCCAAAATCCCAAGAAGAGAATGGAGGAGAAGAGGTCACAGCAAGACCATCCAGAAAGTGATTTCTCACTTTCTGTCTCCCTGTCTCTCTGTTTCTCTGGTGAGCACATGCACCCTATAGCAAAAACCTCTCTCAAAAATAAATAAATAAATAAACAAAATAAAAAGCAATGCTTTGGGCAAGCCTCTGATGGCTATATCCCATATGGCTGACCACATGGTTTGAGTCATGGATCCAGTGGCTTAAGAAACATTCTGGGCGTGTGTCTATGCATACCCAGGGTCCCAAAAGGAGGGAGTTATGGCGGAGAGGGTATTGCGATGTGCCCGTGCCCCATGGGGAGTGCATTCTCCCTGTCTCTCTCTCTCTCTCCCTCTCTCTCTCTCTCCCTCTCTCTCTCTCTGACAAGTGCATGTATGTTCTGGCAAATTAAAACAGAAAGGAGGAAAGAAGCAAAGAAAGGAAGGAAGGAAGCATTTATTAAGCTCTAGCATCCACCAAGCACTGGGCTGGTACATATATTTTTTCATTTAACCATTTGAAAAAATCTTCAAGGTGGACATTACTATCCCATATTTATATTATTATTTCCAGAGAGTACATGCATGTACTTACCAGAGAGAGACTGGGGCAGGGTAGAGGTGGGAAGATAACACCATCCAATGGAGTGTAGTCATGTTGCAATCCCTCTCCCTCATTTCTCCACTTTGTTGGACTTTTGGACACACCTGCACACATGCCCATCATGTTCTTCTTGTTCTCCATCCCACATTTATAAATGGAAAAACTGGAGACCAGCAGATGGCGTAATGGTTACGTTGGTGGACTCCCATGTAGCTGACCACGATTCGAGTCCTGGACCCGGCTGCTTATAACACACTGGTGCATGTGCGTGCATGCCCAAAATCCCAAGAGGAGAATGTAGAAGAAGGCATTGCAGCTTGGCCATCTCCTCTAGGAGTGATTTCTTGCTTTCTGTCTCTCTGTCTCTCCAGCAAGTGCATGCACCCCATAGCAAAAATCTCTCTCAAAATAAATAAATAAATAAATGGGAAAATTGTGGTTTATAAACACCTTGCTCATGGTCAAAAGCCAAGGAGAGAGTCAAAATTTCCAAACCTGGATATCTGTTACATCTCATATCACTGTCAAATTAAATCAGTTTCTTCTTTGGTATCCATGGTTTTGGTGATAAGGTCCATAGTCTGTGTCAGTGTGCCTCATGTCACCCCAAGTTTGATGACTTGCTAGGAAGGCTCATAGGATTTAGCATATAGGTACTTGCAACTAAGATGTATTGAAAGAATGCAAAGCACAACCAGCAGAGATGATGAATGGGTGAAGACCCAGGTGCAAGCCTTCAAGAGTTCCTGCTTACATGGGATAATGCAGGACTTCCCCAACAAAGTGGTGGCAACACATGTGAAACTGTGCCCTACTAGGGAAACTTAATAGAGGTTTTTACTGGGGATTGGCCACATAGTCACCCTCTGCCTAGTACATTTCAAAATCCCATAGGAAAGCACATGTTCAGAAAAAAAAAGAGATTTTTAAAAAAATAGATTTTTGCTATAGAGCAAGAACACACACTGGAGAGACAAAGAGATGGAAAGTGAGAAATCATCCCCTGGGGGGATGGCCATGCAGCAGTCCCTTCTTTCTCTCAGGATTTTTGCCATGCCTGCACACATGTCTGGCATGAGTTTCAAGTCCCCAGTACGGGACTCAAACCGCAGTCAGCCATGTGGGAGTCCAGCACCTTAACCACTATGGCACTTGCTGGCCCCAAAACATATTTCTTAAGCGATTGAGTTCCAGTGAGCCACTCTTAGTTCTGAGAATAGTTGAGAACTTACCCTAACTAGATCCAAGTTCCCAAATGTCTCAAAAGCAGGCCTTTCTTATTAATTTCTCTTTGTGATGCCAGTGGGTATGAGCATATACCAAGGAGAGTGAGCCAGAGAGAGAGAGAAAGAAAGAAATCACCCACACCCACGTGAGGCCTGGTCACACCACAATCCCTTTTCCTCCATCCCTCCTTATCAAGATCCTGGGCACACGTGCACATGCACCTAGTGTGGTTTTCAAGCCACCAGGGTTAGGATTTGAACTGTGGCTGGCCATGTGGGTCCAGCTTCCTCCTCAAAGTGCTTCATTGCTGTGCTATGTGTGAGGCTGGTCCTGCAAGCAGGCTTTTCTCAGGATGGCAGTCTCAGAACTGCTGTGGAGGATAAATAAAAGCAATAAGCTTAAATGTGTAGAAAGTATATGGACTTGTTTTTATTTTGTTTTAAAGCAGTAAAAACTAGGTAAATAATAGGTAAAAAATAAAACAGGTAAATAATTAGTGTCCAAGAGATATTTTCATGATGCTGAATGACTTAGAGGCTGTTGCTTTTATTATTATTATTTTTTTATCCCAAAACCTACTGGAAATTTTTATTAAAATCACTAATGATGGGCCGGCAGGTGGCTGATAAGGGTGTTGGACTCCCACATGTGCAACTGCAGTTCAAGTCCTGAACCTGGTAGTTTGCTTTCTCACTTTCTCTCTCTCTCCCTCTCTCTCTTCTCTCTCTGTCCCTCTCTGTTCAAATTTAAATAAATTAATAAAAGTTAAAAGAAAATCTTTAAAAAAATCACTAATGATCCCTCCACCTTCTAGGAATTCTGGCTAATTTGCATATGCTCTTAAATAAGTGGTTTGTTTTTTAGACACTTCGATGATTAGGTGGATGACATTTCAAACTTGATGCTAACCTTTTGGTGATATCATCTCTTGCAGTGAGCCACCAGTAAGAGTCCTAACAGTTGGCTAGTTGGGCCATAATCCTGAGGCAGAATTATCATTCTTGTAACTTTTCCTTGAAAAGTGTATGCTTTTACTCAAAATTTTTCCACCAATGAAAGAGAGGAGAAACTGCTTACCTGACAGTGTTTTATAGTATTACTTTATCATTTATAAAGCTCAAGGCAGGTGTTAAAATGCAGCTCTTATTAATGTACATTATTAACACAGAGGGCATTTTTGTTTTTTAATTTGGGAGAGATTTTTTGGCATGGGGTGCATGCCCTTGCCAGAGAGAGAAAGAGACAAAGAGAGAAAGTGAAAAATCACCCTCCAGAAGAAATGGCCATTCTCCAATTCCTTCCCCTCCATTCTCCTCTCAGGATTTTGGGCATGCACACATACGTGCAGTGTGTTTCAAGCTACTAGGTCCAGGACTTGAACCACAGCCAACCACGTGGGAGTTGAGTGCCTTAACCAGCACGCCACCCACTAGTCCCCTAGGCAGAGGGTTTTTTTTTTTTTTAATTTTTAAAAATCATTTATTTATTTAATTCCATTTGTGATTATTATTTTTTAATTTGACCAGAGAGAGAGAGAAAGGGAAAGTGAGAAAGCAAGCTGCTAGGTCTGGGACTCAAACCATCGTCACCATGTGGGAATCCAGTGCTTTTCACCACCACACCACCTGCTGGCCCCCTAGGCAGAGGTTTTTAACTTAGGGTTCAGTGATGATCCTCAGGGGGTTTGTGAACAAAGTTGGTATAAATTTCGTTTGTATGTCTCTGTATTATAGGTTTGTAGACTTTATCAACTTAAAGGAATTTTGGCCTCAATAAAAATTTGTAACCACTGCTTTAGAAAGAATTATAAGAAGGACATTTTGTTGTTAGAGAAGTTCTTTGCATATTTGCAGTTCTTTTCATGAGAAATTCTAACCTTAATGTTTCTTCTTTATAGGTATTGTACTGATGACATGTTGCAAAGAGAAATGATGTCCAATCCTTTTTTGGGTAGCTATGGGGTCATCATTTTAGATGATATTCATGAAAGAAGCATTGCAACTGACGTGTTACTTGGACTTCTTAAAGATGTTTTACTAGCAAGACCAGAATTGAAGCTCATAATTAACTCCTCACCTCACCTGATCAGCAAACTCAGTTCTTATTATGGAAACGTGCCTCTCATAGAAGTGAAAAACAAGCACCCTGTGGAGGTTGTGTACCTTAGTGGGGCTCAAAAGGATTCTTTTGAGTCTATTTTACGCCTTATCTTTGAAATTCACCACTCTGGTGAGAAGGGTGACATTGTTGTCTTTCTGGCCTGTGAACAAGTAAGTAAGTAATATTCTAACCTAACATAGTAATGAGGTATTTCATTTGGGAAGCTTTTAATAACTAACATACAGGTCTCAGTTTGCTTATTAACTGTTTAAATATTTGATCCCATCACACCTCATTTTTTCATCCTTTAGAAGGAGCGTTATTAGGGTAAATAAAACCTGTGTTGAAAGGAGAACAAGGAAGTGCTTCTTAGATCACACACTGCACTGAAAACAAA
The DNA here is from genome assembly GCF_000334495.1 of Tupaia belangeri chinensis. Lineage (NCBI taxonomy): Eukaryota > Metazoa > Chordata > Mammalia > Scandentia > Tupaiidae > Tupaia > Tupaia belangeri. Next base: position 1,143,098 of record NW_006159577.1, read on the forward strand.
GAACTAGTGAGGCATCCTGAGTTTGTAGAAATGATCTCCAGAGCCAGCTTCTTTCCACTAGGCTCAGGCTGCCTCATGGGCCGCCCCAAATGAGAGCTGGTTCCACTTACACTTGCTGTGAACTGGTAACTCACACAGTAGGTACATGCTGACCTCAGCTGCCTCCTTATGTTAGGAGCAGGTTTTCTTGGAAATCAGGAATATAATCCAAGTAGTTAGTATAGAATTATAATTATACAAAATTATAATAATACTTATACAAAAACCTTTCCCACAAATGTGTATGGGGGAAAACATAATTTATATAGTCCAAAAGACTGTCTCCCTAGACTGGAGCTCCTTTTCTCTTTTAAGTTTTTGCTATAGGATGCATGCACTTGCCAGAAAAAGACAGAGAGAGAGGGAAAGTGAGAAATCATCCCCTGCGGGGATGGCCACACTGCACAGGGTTTTGGGATTTGAGGCACACCCGCATGCACATGTACCTGGTGTAGACTCAGCCCTGCACAGTCAGCCATGTAAGATACAGTACCTTAACTGCCATGCCACCCACTGGCCCCTGGATCTCCTTTTCTTAAAAGGTGAATGAGAAAAATCATATCTTAGATTTCTCAAAAAAAAAAAAAAAACACTTCAAAAGACTGATTGGAAATATACAATTGAACATCTTTTCCATGCTTTTGCTGCTTTTACACAATTAAGGTGCCATTTCAAATTGCTTTTCCTTTTTTTTTTAAGTAATTGCAGCTACACTGGCCCTCCTCCTTTCTACTGGCCAAATCTAAAAGCCTCCAGAATTAGAACTCTCTTCTTAGAGACTAATTACCCAGCCTTTTCTTTTTCCTCCTTCCCACCTTTTCATTCAGAGAGTAAAAACACTAGTTTTTAGACTGTGACTCAAATATGTAGTGCTTCCAGTGATTAGAAACCAAGAAGAAAATTGTCTGGTATAGGGTGAGCCACCAGCTGAAGAAAGACTGCTCTCTCAACTACTCACATGCTTTCAGAAATGATTTCTGTATTTATTCTATTTTATATTCAAAGCATAAAAGATAATTAAGCCTTCTAGCTTTGGGAACTTTAGACAGTTATCTTACAACTTAAATTTTTATCTTTTTTCTTAAGGAAAGTAATTCAGAATCTTAGATGTACATCTGCAGCATATTTATCAGTTTTCTGTATATAAACGATACACATTCTCTTCAGTTGTAAATCTTCTACTCATCCAGTGATTTATTCTATTACCAATCCCTGCATGATAATAATAAAGACTGATGGGAGGAACAGTGATCTAAGTAAAAATTCTAAAAGTGAATTTTTGGAAAAATAAAGCTCCCAATGGAACAGGGGTAGGGGTAGGCTTAGATTATTCTTATAAGTTAAATATAAGAATAACTAACTGAACAGTGACTTTTGGATTGTCATATTTTAGAAGATGCATTTTTATCATAGCCAGTAGTGGAAATTGTAAGTTGAACATCTGTAATCTGAAAATCTGAAATCTTCCAAAATGCAAAAGTTGTTGAATGCCAATATAATGCTATGAGTGGAAGCTTCTACTCCTGACCTCAACTGAGAGGTTGCAGTGAAATGCAGATACACCATGCCCAGTTGCCTGGCACCACCCCTGCCATGAATTAGTCTCCATAGTTCACATGCTGCCCTGTGGCTCAGTACTTAGTTGAGACTGAGAGCCCTTAGTGTTCAGGCATTGTTCCTTATCAGTTAACCATCTTTTAACTTGGAAACCAAAAAATTAAAAAAAATTTAAAAAAATAGACACATAAGTTGAGATTTATGATAATGTTTAACCAAATTATTGTGCAATACTTAAACTATCACAAAGTAGGTGTCATTTTGGAGGTTGTCCTGGGAAATGTTCTGTGCAGTTTTGAGTCTTTCATTTGGAGGACTACATATATGCTAGATATCTTCCTTCACTGGGTGTTGCCATTTTCCTTTGCTGTGCAGGTAGTTAGAGAAAGTCCACATGGGACCAGCAGGTATCGTGGTGGTTAAGGGTGCTGGACTCCCACATGGCCGACTGCGGCTCGCATCCTGGACTTGGCAGCTTTCTCTCTCTCTTTCTCTCTCTCTCTCTCCCTCTCTCACTCTCACTCTCACGCTGTCCCTCTCTAGTCAAATTTAAATAAATAAATAAAGTTAAATAAAATAATTCTTAAAAAAGTAAGCCCCACACACGTAAATGTACTGTACCCATTGAATAGGAATCAGGAAATGAATAAGCAATAGGTGTGAAGCACCAGAGGCATATTTTAAGTATTCTTTTTAGATTCTGAAGACAATGACCTCACAGCCCTGGGGCTGTTGTACTTGAGAAGTCTGTATACAATATTTCTATTTTGTTCTGCTTTTTTCCTTCCAAAGATACTTTTTATTCTTTTTCTCCTATTTGTAACAAAAGTCAACATTAAAACCCACCTACATCTAAAAAGCTTTAACAACTAGAAGCAAGTAAAAAATGAAAAATTACGCAACACAAAGTAATGATGTGGTGGACAAGTTCATTGCCCTGATTGGGTCATTATAGAACAAATACATGTTTGGAAAAACTGTAACTCATATGTATGTACAACTAGTATCTGTAAATTAGAAATTTAAAAAATTAGCGGCCCAAATTACTTTTTAACAGTATTCTAAGAGAGTAAGAATTAACATTTTCAGTGCAACTTGAAAGTATATTTTGACAAAAAATTGCTCATGAGTGGGCTACTGATATCAGATCTCCTTTTCCAACTCCAAGTGATCTGTTGAGGGTCAAGTAGCACTCATGGGCAGCTTGCTAGATACGGTCTTTCAGGAGGGAATGTATATCCTTGTAAGGTGAGGCAGCCTCAAGGATCAGAAGAATGCAGCTGAAGTACTTGTTCTTCCCTCTCAATATCTAAACTATCCTCATGTAATGCATGAGGTAAAATGAAGTGATCAGCATTGTTAAAACAGTAGTTTTGTTCTCATTATTCCATTTGGCAAGGTTTCATTCATTATGATAAATAGTCATGCTTTTTTGTTTCATAAAAAATCTGTACCAAGTAAATCAAGTGCACGCAGAAAAGGGGAGTGTGACAAGAGAAGATATCCATAATTGTTGCTGGTATGGAACACAGTGGAATGGCCTTGGATCACCAGAGAGTAACTCGCCCTGGTTACTTGAGCCTTGTAGTGCTGGGCTCCTTTTCCAGGCAGATCTGTCTTCCTGCAACTCCCTTGAGCAAATTCAGTCCCATTCTTGAAATGGTATGGGAAGGAAAAAGACTTGAACTAGGGAAATGAAGAATGCAATCAAGTCTTAATAACTATAATGGCCACGGAAAGTCATTTTTCTTTTTTAGGTCTTTACTGAAATCTAATCAATCTATTGATATTAAATGAGTTCCTCCCATTTGGTGATTTTCAAGGGTCTTAGGAGATAGAAATTTTGGAAATATAAAAGGGAGAAAAAGTCACATTAAGTGTCATCTATTTTATATAGGGTTCCAAAAATGATTTGTGATTTGAGAAATAGAAAAATACTATCTAAAATGCCTTACCTTTTAAAGCTTTTTATACTAATTACCTGGCATGTAGTTTTATGGCAAATAATTTACTTTTTTCTTCCATTTTACAGTGAAAAAGTTTAAAAGGATATTTCTAAATCATACAAACATATAAATAGTAATGACTATTTTCTGTCTACTTTCTTGCATTACTGCCATTGTGCTAATGGTCAAAGTAATTTTTGAAGTGATCCAGGTGGAGATCCCAATTATGGAGTATGTTTGTTTACATGTTTTCATAGGAAATCTGAGGATTGTTTTATAATTCTTGGTTCTGAACCATTAAAACATAGTGCTGCATCATTGATGTGAAAATAATTTTTGTTTATCTGTCATTGTTAATGGATTGGGAAATTGCTTCAAACTAGAAAAAAATAGGATAAATGCAGAGAAGTGAAGATGGTACATTTCACAAAAGAAGCACCATTTTGTACTAAAAGAAATGAAATTGTTTATAAATTATATTTAACTTCCCCAAAGAAATTTCCTCCTCCTGTTATATCTTCTTTTTTTATTTAAAGATATACATAGGAAACAACCAAGACATTTCTTTCTCTGTATATATTACGCAGTATTGCCTAAAATTTTATTAAAGCTTTTTTTTTTCTTTTAAAGTAGTGAAGTTGTATCATACTTTATTCTCATGGATGATTTTTTTTTTCCATTTTAGGATATTGAAAAAGCCTATGAAATTGTTTGTCAAGAAGGGTCTAAGTTAAACCCAGATCTTGGAGAACTAGTAGTTGTTACCTTGTATCCAAAAGAGAAGTGTACATTATTCAAGCCAACTGATGAGACTGAAAAAAGATGCCAAGTGTATCAAAGAAGAGTGGTGTTAACCACTAGCTCTGGAGAGTCTTTGATCTGGAGCAACACTGTCAAATTTGTTATTGATGTGGGTGTAGAAAGAAGAAAGGTAATTATTACTGGGTAGGTTAAATAGACTGCTGCTCATTGTCAATCAGTTTTTGGGGTTCTACTATTTCACTGACCAGAAAGTGAGGATGAACTGTATGATCTGGGATTCTCTGAATTGGGTCACGTGCACAAAGAAGAATTATTGTAACCAGTAACAGAAATCTTTTTTTAGAAAAATAATTATTATTTGTTGTTATTATTATTTTAATTTAACCAGAGAGAGAGAGAAAGGGAAAGTGTGAAAGCAAGCTGCCAGGTCTGGGACTCAAACCGTGGTCGGCCGTGTGAGAGTCCAGTACCTTAACCACTGTGCCACCTGCTGACCCCCAGAAGCCTTAATTACATATGTGTTAATTAGCATCTTGGTAGTCTGGAAATAAACTGAGGAGCCAGAGAAGACATTTTGAGGAAAGATACAACTAAGGTGGTGGTTCTCCTTGTCAGTATTTTTTTTCTTTAACTAAGGAAAGTATTTGATTCCTACACTGATCTTCTCTTATGTACCTCTGATAGATATTTTAGTAGTCCCTTTATCAAAGAAATTAGCATCCTGCCCCTGGTAATTTACTAAAAATTAGTTTCAAGTACACTGACTATAATGTTAGCAAAAATTTTGGCTTATCAATTCACATGATAAATTTTCCATCCTAAATTTTTTTAAAAAGTATATTACTTTCGGGACCAGCAGTTAGTGTAATGGGTATGTTGCTGGACTCCCACGTAGTCGACCGCAGTTCGAGTCCCAGACCCGGCGGCTTAAACTCACGCCAGGCGTGTGTGCGTGCATGCCCAAGATCCCGAGAGGAGAATGGAGGAGAAGGGATTGCGGCATGGCCATCCCCCCTGGGGGGGGATTTCTCACTTTCTGTCTCTCTGTCTCTCTCTGTCTTTCTGGCGAGCGCATGCGCCCTATAGGAAAAACCTCTCCAAAAAAAAAAAAATGTATATTACTTTTATCACAATCTTTAAAAAATTAGAAAAAAAATGAAAATAGGTATTTCAAAAGACTTTAGGAATTTACCATCAGAGCACACGAGATCTGAAAGGAACCTACCATTACCATTATTAGATGCTGAATAGCTTTTATCTGTCCAGGCTATGAGCCTCCCATTACAGAGTAATCACAATGCTTAGGCAGGTTTCCATGGAATCAGTTAGTTGATCTCCATTCAACTAGTCTTCCCTTTAGAGAACCAGCATTATTAACCACGTGTAAGAAAAATCACCGTGAGTGTGATCAATGGTGTGGTATTAATTGTTAGGACGGAAACATCTCAACGTATGTTATAGAGGTGAAACCAACAAGATCGCATTCAAGTTGAACAAAACTTGAAAGAAGCACAGCACTGTCGGGTGGTAAATCTTTTCTCGGTGTGGCATGTGAGTATGTGTTATTTACCAGTACAGTGCTTTAAGAAGTGACAGCTCTAGTATTTCAGCAGATGATATAGAGGTCCCATAGTTATTGAAGCTACAATGAAAGCAGACAACCTTTAAATCCATTTATCAGAGCACTCGCAGTTTCCATCTCAAGGCAAGTGAAACAATAATAAATATTGTACCAAGAAAATGAGTCTGTAGCAGAGCGTTTCAGGAAGTAAAATGCTGCAAACAGCACTGTCACTTCAGGTTCAGTGAACCTGCTAAGTCTTGAGTTATCTGATGCTAAAGATACTGTCTTTCCATTTAAAGGTGTACAACCCGAGAATAAGAGCAAACTCACTTGTCATGCAGCCCATCAGCCAAAGCCAAGCAGAGATACGGAAGCAAATTCTCGGCTCATCTCCTTCAGGTAGCACCGCGGACACCAAAGTGAATTACAGAAATGCTAGAATGAAGGCAGAGCAGAGAGACTAAAGCCATTTTCCTTCATTTCTTTTAGGAAAACTCTTCTGTCTATACACTGAAGACTTTGCCTCCAAAGACATGAGGCCACTTAAGCCTGCAGAAATGCAGGAAGCCAACCTAACGAGCATGGTGCTCTTTATGAAGAGGATAGACATCGCAGGCTTAGGCCACTGTGACTTCATGAATAGACCAGGTAGCTGTGTGTTCCCGTGTTAGCAGGGCAGGGGCCCCGGGCCGGTCTCACCTATTCCCAGCCCTAAGCAAGTCACACTCGGCAGTACACGTAAACCGGAGATTTCGTTTATACTGAAGCATTTTTCTCACTAAACGTGGGGGAGGGGGTGTTCCCTAAAAGTAATTGAAAAAAACACACAGAAGTCCTCTAGGAAATATCCGCTCTGACCATGGAAATGGACTTTGATTAGACACTGGAGCCTGGGGACTGTAAGCCAGGCCAGCAGAAATAAGGCTGGATAGTGGAGGGGGGAGGTGTTGGGGTAGATCCATAGAGGGTAAAAGAGAACTCTCCCTTGGCAGCTTCACGTTCCTTAGAGCAGATACTCAAGGAAGGCAAATGGTCCTTCCTTATGAATCGTTAACTATCACCCAGGAAAATCCAGTAGAATTGTACTCATTTGTAATTTAGGTCACACTTAGGTGAGAGAAGTAAAGTTTTAAACTCAGGACTGAGACTTTGTCATTATAATCTAACTCATTTCTCTTGGGGGACTCTCTCTCTAGTGAGTATAATGAGAAAAGCCCTCTATTCTAGCAGTGGCTGTGGCTCCCTCCCTCTAGCCCCGTGGCTTGCTAAGATCTTTGCTGCTCCTGCAGCCAGCCGCTTAATTAGAAGCCACCAGAATGCTGAATAAAAGGCTAAGGAAACACAAGGACAGGCGTTTCCTACCTGTGTAGCAGCTGCCAAAGCCACAGGGCAGAGTGCTACCATGGACTCAGAAAAGGAAGCCAAGGATGGCTCTGTGTGAGCCCCGTGGTTTTGTCTGCATTCCCAGTTACCTTGTTTGGTATGCCGGGTAAATGTTTCTTCAGCTCTGGAGTTAGTATCTGGGAAGTGAATGTTGACTAGTTTAAAACATCACCAACCAACTGGTGAGGAGAGCTTGAAAGCAGCAAATGCTGTACTTTTGCTTGTCCATTTAAATACTTCCATGTTCTCGGGCCAGCAGGTGGCATAGTGGTTAAGGTGCTGGACTCCCACATGGGTGACCGCAGTTCGAATCTCAGACCTGATGACTTGAAACTCACGGCAGGCATGTATGTGTGCCCAAAATCCCAAGAGAAGAATAGAGGAAAAGGAATTGTGGCATGGGGGTGATTTCTTTTTGTCTCTGTCTCTCTGTTGAGCACATGTGCCCTATAGCAAAAATCTCTCTAAATATATGAATAAATACTTATATATTCTCAGTAATAACAAAAGCAGTAACATTTATCTGATGTTTACTCACATATGAAATCATTTAACACTTGCAATCACCCTGTGAGGTGAATGCTATTATTTGCTCCCTTTTGCACATGAGAAAACTGAGTCATAGAGAAATTACATACCTTAAACACACATGGTCACTAGTGGCTTCAGAGCATCACATGGCTGTGCTTCTGTCATGAACAGATCAGCTACACTAACTTCCACAAACCACCCTCTGGAAAGTGTAGGAAGAGAAAAATGGCTTCTCTCTACCCTCTTAGGTTCTCTGGGCTCCATATTCAGCTGACTTCAGAGAAGTTAACATGAGAGGCAAAATACACACTGAATGACATATGTACACACAGGAGTCCCATGAAAGAGGAGACTTGAAGAGGGGTCACACGATCGAAGCTTAGGTAGCATCCTGAGCTACAGAAAGGAATACGAACTTGGGGCCTCTGAGGGAGATGGTAGCAATCCAAGTTATGGGAGGACACAAGGTATGAGCAGCTAGGGGAGGAGATGGGTGTTGCATCAAGTGTGTCTTGCTCTGCAGTAAGTCTCGTTAGTAAAAGCTGTCTCCCAGCAGCCCTTTTCCTGCTACTTTTACTAAGGTAAATTTCCTTTACAGATATGTTTCTTTTACAAAAGGACAGCTTTTCAGAGCTACTCCTGTGTCTGCAGTTTCTTAGAATAACCAGTTCAAACAATGCCAAAGAAGTATATTTCGGGGTGGCATATTCTACTCTTCTGTAGTCAGGTTTTGAGGTGGTGTGTTGTGAACCCCAACAAGAAACATGTTTCATTTTTAAGAATTGCTCTTCCAGTCCTACTGCTCACCTCTCAAGACAGAAGACACCAGCCGTTAATTTCTTAGGCCTCTTCTTGCTCAGGACGGTGGATGCTGAGCAAACCAGAAAGCAGAATGCTAAGGCAGGCTTGGTGATGTCACAGATCTAGAAAAGCAAACCATGGCAGCGCAGTAGAACCCCTGTGTTCTCTCTATGCAGCTTACTCCATGAGGCTTACAGTTGACAACTGGGGACAGAAGGGTTAGGGTCACAGTTTATTTTTGTCTGCTGACAATACACACATAATTATTTTCTGCTGTGCTGGGAGAAATATATAACTGTGGATTAACTCTGACTCATCATTTTGAAAGCAAAAAAAAAAATGCTTGCAGCTGCTGCTTCATTTTATCAACTTACAATTGAACACACAAATGCAGCAAACTTGTTACCCTTTTCAGAATTCATGAACCATGTAAAAATTAATTTGGCATAACTAGGTTAAGGGCTATTGAATTCCTTTGATATGGACAATTTTTTTTTTAATTCATTTTGTTTCTTCCTTGGCTGCCTGAAAATTGACCTCTTGTCATGAATGACACAGGCACAGTCCATCCCGGTTAGAAAGCTCAGGATGGACCACTTTAGTGGAAACAGATGGTCTGAGACTGCTGTTACCCTTGGAAGGCAATGATACATAGATAGGAATTTGGAGAAAAACTAGCTAAAATGTACCAGCCCACACCAGCTGTCATCTTTGTATTTCGACTCAGAACTCATTTTGTTGGTGGCCAGATGACTGACGTTGGTATGATTTATGATTCTCTGGATTATGGAAAGAAAAATGAGGCTGAACACAAACTGTCAGAACATGAACTGTAAGATGAGACGAAGATATCAAAAACACAGACAGCGCAGGGAGAGAATTAAGTCAGTGGTTGGGAGCAGAAGCGTTGCTGCAGAGACCAGGGTTGGCCCTAGCAAAAAGAGGAATTAAAGATTCTGGCTCCATCTGTGCAGATGGTGCAGATTTTTACCAGATGATTCTTAATTAGGATCTTCTGGAATAGTATTTGCCCCACTAAAAGCCCAGTTTGTGAGCATACTAGAGAAGTGTGTGTGTGCTTGTTTGTAAATCACTGGAAACTCAAGATTTTGCTTTGGAACTTACACAGTGGTCTTAAAATGTTATGTTCTGTACTAAAAGGAGAATGGGAGGGAAGCAGACTGCTGACTCCACATTCACACTGTGGCCCTCACTGGTAGTTTTGCTGCAGATCCCTGTATCCACAGGCAGGAGTGAAGCTGCTCATTGCCACACAGACAACCCGAGAGTTAAGCAAATACTCTATTGCTGCCCTGACAGGAGGCCACAGTCTAGGTTTTCAAGTTAATGAAGGTTACACTATTATCTGTTTAATGGTGGCACAAAAGTTATATTAAGATGGGGAAAGGGTAAGAAAAAGGGGGGTAAGTATGCCCAAACAACTCTATTTTTTTTAAGAGAGATTTTTGCTATAGGGGGTGTGCACTCGCCAGAGAGACAGACAGAAAGCGAGGAATCACTACCCAGGAGGGATGGCCACACCATAATCCCTTTTCCTTCATTCTCCTCTTGGGATCTTGGGCACACACAAATACGTGCCTGGTGGGAGTTTAAGTCACTAGGTCCAAGACTTGAACTGCTGTCGACTATGTGGGAGTCCAGTGATCTAACCATTATGCCATCTGCTGGTCCCCTGAAATAACTTTCAAAAGCCAGTTTGTGAGTATCTTAGAGTATCTTGGGAGCAATAAATTTTATAGAAAGTGAAAAGAAAATCTAGGAGATATCATAGGCACAGATTGGAAGTACTTTTTGCTATTGATATTATAGACTTTTTATAAATCTTGTGATTGCGTGGTTTATCATTCAAGTCAGTATGCTTTTAAGTGAAAGGATTGCTGTTGCTAATTAAACTGGGACAAAGATGGAAATACTCAGTCATCGGAAAAGTCATGACATATTTGCAATGCAAAACTGTGTCATGACTTTTCTAATGACCCCTGTAAACACCATCCTGGGCAAACTAGGCAGATGGCCTACATCATATTTAAGGGTCAACACAGAAAGCTCAGGTTCTTGATCCGGACTGCCAGGGCTTCAACCCTGGCTCTGTCACTCACTACCTGTCTGTACTCAGCAAATTAGTTAGACCTCTTCTTTCCTCAATTTCTTCATCTCATCTCTCTCTCCAATCCACATGGTGGAATCTTAGCTGCCCCTTGCCCTAAGCTTTATGATGTATTGTGTCAGCCCCTGGAAATGCCGTAGTTCTCTTGATCCAAAATCTAAAACTCCCAAGAAAGGGAGTCATTGGTCGAATTTGAGAAGATGCCCATCCTGGACCAGTCAGCTGTGACTGGGGAATAATGGCGGTAACGGGGTGGTGGTGGAGTCATCACAGTACAACATCATGTTTTTCTGTGCATGGGAAATGGAGTGGAGGTGCAATTCCCAGAAAAGGAACAGTTAGGAGGTCACACTGCACTTCCAGAATAACTTGATTAGCACTTTGTATGTGAGTTTCCCTCACAAGACCTTCTGTTGCAGATGGGCAAAGATTGGGACAGTCTCATATGTGAACCTGACTCAAGGGATTGATCACAAGTGCCAGTAGTACAAGATACTCATAAAGGGACTGAAAGTAAATGGACTTGAGCATTATCCTTAGAAGGAAATAAGTTAACTAACAAATGGCAAGCATAAACTGGTTATATAAACAACATTCATTATGTGATCATTTTAAAGCCCCTACTTTTTTTCCTAATTTTTTTCCGGTTGTTCTAGTATTGCCAGTTTATTGTCATATAGCTGCAGCGGTAAATCTTTTTCAAAGGTGTTTCTCTATCACGGTATGAGAGTGGGGAGCCCTGCAATTAGTTACCACAAGAAACTGAGCCAGGCTTCTTGGCTGTCAGAGTGATTACCGGGGCTGGGGACCATTTGTCATTTGTAGAGTGTCAGAACTTTCACAATGCCCTTTCTCCGAGGAACTCGAACTGGACGTGTGCCCTGCAGAAGGCTCGTCGTCTTTCCCAGGAGAATGTGAGCAAAGGTCGCTGTGTGTGGGAGATAAATTCCTCTTCTTTCTTCCCTGCTAAGTTATTTCTGAGGCCTGGATGGGGTGGGGATGCTGTGACTTTTGGGAGAAGAAAGGTTTGGGAGGTGAGCTGCTGCTGTTTCCATGTCATGGCAGGAGCAGAGCTGGCAGTGAGAGGCCTTAGTTACAACCAAGCTCAGCGGAGCAGGGCCACACCTGACCTCTTGCTACTGGCAGTGAGGAGGGCAGTAAGGACACTGGCGTTGCCCCCACGGAGGTTGAAAGTGAGTCCTTTCAGTTTACCATTGGAGCACGTTCTTTCTAATATAATAAAACCTGTCTCGAAAATCCTTCCCAACTCTAACCACTCAGTCTGAGCCTGAATTCTGTGCCCCGGTTGGTAAGAAAGGAAGGTATAGAGTATGGCAGGAGGAGAGGAACCGACCTTGTCTGGGCTCTGTGTACCAACAGACATCATGCTCTACTGTCCACTCCAGACTGAAAAGGGTTTGACGCTTCACTGAGTACATTCCTCTTGGAATGTTGCGGACTAAAACTTGCACCTACAGGAAAATACATATAAACATATTTGCATTAATTTGTATAACATCAGCTAACTTGAGAGGGAATTCAGTATTTCTGAGTCACTTTGACAAATGAGGCAGAAAGTAGAACAAAGGTTATTGTAACAAAGGAGACCGGACTAGAGGAAACCTGCTTAAGCACCTGAATAGACAGATTTCCTTGCAAGAGAAAGGTGAGGGCCAACCTAGGATTCCTGCCACTTCTACATCGGAAGTGTTGGATGTATTTTAAACACATACAAAACACGCTGTGCCAGGCTGCTGGTTCTAGAAAAGACACAGCAAAGCCTGGGACTCATTTGACGTGTGCTCTTGTCCAGAGTTAGCACTGTGCGGCCCCTCCTCTGTCGGTAGGCTTAAATTAAGCCTTGTTGCAAATTAACCATCTCTTTGTAACCAGCCTTTCTGCTGATGCCAGGGAAGGAAAGTGCAGGCACATGTTAGCATTTGAGGTTCTGTAGGAAAAGGGCACACGAACAGTGACGAATAGAGCCCTTCAGATTACTTTGCGCAATGGCAGAGAAGAAGTGTGACCTTGCAGCGAGCTAGCTGTTCTACAGGGAGTACAGCTGCTGTTGGCAGGAACGCTTAATAAAAATGAGGTTTCGTTCATCTCAAAATTGCCTTTAGAATAAAGCAGTCCGATTGTGCATCGTGAAGAAGAGGACTCACACTAAAACATTTATATTTCCCTTGCTAGCATTACCTACCGGGGCTTACACTTAAACAGCACTGCTGTAAAGAGCCCTCATCTACACCCTTCTGCTTTTCATGTAAGACAGTGTTATAGGCTACATTGGGAGATGTTCAAATGTAGAATGTAGTATTAGGAAATCCTATTCCATTGTTCATTCATGGTTTTTTCACCTGTGTAATCTGCATTTATTAACTTATTCTTTCTAATATAATAAAACCTCAGAAACATGCTGTTCTTCCCTGCTGTTAGGACCAGGGTCAGAATCGTGAAGTCATTTCTTTTCCCAGCTCTGTGCAGCCACCTCAACTCCAGGATGTACAACTGGGTAGTAGGTGTCCTTTGGGGACAGAACCTACTGTCAAGCCAGCTGTTATAGGGACAGTAGCCAAAGATCTTGTAACTTACAATGCAGCAGTTTTGCTAATGTGTAGAAACTGGTTTCTAAAAAGCTTTCAGTCATTAAGTTGGTCCTCCCAACACCCTCTTGCTCTGTTTAATCTAAGAGGCTTGTTTCTGTTGCCCCTTCTCCAGCAGATCAGCTGTTACTTTTCATTTCATGGCTCACTGATGAAACTCTCCAACTTTTTTTTTTTTTTTTCGAAAGGACCCATCTGTTTCCTTTCCAGGATTGTGACTTCTGAAGGTATCATCTTTGGCAGTGTGGGTAGATAAAGGGTTTCCAAGAATAAACAGATAGGTTTTTAACGCTCTATGCCAGCATGCAACCAGGACAGAGGGTCAAAAACCAGGACAGAAATACTCCTGGAAAGCCATGGTCTTCTGCTCAGTTTTAAATCTTTTTTTTTTCCCTTTGGAGAGGTTTTTCGCTATAGGGCGCATGCGCTTGCCAGACAGACAGAGAGAGACATAGAGACAGAAAGCGAGAAATCACCCCCCCGGGGGATGGTCACGCCACAATCCCTTCTCCTCCATTCTCCTCTCGGGATTTTGGGCACACACGCACACACGCCCGGCGTGAGTTTTAAACCACCGGGTCCGGGACGCGAACTGCGGTCAACTACGTGGGAGTCCAGTGACATAGCCATTACGCTAACTGCTGGTTCCCCTCAGTTTTAAATCTTAATGGGAAAAATTAGAACCAGTAAGGAAGTCTAGTGTGTTTTCTCACAGGTAGGGATGTGTTTCAGTCTCTACTGGATGTCTAGGTTCTCTGCAGATTCCCCTTGAGTAGTCTTTCATTGTGCCCTGTCTTAATTTACACTGGCAAATAACTTTTTTTGAGAGAGACATTTTTGTTATTGGGCACACGCACTAATCAGAGAGACAGAGACAGAGAGACAGAAAGTGATAAATCACTGCCCCCCCGGGGAGGATGGACACACAGCAATCCCCTTCTCCTCCACTCTCCTTTTGGGCACACACACGTACACACACCCAGTGTGAGTTTTAAGCTGCCGGGTCCAGGACTCAAACTGTGGTTGACTACAGGAGAGTTCAACAATGTAACCATTACATCATCTGCTGGCTCTGGCAAATAACTCTTTTAACATCCTTGTCTACTATTCTATCATCTGAGTTTCACATCAGCTTTGATTAATTTTCCTCATTATTTATTTGTTTATTTTTAAGAGAGATTTTTGCTACAGGACTTGTGCGCTCGCCAGAGAGATAGAAAGTGAGAAATCACCCCTCAGTGGGGATGGCCACACCACAATCCCTTATCTTCCATTCTCCTCTGAGGATTTTGGGCACACAGGTACGTGTGCCTGGAATGTTTTGTTTTTTTTTTTTTTTTGAGAGATTTTCACTGTAGGGCGCGTGCGCTCGCCAGACAGACAGAGAGAGAGAGAGACATAGAGACAGAAAGCGAGAAATCACCCCCCAGGGAGGATGGTCACGCCGCAATCCCTTCTCCTCCATTCTCCTCTCGGGATCTTGGGCACGCACGCACACGCGCCCGGCGTGAGTTTTAAGCCACCAGGTCCGGGACACGAACCGCGGTAGACTACGTGGGAGTCCAGCGACATAGCCATTACGCTAACTGCTGGTTCCCTGCCTGGAATGTTTTAAGCTGCCAGATTTGGCACTTGAACCATGGTCAACTACATGGGAGTCCAGCAACATAATGATTACTGCATCTGCTGGTTCCAATGTTCCTCTTTATTATGCAATATGTTTTCTTGCTTTTCATGAGTCATAATTTTTTGTTGAATACGAGATATTTTACATTTTACCTTGTTGGTCACTGAATATTTTTGTATTCTTGTAAATATTTCTATGTCTTGTTCTAGGATGCAGTGTGACCCCTGCAGGTCTGGCTCCATAGTTTTTGTCAGATGGCACTGGAGCAGTGCTCATCTAGGGGTATCCCTTCTGTTTCCTACCAGTGACCCAGATGTCATGAGTTGTTCCAGTCTGGCTGGTGGGCACAGGCCCTACCCTAGGTCCAGCATGAACACCAGGAAATGTTCTTTCTAATCCAGTCTCATGGCTCTTTCTTTGCCCGGAGTAGTTCCTTCCATATAAACACTGGTTAGTGCTCTACTTCTTAACCCAGGGAAGACCCCAGAGTTCTCTCGCTGTGTAGCTTTCTCAGGTACTCTGACCTGTGGGCCCTGGCCACCCTGGTTCTCTCTGGATCCTCCATACTGTCTTTATGATGCAGGAAGTCTGGCAGGCCCTTCCAAGGCCCCCTTCCTGCACTGCAGCCTGGAAACTTTCAGAGCAGCACTTGGACAATCATAGGCCTGACCCCATTAGTTTCCCCTTCTCAGAAATCATTGTCCTTCATTGCCTGATGTTTGACGTCTTGTAAACGGTTGTTTCACATATTTTGTCTACTGTTTCTTATTTTGTGTGGGAAGGAAAATGCAGTACCTAGTCTTCAATCTCAGCTGTCTGAGACTTTTTGCTTTCTGTCCTTCCTTCTCTAGCACCGGAAAGTTTGATGCAGGCCTTGGAAGACTTGGATTATCTGGCAGCGCTGGACAATGATGGAAACCTTTCTGAATTTGGAATCATCATGTCGGAGTTCCCTCTTGATCCACAACTCTCAAAGTCCATCTTAGCATCCTGTGAATTTGACTGTGTGGATGAAATGCTAACAATTGCTGCCATGGTAACAGGTATTCCTTAATGACCAGTCCTTTGTATGTAGAGGCCACTTTTTTTTCTTTCTTTTTTTTTTTTTTTTTTTTTGGGACTTTTC
>NW_006159577.1:1159899-1164547 GCF_000334495.1 Tupaia belangeri chinensis
TTTTTTTTTTTTTTTTGAGAGATTTTCACTGTAGGGCGCGTGCGCTCGCCAGACAGACAGAGAGAGACATAGAGACAGAAAGCGAGAAATCACCCCCCAGGGGGAATGGTCACGCCGCAATCCCTTCTCTTCCATTCTCCTCTCGGGATCTTGGGCACGCACGCACACGCGCCCGGCGTGAGTTTTTTAAGCCACCGGGTCCAGGACACGAACCGCGGTAGACTACGTGGGAATCCAGCGACATAGCCATTACGCTAACTGCTGGTTCCCTGTATGTAGAGGCCACTTTTGAAATTATATTTTGAGAAGCCCATACAGAGACAATGATCAGTTCTCTTAACCTTTTGAAGTGATAGTGAAGGATTTTGATAGATTACGGAAATAAAATATAAAAATGATCCCAATGTGAAAAAAGTCTAAAAAATTTCAATGAATTTCTTAATCAGACATGTGAAAACATACTAAGTTTGCTTTCACTGAAGTAGTCAGTACAGATCAAGAAAAAGTGTCACTGGGAGTATTCTTCCCCAAATAATTATGTGTACATGTTTTCTCTTTTCTACCAACTTCATTCATCCTGGCTTATACTTTGTTTTGTTTTGCTTTGTTTCAGGTTTTTTCCATAGGGTGCATATGCTCACCAGAGAGAGGCAGAAAGAGAGAGAGGAAAGTTAGAAATCCCCTCCCTCCCAGGGAGATGGCTACACTGCAAGCCCTTTTCTTCCATCCTCATGTCGGGATTTTGAGCACACATGCACCCAGCGGGATTTTGAGCACACATACACCCACCAAGTCTGCAACAACTCAAACCGCAGCCGGCCGTGTGGGCTTCCAGTGCCTTAACCACCATGTTTCCTGCTGGCCCCATCCTGGTTTATGTGTTTTAATTTGTTCAGTAGAACAGACTAAATCCTGTGCTACATCAGAACCACAGCTCTAGCCTCTTCCTGCGTCTGGCCCTCTGAGCACCCAAGGTTCTCCCTGCTTCCACTGGAGTACAAGCAGGATATGAACCATAATAAGCAGACTTAGAAAAGCAAACACACACACAGACAGACACACTCACACAAAGGAGAGAGAGAAGTAGGATGACGTACTTTAAATCTCTTTGATTTCTGAGTAAACAAGAATACCATTTATTCAGAGAATCAAGAAAGTAGTGGGGTCAGTCCACGGCGTGCTAGTTATGGCAGCTGGGTCCTACTGACTAACTGTGCAGTTCCAGTCCTGGACCCAGCAGCTTGAGAAACATGCCAAGTTTATGTGTATGTCTAAAAACCCAAAATGAGGGAGAGGGACCAGTAGATGGTGTAATGGTTACATCCCTGGACTCCCACGTAGTTGACCACGGTTCAAGTCCTGGATCCAGCAGCTTAAAACTTAGGCCAGGCATGTGCGTGTGCACGCCCAAGATCCCAAGAGGAGAAGAGGAGAGGGAATTATGACATGGCCATCCCTCCAGGGGTAGTTTCTCACTTTCTGTCTCTCTGGTGAATGCATGCACCCTATAGCAAAAATCTCTGAAAAAAATTAAAATCTCAGGTCCAGTAGATGGTGTAATGGTTATATCGCTGGACTCCCATGTAGTTGACCACAGTTTGAGTTCCAGATCCAGTGGCTTAAAACTCACACCAGGCACGTGTGTGTGTGTCTAAGATCCTGAGAAAAGAATGGAGGAGAAGGGATTGTGGTGTGACAATCACCCCTGAGGAGTGATTTCTTACTTTCTGTCTCTATAGTGAGCACACGTGCCCTACAGTAAAAATCTCTCTAAAAAAAAAAAAAATTAAAAAAAAAAATCTCCCATGGGAGTTTGATTTCTCACTTTCTCTCACTCGGTCTCTCTCCAGTGAGCACACACATACTCTCTAATAAAACTTTAAAAAAAAGACAGGAGTGGTTTCACAAACAGGGTGGCCCCTCCCCCGTGCATGTTGTACTAAGATGAAATTCTTCATTATTGCTGACCATGTGACCTTTTGCATTTTAAAGCTCCTAACTGCTTTCCACATCTGCCACATGGAGCTGAAGAGGCTGCCCTGACTTGTTGGAAGTCATTTTTACATCCTGAAGGAGATCACTTTACCCTCATCAACATTTACAAGGCCTACCAAGACGCAATTCTGAATTCTACCAGTGACTGTAAGTGAATGCTGTGATTCTTAAACGTGACTAGTTCCATTTCCTTTCATCAAGTGAAGATGAGTTCTTATGAATTGTTCATCAAATACCCGTCCTTTGTACCCCATTGGTCACTTGAATGAAATGGCACTCGAGTCCCCAGATGTACCCACAGGATCCTGCCGAATGTTAGACACTCAGCCCCCTGCTCCCACGGAGCTCTGTTGTGCCCCCAGGGCGTGCCTGTGTTTCAGGAGCTCCAGCACTGCATCCGGCCAGCCTTCGCAGTGAAGTTGCTTGAGACACGGTGATAGGAGGATGCGGGGATGAGCACAACTTGAGTCTGGGGAGGAAGATAAGGTAGACATCTCTCAGGCCACTGTCAGAACTGTGGTGTGTGACTTCCATGTCATAGCACATCCAATGTCCGCTGGAGGGAGGAGATAGAATATTAAATCAATCACCCAACTCCAGATGATGGTAAAGAAGAGGCCAGGGTGCTGAGGGGAGGCTTAAGGCCTCTGACCAGAACTTGGCAGATGAGAGCAGAGTATGTCCAAAAGAGCTGAACAGCATATGCAGAAGCACAGTGACAGAAGTCCCGCATATGCCTGAGAGACAGAGGGTACCCGATGTTCAGTGAATAGGAAGAGCTTATAGAAACAAAGACAGGAGGCTCTCGAAGGGCAGAGAGTGCAAAGCAGGCTGAGGAGGCTGGAGCCAAAAGCAGCCAGTGAGGAGTTCCCTTCCTGAAAGGATTTTTCTCACCTTTGTTTCCCATGAAGTATCTTTTACCTCCTTTGCTCCAAATGATAGTATGAAAAAAGTGATATGAAAAATTTTACAGCATTTGAAAGGCAGTAGAATCATAAAGAGCAGGGAGTTAATGTTTCAAAGCTGAGAAGAAAAAGTTGTCAGTTGAGCCAGAAAGTATATGGGGAATTTGTTGGTATCTTTTTTTTAGAGAGAGATTTTTGCTATGGTGCGCGTGCACTCACCAGAGAAACAGAGAGAGACAGAGAGATAGAAAATGAGAAATCACCCTCCAGGAGGAATGGCTACACCACAGTCCCTTCTCTCCCATTATCTTCTCAGGATCTTGGGCATGCATGCATACACATCCAGCATGAGTTATTTTTAAATAACTATTTTTATTTAATTTTATTTATCATTATCATTATCGTTATTGTTACTATTATTATTATTATTATTATTATTATTGGAGAGATTTTCACTATAGGGCGCGTGTTCCAGGACCCAAAGCATGGTTGGCCATGTGTAGTCCAGTGCCCCAACCACCACCCCACCTGCTGGTCCTGTCCCTGGCATGAGTTTTAAGTTGCTGGGTCCGAGACTTGAACTGTGGTCAGCTACGTGGGAGTCCAATGATGTAACCATTATACCATGTGCTGGTCCCTGTTGGTATCTTTTGAGAGAAAGCAAGATGGCTGGCATAGTTTAACCTAGTATGAGCTCATGTTGCTCTTGAATGGACAGGACAGGGTAAATAAGGGACATCTCCCACTGTGCCTACACCCTGTGCATTCCCATTCTCAGGTCAAGGCAGAACTCCAGGCCCACCTTAAATATTACAGGAGGCAGGAAAGAATAACTTCAAACTGAACTGGGTGACTGAATTTTAATATAGAAGTTGCAGTTAGGGTAGATAGATGAGCTTAACATAATTCCCAAGTTGTCCTAGTAGTAATCCTTTTTTATATATGTAATTAAATATTTTCATGGGTCAGAGAAATTTATACTGTAAGTTTTCTCTTTCCAAGTTTGATTAAATGTTATGGCCATGGAGCTAGCAGGTGATGGAGCAGTTAAGGTGCTAGATTCCCACATGGCTGACCATGGTTCAAGTCCTGAACATGGCACCTTGAAAATCACCCTGGGTGTGTGTGTGTGCGTGCCCAAAATTCCTGAGAGAAAAAAGAAGGGATTGTGATGGGGCCATCTTCCCGGGGCATGATTTCACTTTCTCTCTCATAGTCTCCCCAGTGAGCACACCCTCTATGACAAAAATGTATTTAAAAAAAACAAAAAGGCATGGCCATATACATTTTTTCCATTTACACAAAAGACAAAATGTAGATGTTGGGCCAGTTAGGCGGCAGAGCGGTTAAGTTGGCTAGATCCCACATGGCCAACTTGTGTAGTTTGTGTCCCGGATCTTGAAAAAGCACATCAGCCATGTGTGTATGTGTGTCCAAACTCCCAAAAAGGAAGGAGAAATGAAATGATGGTGGTGTGACCATTCCCCATAGGGATGCTTTTTTACTTTTCCCCTTTTTTTACTTTCCCCTTTTTTCTCTTTTTCTAGTAAGCACATGTGTTTTGTAACAGATTTTAAAAAATGTAGACCTCAATACAATACAGTCATCTCTGGCCTCTGTGAGCTAGATGAAGGGAAATACGCTTTTGGTCAGCGCGAGGAGCATGCTGTCTCCACAGCTGGCTGAGATCACGGCACCCCCACAGCTGGTATGGGTGCTGCCAGTGGTCTGGCCCCCTTCCTGGAAGT
>NW_006159577.1:1164613-1193957 GCF_000334495.1 Tupaia belangeri chinensis
CCAGAGAAAGTGATGAAAGGAGTGGGAAAGTGAGAAAGGAAGCCACCAGTTCCAGGACCCAAAGCATGGTTGGCCATGTGTAGTCCAGTGCCCCAACCACCACCCCACCTGCTGGTCCTGTCCCTGGCATGAGTTTTAAGTTGCTGGGTCCGAGACTTGAACTGTGGTCAGCTACGTGGGAGTCCAATGATGTAACCATTATACCATGTGCTGGTCCCTGTTGGTATCTTTTGAGAGAAAGCAAGATGGCTGGCATAGTTTAACCTAGTATGAGCTCATGTTGCTCTTGAATGGACAGGACAGGGTAAATAAGGGACATCTCCCACTGTGCCTACACCCTGTGCATTCCCATTCTCAGGTCAAGGCAGAACTCCAGGCCCACCTTAAATATTACAGGAGGCAGGAAAGAATAACTTCAAACTGAACTGGGTGACTGAATTTTAATATAGAAGTTGCAGTTAGGGTAGATAGATGAGCTTAACATAATTCCCAAGTTGTCCTAGTAGTAATCCTTTTTTATATATGTAATTAAATATTTTCATGGGTCAGAGAAATTTATACTGTAAGTTTTCTCTTTCCAAGTTTGATTAAATGTTATGGCCATGGAGCTAGTTTGATTAAATGTTATGACCATGGAGCTAGCAGGTGATGGAGCAGTTAAGGTGCTGGATTCCCACATGGCTGACCATGGTTCAAGTCCTGAACATGGCACCTTGAAAATCACCCTGGGTGTGTGTGTGTGCGTGCCCAAAATTCCTGAGAGAAAAAAGAAGGGATTGTGATGGGGCCATCTTCCCGGGGCATGATTTCACTTTCTCTCTCATAGTCTCCCCAGTGAGCACACCCTCTATGACAAAAATGTATTTAAAAAAAACAAAAAGGCATGGCCATATACATTTTTTCCATTTACACAAAAGACAAAATGTAGATGTTGGGCCAGTTAGGCGGCAGAGCGGTTAAGTTGGCTAGATCCCACATGGCCAACTTGTGTAGTTTGTGTCCCGGATCTTGAAAAAGCACATCAGCCATGTGTGTATGTGTGTCCAAACTCCCAAAAAGGAAGGAGAAATGAAATGATGGTGGTGTGACCATTCCCCATAGGGATGCTTTTTTACTTTTCCCCTTTTTTTACTTTCCCCTTTTTTCTCTTTTTCTAGTAAGCACATGTGTTTTGTAACAGATTTTAAAAAATGTAGACCTCAATACAATACAGTCATCTCTGGCCTCTGTGAGCTAGATGAAGGGAAATACGCTTTTGGTCAGCGCGAGGAGCATGCTGTCTCCACAGCTGGCTGAGATCACGGCACCCCCACAGCTGGTATGGGTGCTGCCAGTGGTCTGGCCCCCTTCCTGGAAGTGCCACAGCCGGCCAGTCTCACAGCCACCAGAGATCTTCGTCCTCACTGCCTTCGTACTGCTCACTTAGGATCCTTTTAGGGGAGGAGAGTACAAGGGGCTTAAAGACAGCACCTTCCTGGCCTGGGCACTTCCACACTTAGGATGAGTCATTTCTAAACAGCCTCGTTTTTTCCTTTGCAGACTGTGTTGAAAAGTGGTGTCATGATTACTTCCTTAACTGTTCTGCACTCAGGATGGCAGATGTTATCCGAGCTGAACTCTTAGAAATTATCAAGCGAATCGAGCTTCCCTATGCAGAACCTGCTTTTGGCTCCAAGGAAAACACTCTGAACATAAAGAAAGCTCTTCTGTCCGGTTACTTTATGCAGGTGAGAAGGGGCAGGTCTACTTAGCATGAGCTTCCCTGAATTTTACATGTGCAGGATATTCTGCCAGCAATCTCACTTAGGACGATGATTTAAGTTAAATTTAACTGATAATACCAATGCCCATCCAATAAAAATACTGTCTCATTTGTTTCCTACATTGAAGGTCGATTAATGTAGCTCCTTTAAATTAACAGTGCAGAAGTAGTATGCTTTTAGATGGGCTTTTCACATCACAGTACGAGAAATGTGCTATTTCCACATGGCAAACTCTACAGCTAACTTAATGGAGAAAAATGACATTTTGGAACTGATTTCCTCATCTGTTCGGTACCTACATCACAATGTTATTGTTGAGGATTGAGTTAAATAAAACATGTATAAAGCACTTGACAGTTGAGTATATATAGTCTATGGTACAGCAGATAACACGCTTAGTTTTATTTCATGACCAGAACACCATCCTGCAGCTGAACTTTTGTAGCATACTGGCCTTAAAATGCTGTAGCTAACATCATTACTATTTCAAATTTTCAGGTAAAACATGCCTATAACTTATTTTGTACATCTGAAAATGAGAAATATAGCTAGCAAATTTTATCTATTCTGGGTGAAATACTTTGGAATCTTTTCAGCAAACATTTTTGTTTATTGATCTATACACACATACTTTTATTTTTCGCTTTATTCATGATCACAAGTGCACACGAGAGAAAGAGGAGCACCCACCACAGGGCGTGGTGACACCGTGATCCCCTTCTTCTAGTTCTCTGCCCTGGTGGTTCTTGGGCACTCATGCGCATACCTGGCATGTTTCAGGCTGACTAGGCGAGGGATTCAAACCAAGGTTACCAACTGGTGCCTAGCTTCCCTTGAGCAGTGCACTACCCTGTGCCATGATTGGCCCTACTGATTTCTATATTAATGCTGAATCTTTTTTCTTGAAAACTCTTAGATTGCTCGGGATGTCGATGGATCAGGTAACTACTTAATGCTAACACATAAACAAGTCGCTCAGCTGCATCCCCTGTCTGGTTACTCTGTCACCAAGAAGATGCCCGAGTGGGTCCTCTTCCATAAATTCAGCATATCTGAGAACAACTACATCAGGATTACCTCAGAAATCTCTCCTGAACTGTAAGTTTCATGGAGATAAAAGTAGTCTCTTTTGAATTCGTACTTGTGGGAATAACCAAGTTTGGTTCTTACTCCATTTTGTTGTAAGAAGTTTACACTGGTACCAGTCTTAATTTATCAAGCGTTACCTACTCAAGGGAGGTTTCCATATCTAAGAAATATTTCTGGTCTTTCAAGTGATTAGAACATAAAGAGAGAAGACAGTATAGAATATACAACAAGCATGATATCTTGTCTTTTATTAGTTTTTTTTTTTTTTTCAATTGTCAAGAGTATGTGCCCTTAACCAGCAGTTAGCGTAATGGCTATGTCGCTGGACTCCCACGTAGTCGACCGCGGTTCGTGTCCCGGACCCGGTGGCTTAAAACTCACGCTGGGCGGGTGCGTGCGTGCCCAAGATCCCGAGAGGAGAATGGAGAAGGGATTGTGGCGTGACCATCCCCCCTGGGGGGTGATTTCTCGCTTTCTGTCTCTATGTCTCTCTCTGTCTGTCTGGCGAGCGCACGCGCCCTACAGTGAAAATCTCTCCAAAAAAAAAAAAATAAAGAGTATGTGCCCTTAAGAGAAAGCACTCTCCCAAGGGAGGGGGGGGGCACAGGGGGGTTCACACTGCAGTCCCTACTTCACTTCTCTACCACATTGGAATTTTAGGTACTCAACCCAGTGTGTTGATAAATCTTTTAAGAGAAACAAGGGAACCAGCAGTTAGCGTAATGGCTATGTCGCTGGACTCCCATGTAGTCGACCGCGGTTCGCGTCCCGGACCTGGTGGCTTAAAACTCATGCCAGGAGCATGTGCGTGCATGCTCAAGACCCCGAGAGGAGAAAGGAGGAGAAGGGATTGCAGTGTGACCATCCCCCCTGGGGGGTGATTTCTCGCTTTCTGTCTCTCTCTGTCTGTCTGGCGAACACACGCGCCCTATAGCGAAAATCTCTCCAAAAAAAAAAAAAAAGAGAGAAACAAAACACTAGAGAAATGAAACACTAGAGAAATGTACTGCCCACATGTGCAGACCTTGAGAAGTGAGCTTACCCATCTTTCAGGAACACAGAAGCCACTGCAACTGAACTAGCATAGAAGGGGACAAGACAAGCAGACATCTAAGAGTGCTGGGTTTGCAGGTCACGTGAAGAATTTGGGCTTTATCCTAAGTGTGGTACGCAGCAGTCAGAGTTTCAAGCAAGAGTGACATCCTTTATGTACTTTTAAATATAACTGTGGTTACTAACGGACAGGAAAGCCAAAAGTAAGGATGGAGACTCGTCTCTGAGAGGCTAATGCAACGTCTAGATCCATTTTGAAGGTACCAGTATTGCTCGGGCAGAGTGGTATTCAAGGCAGCAACTAAGAGTAATTCATAGGTATCTAGCTTAAGCAAGTGGATGCAAGTGGTACTGGTTAAGATGAGAAATAGGCAAAGATACTCCTTCTATGTGCACCCAGAGTCTTTGCCAAGGATATAATTTGGCCCCTCTTATATGGAGGTGAACCTTAGGATAGGCAATAGTTTCTACCAGTGGTTAGTGGTGAGCAGCACTTTAATTATATGCCATAACACTACAGAAGTCAAGTTATTTAGCAATACAGTTGGATTAGTTAAATGAAAACCAGAAAGTACTTATTCTACAAAGACTGAGAAACTGACAAGTTTAAATTAAATACCAGTTCTACAAGTAGATTCTCCAGAACCAGGAAAGTGCCCCAGACATAGTATTTGGTATCTTTCACACTATCCCCTTCTCTAAAAATATCTATTATTTTTTGTTGTTGTTGTTTTAAACAG
This sequence comes from Tupaia belangeri chinensis, assembly GCF_000334495.1. Taxonomy (NCBI): domain Eukaryota; kingdom Metazoa; phylum Chordata; class Mammalia; order Scandentia; family Tupaiidae; genus Tupaia; species Tupaia belangeri. The sequence continues at coordinate 1,169,259 of NW_006159577.1, forward strand.
GTTTATGCAACTGGCACCCCAATACTATTTCAGTAATCTGCCTCCTAGTGAAAGTAAAGATATTCTACAGCAAGTAATGGATCACCTGTCTCCCATTTCAACAATGAAAAAGGAACAGAAAATGTGTGAGACGTGCCCTGAAACTACTGAGCAGAGATGTACTATTCAGTAATTTCCCCCCAAACACGAGGTGCAATAAGGACCCCAAAGTTAGGCTAACAGTTGGCCTGTTGGATTGATGTGCAGATAGTTAATGCAAAGACAGATATCACATCCCCATGCATAGTCTTAAAAAAGAAATAACACTTTGTATATTATTTTAAAATAAAAAATAGAAATTTTTATTGAGTTCTTTAAATTACTGCATGTTTTTCTATGTATTGGAAAAGTTTTTAATCAACCATGCGTAATTTGACCAAAATTTAAAAAGCTGTATTTTGTAAATGTGTCACAGACACATGGGACAAATGTTACTTTTTGTAGAGGACCTCAATCTGAATAAAGTCACGAGATTTTCAGTAAGTCTTCACTGAATTTTCTGGTAATTCTATAAAGCAAGCCCATCAGTACCCACAGGGAATGGGTCAGACAGATAGGTGTTCTTTCAGCTTGTCCATGATTTCGTTCATCCTTTCGCCTGGAATCAGCATCACAGTTCGCAAAGGCTTCATGGGTACATCGTCAAAGGACCATCTGCCTCCTAGACAAGTGTCGCTCTCCTCCTGCACTGAGTAGCTGAACTTCAGAATCGCCTTCTAAACCAAAATGAATAACCAGGAATTAAAAATACAGACAACCCCAGTGAAAACTCATTTAACCTCTAACAAAGGATACTGTGTTTGACATATGTTTAAATATTAATATCGGCTAACAAAGCAAAACTGATGGGACCAGCAGTTGGCATAATCGTTACGTCGCTGGGCTCACACTAGTTGACCGCAAGTTGAGTCCTGGACTTGGTAGCTTCAAATTCACACCAGACACATGTGTTGCATGAGTGCCCAAAATGCTGAGAGGAGAATGGAGAAGGGATTACGGCATGGCCATCCTCCCTGGGGGGCGATTTCTCGCTTTCTGTTTCTCTGTCTGTCTCTCTGGGGAACGCACAGGCCCTATAACAAAAATCTCTCTTAAAAAAAAAAAAAAGAAGCAAAACTGAAAATAAACTCAAAAAGACCATTCAGGCAGAAGCTATAAAACACTCACCAAAGAGGTTTTTAACCCTCATGAAGAACATGGATCAAAGCATGCCATTTCTAAGAGGTGAACAAATAGCTACATGATATTAGTACTGCCATCCATTTATATATGCAGTTTATAATTCCACAGTCATTCGTGCTTATAATCTTACTTGATTATCAAGAGTCTTATAATAGACAAGTTAAATGAAGACTCATAACATGTGACAAGAAGAACTGGTCTTCAAACCTGGTCTTTTCCGACTTTCCCAGCTACTCCTTAGCATAAGCTGTGGTGTAAACATAGAGTAAGTCTGCATAATCAGGCCACTATACTTCCCTGAAATGGTCTGCCCACAGTGCTGAGGTTTTTGGTTTTTTAAAACTTTATTTCCTAGAAAACAAGAGCTAAGCTGGATCTGTAGTGCTTTCAGTTTTAATGGAAGACTTTCAAGTAGTAAGTGATATCATCCAATTCAGGGAAGTATGTTCCCTACCTCCTCCCCCTCCTAACCTCCCTACCAGCAGAGATGTATTTCAAGATTTTTAAGAGGAAGAGAGTGTGATAAAGAATATTCTCTAGTATTTGGTTGTCTATCACAGTGAACGTTACCTCACAGGAAGCAATCCCACCAATGGGATGACATATACACAACCAAGGGCACGACACACAGGGGTACCCCAGTTCTTAAACTGACCAGCTATGTGATCTCAGATGAGTTCCCTAATTCTCCTGAGATTTAATGTCCATATCTATAAATGCAAGCTATTTCTACCTCACAGTGTGGTTTCAGAATTAAAGGCCTCAGGAAAGTATATAAATGTCTAATCATTTGCAGCAATGTAATTGCTCTGTTCTCCACACTATGCACCAACGATGGAGATGGGGAGGCTGTTGAACAGCCTTCTGAGTACCTACTGTGTGCAAGACACCATGTTACTTTGTTAGCTGCTAGCTACTAGGGACACAGAGATACAGAATGGCTGCACTCAAAGGACTCTGACACAGAGTACAATAAATCTTGATTCAAAAACTACTTACATCTAAACAAATAGATGAAAACATGGTAGTCTTACCTCACAGAAAAATTCTTCCTCTGCATTTGCAAACATTAACTCATCTTTCTTTTGGATGTTCCTTTTTTTTTTGGAGTTGTTTATTCCAGCTTCCACAAACGTCTTGCTAATCAGAAGGTAAAAGTAGCACTTCCCACATGGCTTATTAGTTTTGTGTGCTTCTGTTAGTTCTTTCCTACAAGGCATACACACGGAATGTTTTATCTGCTGGGTTAGGTGGACTCCAGCAACAAACCAGAGCACAGAGAAAAGCAGTGAGACACCTTCAATGTGTTTTGCTGTGACTTAGACTTAAAGAACATGCATCCAATCTGGATGCTTCTATAGCAATGTTTTTTTACTTAGTTGGTTGTACCTCAGATTGATTATAGCACTGCTCTTTATGATAGATTGCATGATGAATCTCAGATTATGTATGCCCTGAGATATGGATAGGGAGCAACTATATGAGTCTCAGATTTATTTAATAACATCCTGCTCTGTCTATGCAGAAGTTGAAAATATTTAAGAATTTAATTTTTTCAAAGCAAACATTTAACCAAAATACACAAAGGCATACAGCCACAACCAATGCTACTACAGCATGTGACTGCTACTGTAGTCACTAAAGAGGACTAATTTCTGACGTACTACAGAAGTTGCAAGAACTAGTCCACAGAATGGCAATGAAATCTTTTTTTTTTCCTTCTAGTATTACACATAGCTCTATGTATCTGGCTGTCGCCAAACAAAAATAAATAGAAACTCAGAACTATCCACTTCAGCTTTCTTTTAATAGAGGATCAGGGCTGGCCCTGTGTCCCAGTGTTTTGAATCCCAGTCCTGGCAGCTTGAAAACATGCCAAAAACATATACACACACCAAATCCCAACAGAATGGAGAAAAGGAGGAGAAGGGACTGTGGCCCCTTTGGGGGCTGCCTTCTCCCTCTCCATCTCCTCTGTCTCTATCTGTCAAGTACATGTGCCTTCTGGCAGGCAGGGAAAAAAGAAAGGATGAAAAGAAAGCAAATGACTCTCCTATGAAACCAAATAAACATGAGCTCCGCTGATCCGGGGGGAAAAAAAAGAAAAAAAAAAAAACACCTTATTGCACCAGAAGCACAATCTGAACCCTAGCAGAAAAGATGGAAAGCAGTCAAATGAGTAAAACTGAAAAGCAGAATGGAAAATGGCACACCTAAAGGTTTCCAGAGTACAGTTAGAGTCCCACGGTCCCACAGGTATCTAAAGGGAAACTGCAACACGATGCTGCGACTTCTGAGAAGTAATATTCTGTAAAGGCCCTGTCTCCATTTCTTCCCCTGGGGGTGATTTCTCACTTTCTCAATCCAGCACATATGCCCTATGGCAAAATTAAAAAGCACAGGACATACCATTTTTAGTTCACTCAGTTCAGTTTACTAGAGACTTCCACACCTCTTCTTATATTTGAGATATTTTTATAAGCTCCTACATTAAGAAACAAAATGGGCCAGCAGATGGCATGGTAGTTAAGGTGCTAGATTTCCACATGGCTCACCACGGCTTAAGTCCCTGACCTGGCGGCTTGAAAAATCACAGCAGGCACATGTGCATGTGTGCCCAAGATCCTGGAAGAATGGAGTAGAAGAGATTGCAGTGTGGCCAACCCTTCCTGGGGAGGGGGTGATCTCTCACTTTCCTTTTTACTGTCTCTGTCTCTCTCTCTGGGGAGTGCACACACCCTAAGACAAAAAAATTCTTAAAGAAAAAGAAATTGCACCAGGAGCATGTGCATGTGTGCCAAAGAAACTGCACCAGCAGCATGTGCATGTGTGCCCAAAGTCCCAGAAGGAGAATGGAGAAGAGACTGCCATCCTCCCTGGGGAATGATTTCTCACTTTTCCTCTCCCTGTCTCTAGTGAGCATACATATGGCAAAAATCTTTAAAAAAGAAAAAAATCTTCAAGAAGCCAGAAACACTGTGTCAGAACTGTGAATTCATTAGCTATAAAACATACCAATAGATTTTAGGAATTTTACTGTTACTCCTGCTCAACATTTTTTTTTTTTTGAGTTATAGAAATTTGTTAAAAAAAAAAAAAAGAGAAACCCTCAATGGGGTAAAAAGTCTCTATGAAATTCATTCTACTTTTATACCATTTATACCTTTAAGATCATTAGGATTATGACAAATAAAACTTCAAGAAAGCCCAGTATTAATTACATATGCACCTCATAGGATGTTTCTTCATTTTCCTCACAATAACCACATTTTCCTCACTTAACCACATGTAGAACTCTTTTTATCTACATATTTCATTTAAATCACATTTCTGAACCTTCCTAGAAAAAAAATTACTGTTCAAAGGCATTTTCCAAAGTCTCTCACTGAAGTTGCTGATGCATGGGCAGAGCGATCTGTGGAGGGACATTGATGAATCTTTCACTGAGGAGAAAGCCTACGGGCTTGGTAGTGTCATTTAAAACCTTGTCCAGTTGTTCAACCATGCTCTTTTCACAGTTCTTCTCACAACAGCTTAGAATCAACTCCTTTATTTGTTCAGCACACTGGGTACCCTAGAAGCAAAGAGAAAGCCATTGCTTATAGGAAAAAACTTAAAAAGTGAAAGTTACCACTTTATCTTAGGGGTAGGGCAAAAGAAACTCAGAACTATTCATGTCAGCTTTCTTTTAACAGAGGATCAGAGGAATAAAGCTCTTACCACAGCCTTTAAAATCGTGTACATTTTCAGTATATCGGATTGCTTAAGTATTTCTCAAAGTAACTATACCTGGTTATTTACTATCCCATGATCAATGGTATGAGAGGGTTATAAATAATGCTCAAAAAATGCTGGAATAGCCACTCTAGTCCACCTCATAAAGACAGAAGTGTAAAATTCACTTGAAAATTAAAGGTTAAGTAAAGCCTGCATCACCTTTTGCGAAGGATAAGCGGCTGGTTTACTTTTTACCAGAACTCATCAGCAAGTCTATAAAGGAGATGAATCAGAACACCAGTAAACGCTAGTTCAGAAAGCAGCGAAGCCTCAAACAGTCACACTAAGCAAGTAGCAAAGAAAACAGCTGCAGGGACACATCATCGGTAGCTCCCGTGCCAATCCCAACATGAGTGACTGAACGGTCAGGCAATTCTCCACAGCTCGGGGCATAAATAACTTTAACTGGTACAGAGTACTCAAATAACACAGTACCACCTTCCTAATGAAAAGGGTTACAATAAGATTTCATTAGAGTACACATCCTTATAATTAATATCATTACCTGACATAAAAGACACTTTCGTCATGCATTAAAACGAAAGTAACCCATTTAGATACCACTCGGAGAACCCACCTTTTTTTCGGTTAAATTTAAAAGGCTTATGAAACCAAAAATTTCATCTTCATCCATATCATCATCGCTGTCTTCTGAAACATTCGTTTGCTATTTAAAAAAGAAAAACATATAAAAAGTTCATATTTGGTTGAGAAGGAGTATACTGCTAAGTCTCAGAACCTAGGTCTCTTTACCTTTTTACTTTTGTAAAGCAAAACCAGGGACGAGCAGATGGAGTAATGATTACATCACTGGACTCCCATGTAATCGACCACGGTTGGAGATCCAGACCCAGTAGCTTAAAACTCATGCTGGATGTGTGTGCATGCTCCCAAAATCTCAAGAGGAGAATGGAAAAGGACTGCAGTGTGGCCATCCCCACTGGGCGGAGGCGGGGGATGATTTCATTTTTGTGTACACTAAGTAGCATGTTACCTGGCCCACATCCTCTCACCTCCCTAGGCTCTGTTCCTCCTTTTACATTCTGGATAAGATCATCCTGCTCTAAATTTTTTTCCTTCTTTTTTCCTTATGTCAAAAAAAATTGAATTTAAAAAAAATTTTTTTAAAGAATTATTTATTTAATTCTATTTGTTATAATTATTATTTTAATTTAACCAAAGAGAGAGAGAGAGAGAGAGGGAAAGTAAGAAAGCAAGCCTCCAGGCCGAGGTCTCAAAGCAAGCCTCCAGGTCCAGGACTCAAACTGTGGTCAGCTATGTGGGAATCCAGCGCCCGTAACCACCACACCATCTGCCAACTCTTTAAAAAAATTTTTTTTTAAATTATACTCCCTGGAGAGAGAGAGAAAGAGAGAGAGAGAGAGAAATAATGCATCCCCCAATGGGACCTGTTCATGCTGCAATCTCTTTTCCTCCATTCCTTTAGGATCAGGAGCACATACACGTGTCCACTTTTCTTCACGCCACTGTGGCTGGGATTCAAACCAGTCAGCCAAGTGGGATCTGATTCTTATGCATAGCACTTAACTACTGTGCTAAGTAAGGGCCCGACCCCTAAATATTTAAGACATTTTCCTTTACCATATTCACAATATATAGTATCGTGAATCCAGAAGTAAAAACCTCATGAAATAAAGCATTTTAATTTGCTTTCTAAATGATTTGGCTGGAGTCTGCTCTTGCTTCTCTGCTGGCTCACACTGTTTCTCCTGTAACTCCTGATTCCAGAGCACTTGCCAATCCTGATCACTGGTGAAGTTAAACAAGGCTAAGTGCCATTCATGACGACCAGATGAGCAGGAGAGAACTAAAAAAGCAAGACAGGAAATGACAAATTAAGAAACTAGGATTAAGAATGAAATGGCTGGCTCCAACTTGAACTTCCTGGCTCTACTCGGATGGCCCTTCTACTCAGAAACCTCGATGCATTGTCCTCATTTCTTCTTTCACCTGCTGCCTATTTGCTCATCCAATTCGTAAACACTTCTCTGATTTCATCCCCAGCAGCCAGCATGGAGCCTGGCACAGAGCATGTGCTGAGTGAATGAAGTGAAAGAAGGCTGTTGCTTTTACACCGAAAGAAAGCAGGGATCTACAACTACCCCACAATTCCTCAAACCCGTTGTGGTGAGAACTGTCTTAAAAAGTTCCCGCATATCCTTCAGCACCATTAGTTCAGTTAGGTTAGGTGCTGTCTCTGACCCTCAGGAGGCAGGATGTTTACAGCTTTGAGGCGCTCCTAAGACCTCGGGTCACAGGGTAGAGCAGGTACAAGTGACAGCAGGGAGCAGGGAGTGGAAGCAGACCAGAGCCTGAGGAAAGGCCTGTGCACACTCTAAAGCAGCAAGGACTCTAAACCGACAATGCCCCTGGGAAGGAAGCTTAGGCAAAGGAGTTCCCCAAGTAGTTACTTGGCTTTAAAACAAGCAAAGCAGGACCAGGAGAGGGCATAATGGTTACATTGCTCGACTCCCACATAGTTGACCATGGTTTGAGTCCCAGAACCAGCTTAAAACTCAGGCTTGGCACGTGCGCATGTATGCCCAAAATCCCAAGAGGAGAAGGGACTGTGGCATGGCCATCCCCCAGGGATTGACATCTCACTTTCTGTCTCTCTGGCAAGCGTACACACCCTATAGCAAAAATCTCTCTTAAAAAAAAAAAATCAAAGCAAAACATGTCTGTTAAATCTGCATGTTACAGCGCAACAGTTCCTACCTGTTGGAACGAGGATGGAAGTAGCTTAGGTGTGGTGTCAAAGGCATAGGCAACTAACTATGTTCCAAGATGACAAAAGTCCTAAGTTCAACAAAAGAAGATGATATGAAAGTAAAGAATGAGAAGGTAATCATGAGGAGACTGTATCAGTGAGAGGACCAAGGGCATGTTTGGTCATGAAGGAGAAAGGGAAAAGGAGTCCAGAAAAAGAGTAATAGATAAACCAGCAAGGCCCCCAAGATCAAAATTCTATAGTTTCTCTACACTTCAAGGATGCTTAGCTACTGTGCCAAATCTATGAGGTAATGACAGACCAAGGGAAATTAAGGTTATCCAAGAAATGGTTACTTGATTATAAACAGCATTTCCCAGAATACTTCCAATTGTCTTCTCCCCAATACGGGCCCTGTCAATCATCTCGGCAGGGTCACACACGGTCTGTCTTCCCGTAGGTCTGGAGTCACCATCACATCTACAGCTGTCTCCCCAGTAAGAGCTCTCCCTAGTTGGCTCATTTCCCTGCCTATCAAAATAATAACTCCTAGCCCATCCCACCTGGCCCTTACCCTCTAAAGCTTCTTCATTCAACCCAATTTTTTTTATTCAATACCGTAGTGTTAAGTATTCATTGCAAGCGAAAATTCAGTAACATCTCGCCCCTAAATTTCTAGCTTCTCTATCCAACTGATGCTTATGCCCTTTTCTCTCAGCTCTAGAGACTGTCTTCTATAGACGTTTCAAATCTCTCCAATCCCAATGGCTCCAGCAAATGGTCTGGGCAGTCCCTCTCATGGGAACAAGAAGTCTGTGTCCTTGGGACACCTGAAGCATCTCTGTGGAAGTCAAAGAAGTCATAGTCATAACAATAGACCTATCTGTGTGATTATCCATTTAAATGGTCAATTCTACCATTAGATCAGCTCCTTCAAGAAAAAAACCACCGGGGGGCCTGACAGTGGCACAGTGGTAAAATATAACACTATGTGAGGCTGACCCACATGGGAAGGTTCTGGGTTCTGGCGTTCTCCCTGAATGCACCAGACACACACACACCCATCATCCAGGGCTGGCTGAAAATGGCGGTGAGCTGTAGCATGAATAGCCTGTCTCAGATGCTCTCTATTTCTCTTGCTCATGGAAGAAAGGGGCCTGACAGTGGCACAGTGGTAAAATATAACACTATGTGAGGCTGACCCACATGGGAAGGTTCTGGGTTCTGGCGTTCTCCCTGAATGCACCAGACACACACACACCCATCATCCAGGGCTGGCTGAAAATGGCGGTGAGCTGTAGCATGAATAGCCTGTCTCAGATGCTCTCTATTTCTCTTGCTCATGGAAGAAATAAACTTTTTAGAGATGCTGTCTATTTCTCTTGCTCATGGAAGAAATAAACTTTTTAGAAAAGAATTAAAAACAACTGTTTTTTTTAGGCCAGCAGGTGGCATGGAGGTTAAGGTGGCTGGATCCCAGATGGCCGACTGCATAGTTTAAGTCCAGGAATCGGCAGCTTGAAAATCACACTAGATACATGTGTATACATACCCAAAATCCAGAGAGGAGAACGTAGAAGGCACTGCAATATGGCCACCCCATTTCTCACTGCCCACTGTCCCGTCCCTCTGGTGAATACACGTGCCTTATAGCAAAACTAAAAACACAATCAAACAACTGCTTCTCATACACACCCATCAGGTCTTATGACACTAATCAGCTACAGATCTGTTCGTGTGATGAAAGAGCAGGTGGTCTGCTTTCTCCAGTGCCCGAGTAAAAGCAATGTACCATATGTTTTCTTTTGTTACCTTTACTTTTAGTGCCATGAGGCTACTAATGTCAGAAGCGCCAAAAAGTGTCCACTATATATTTAGTTAGTAAAGATAATGGCGACCCTATCATTCAGTGTCAGAATTTAAGTGGTGTAAAACCCAGATTAGGGTGGTGTAGTGGTTACATCACTGGACTCCTACATGGCTGACTGTGGTTTGAGCCCTGGACCCAGTGGTGTAAAAATCATGCTGAGTGAATGTGACCAAGATTACAAGAGGACAATGGAGTGTGGCCATACCTCCTGGGGAGTGATTTCTCACTTTCCCTCTCACCATCTCTGTTTTTCTCTCCAGGGAGTACACTCACCCTATGACAAAACCTCTAAAAAAAACCATTCAGACTAGGGTGTTTGAGAAATGAATAGGAAGAATGGAGGTGGAGACCATGAATAAGACTACTTTTTAAGAATTATGGCTTTGAAAACAGTGAGCTAGATGGCTGAAAGTAAGGTAGAGTGGAACATTAGGCTGAAATGGAGTTTTTATTTGTTTGGCTTTTCATGACAGCTTAGACAACAGATGCTAGGAACAGGAAACAGACAGCAACAGTGATGGTCACACATACATAGCACTTGCTCTAGGTCAGGCACTGTTTGAAGCACTTGGCAACTCATTTCGTCCACATACCAGGCAGATACTAGTATCGTTTCCATTTTTAGAGTTAGAAACGGAGACAGATTAAGGTAACTGTGGCAGACTACATCTCCCATCCGAAATTCTCTTTAGTCTGAGTGACCACGACATTCCTTCTATCAAGTAGTGGGGTTTATATGCCCTCCTCTGGGTAAAACTCTGTGTCTGTGCTTGATCAAGCAAATGAAAATGACACTGTATCATAAGATGCTATGTATTGGGACCAGCATATAGCTTAATGGTTATGTTGCTAGACTCCCATGTAGTGGTTCAAGTCCCAGACCTGGTGGCTTGAAACTCATATTGGGCACAAGTGCATGCATGCCCAAAATCCCGAGAGAATGGAGGAGAAGGGATTGTGGTATGGTCATTCCCGAGGGGGTGATTTCTCGCTTTCTATCCATTTGTCTCTCCAGAGAACATATGTACCCTATAGCAAAAACCTCTCTCACTCTCAAAAAAAAAAAAGATACTATATATTTTTACTATATATTTCTATTCTCTTGGGCCATTGCTTCTAAGAACCAAACCACATGGAGAGGAACCAAGGACCCTGTCTCTGAGTCCTCGCTGAGCTCCTAAACACCTGTCAGCATTAACTTCCCAATAATGTGAGTGAACCACCTTATAGGTGAATCCTCTAGCCCTCACCTGAGCCTCAACAGGTAATGTGACACAGACCGAGAGCAGAGATGAGTGGTGCCCGCTGAGCTCTGTCCCGATTACAAATCCACACGCCAAACCGATGACTATTACTGTTCTAGGACACTAAGCATGGGGTAGTTTGCAGGTGACATGCACAGAACCAGGATCCAAGCCAGTCCTCAGTGTGTTGGACCCTCTACCATATCTACCATGATGACAGTTTACTCTCTCAAATGTTCTCTCCCTCTGCTTTGCAGGATACCACTCTGCTGCTGTTTCTTCTAACTTCCCTAGTCACTTCTTTCGATCTCCTTTGCTGGCTCTGCCACTTATTTTACTCATCCAAGTACGGTTGGTATTACCAGGATGTCTGCCTCTTACCTGGGCAACCCCAACCACTTTCATAACGTCAATGACTATTTGCCTGTCAAAAACTCCCAAGTCCATGGGCTCCTGCTGCTGCGCATACATCTAATTTGTATGTGTCACAGGTTGTTCAAAACAAAACATACAAATCCAAACTTGTATTCCTCCTCTTTTTTTTCCTTAAGAATTTTTTTGCCTTTGTGTGTTTGTTGGAAGAGAGGAAGAGAGACAGAGATAGTGAGAAGGCAATTAAGAAATCAGCCCCCAGCGGGATGACCACACCACAGTCCTTTTTCCTCCATTCTCCTCCTGGGATCTTGGGCATGCATGCACACATGCCCGGTGTGATTTTCAAGGCGCTAGGTCTGAGACTCAAACCGTGCTTGGTCATGTGGGAGTCCAACAATGTAACAGCTATGTCATCTGCTAGCTCCCATAATCCTCCTCTTAACCTGATTTTTCTCTGTGTTTCCTTGGTTGCTCAAGCCAGAAACCTGGGAGTCATCGTTGACCCCATTTTTCTGCCACTCTCAGACCCCATGACATACTAAGCCCCATCATATTTCATCTCCCAAACATGTGGGTCAGCTCCCTTCTCTCCCTCTCCATTGCCACTGTGTGGATTATACATCTAATAATCCCCGATCGCTGCACCAGCTTTCTGACTACTCTCCCTTCCTCAAGTGATACTGCCTCCCAGTCGGAGCTGAACAGGATAGAGAACTCATTTAATCAGAATAAGCATAGTTGTCCTATTTACCTTAATCACACTCCCAATATGGTTCTGTTGAATTAAGAGATCTGTTAGCTCTGCAATGTTCACAGGAGCCTTTAGGAAAAGCTAAAGTGAGACAAAAAAAAAAAAAATCTTTTTAATTAAGATCAAAGCAGGATGTCTGATCAAACTTCGAATTCTACATTCAAATAAAAATAATGCAATTTCAATAACTTGACCAAAAAGATGACCAAGAAAAGCAATCTCAAGATTAAAAGAAAAGCCCAGCAGAGTCAAAGAAGCTAAAAGTTAGGGAACTTCAGAGAAGAGGTAGTCAGTGGTAAGATAGGGGGTATGGGGGAGGGAAAGAAAAAAGAGAAGAAAGATGAGCTTAGGCTGAAGAATTTGGTGGCCAGAGGCTACAAAGGTTAGAGAGCCAGAGTGATCTCACAGAGAGGAGAGGAATAAGCAGAAGCAGCCAGAGCAGGTTTTTTAGCAATGAATGAGCAGTAAGTTACGTGGCTGTTATATAAGAACTGACTTACCCTACCAAGTTTGGAGGGGAATTAGAGAAAACAGAATAGTAGCTCAAGTAATAAGCAGACCAAAGGAAAAATGTTTTAGGACACAAAATAGCAACAGAAGGGATCTAAGAGCACACAAATAAAGGAATGAGGCTGAGAAAAGAAAAACCATTCTTCCTTCAGGGCAAAGTGGAAAGGGGAGAAATGGGAATTTTGAAAGGACAAAATTCAAGAAAGTTTCTGTTCAATGACCTGCAGAAAGTAAAAGGCAATACCTGCTGCAGTAACTTCTTAATTCCGTCATAATCATTATGTGAGATGGAATAAGCTTCAAAGTCAATATTCACTTCCTGTAAATAACACAAAAAATAGGTTGTCATAAAAAGCTTCCTAAGATAATTCAGACATTATTTTCCATTTTGCAGGTTTCCCCCCCATCTACTTCCATTATTTTAGGCTATTTATTCATTTACAGAAGATAGAAAAACAATAAAAAGAAAATGAGGGGCCAGCAGATGGTATAGTGGTTATGTAGCTGGACTCCCACATGGCTGATCACGGTTTGAGTCCCAGACCCAGTGGCTTGAAACTTACCCTGGGTGCGTGTGCAAGCGTGCTCAAGATCCCAAGAGAAGAATGGAGGAGAAGGGACTATGGTGTGGCCATCCTTCCCAGTGGTGATTTCATACTCTCCCTCTCCCTCTGTCTCTTTGTCTCTCTGGCAAGCACATGAGCCCTAAGGCAAAAACCACTTAACAAAAATAAATAAATAAAAATAAAATGGTATCTGAAGAAATGTCGGCTTCAAAGCAGGCTAACATTGGCAAGATTGCCATCTGTGTGGATTACAAAGCACCTCCAAACTGCTTCCCTGTGTTAGACAGAAGTCTGAGAGGATCGAAACACTTGGAGTGACCTAGTTTAAATCTGAGAAAGTCTGGTCCAGTCACAGTAGCCACAAAGGAGAAATTATTATTTACTTGACAGCAGAAAGGATGGACAAAGGACAAAATCATTCTTCAGAAGTCCTTGGAATTGCCAAGAGCTTGATTTATCCCATGATTTTGATGCTATGTTTTACACTCTTGAACATTTAATGGGTCAAGCACTATGCCAGGCACTTGAGATGAAATGGGAGTGAAGCAGACATGAAGGCTCCTGCTCTTGGAAGCTCATAGTTTAAGCAGGAATATAAAGAAAATATTCACAGAGAGGCTGGCAGGTGGCCTTCTGGTTACAGGCGCTAGACTCCCACAGGGCCGACCATGGTTCTAGTCCTGGACTTGGTGGCTTGCTTTTTCACTTTTTGTCTCTCTTGCTCTCTCTCTCTCTGAACCTCTCTGGTCACATTTAAATAATAAATAAAATTTAAAAAAAGAAAATATCCACGGAAATAAACGTAAAATTATAACATGCTATAAAACAAAGGTACATAGTGTAATAGTAACTCAAAAATCAGGAAGTCAGAAAGTTAGGAAAGGATTCCTTAAAGAGGTGAGACTTGGGCTGGGAACTGAGAACAAGTGAAGAGTGTTCCTGGCACAGAGAACAGCACAAGCTAAAGCCCTAAAACAAGAGGAATTATGGTGAGTATAAAAGGCTAGAAGGAGGTATGTGTAACTACGTTTCTATCTCTGCAAAACAACAGAATCTAAGAGATGATGTCACTGAACTATGCCACAAATAAATGAAAGTAGCACTTCATTTCAAAAAAAATAAAATCTGGGTCATCTGGTGGCATGGTGATCAAGGTGGCTGGATCCCACACGGCTGATTGCCATGTGTGAGCAGTCACCCCAGGGGTGGTCACTTCTCAATCCCTTCTCCTCCGTTTCTCCTTTTAGGATTTTGGCCACACGCAAACATGCACACAGTACGTTTTTCAAGCCATCTGGTCCAGGACTCAGACCACACAGTAGTCCATGTCAGAGTCAGCTGCCTTAATCAACATGCCACCAGCTGGCCCGTGATTACTTTAGAATTTATTTAGGGGGCTAGACACTGTAGTACAGTGGTAAAGTGTGAAGATCTGTGAGGCCATCGCACATTGGGAAGTTCCCAGTTTGAGTCCAGAGACCTCCCTGAGCATGGGCTCGCCCATGATTTAAGACTTGCTGAAGACTGAGGGTGGATCATGACGTCAAGACCCTGTGGAGGTTCTCTATATCTCTCTCTCTCTCTTGCTCGTGGAAAAAAACCAAATGCTTATTTGAGATAGAAAGACAGAGAAAGAGAGAGAGAAAGGCTGATTTTTTTTTTTTTTTTTTGACAGCCTCTGGCCAGGTAGGGATCCTCCCAGCTCCTTGGCCGGCTAGGACTGCAGGTATAAGCCGTGGTGTCACCTGTTTTAGGTGAGGCTGGGAATTTAATCTGGACCTCCCACTGACCTCAGTTTCTGAGAAACAGTATCTTAGCAGTGTGAGTCACTGCAGCTGGACCTAGCATGATTACCATTACTCCTGAGTAAATCCTTACAAGTAGAATGACTGAATCAAAGGACGTACACATTTTAAATTTTTTTTTTTGAGAGGTTTTCACTATAAGGCGTGTGCACTCGCCAGACAGACAGAGACATAGAGACAGAAAGCGAGAAATCACCCCCCAGGGGGGATGGTCACACCGCAATCCCTTCTCCTCCATTCTTCTCTCAGGATCTTGGGCATGCACGCACACACGCCCAGCATGAGTTCTAAGCCACCGGGTCCGGGAAGCAAACCACGGTCAACTACATGGGAATCCAGTGACATAGCCATTAAGCTAACTGCTGGTTCCCACATATTTTAAATTTTGATGTTTAACTACTGTCGAATTTCCCTCCATAAAGATGATATCGATTTAGTCTCATCAATGATGATCATTATCCAAACTTTAATGCTTGGCATCTGATAAACTTTTCACATTAATTCAAGGCGCACTGGTTTCTGTACGCCAAAGTTGGCAGAAATAGCCAGTTCTTTAAGTGAGAAATTGTTCAAAGGCACTTAAGACAAGGAGTCAAAGCGCTCATCTCTAATGGAAGACTTACCTTACCCATGCTAGTCTCGCCGTAACTCTGCATCCATACTTGCCTGTATCCTTCCCTCTATGCTCATTCCGACTTACGTTTATCTCTTTTATTTCTCATGACTCTCTCTTGCTTATTCTGATCCAGCCATCCTGGCTGCCTTTCTGTGCCTCAACCATGAGGACTTCAGATTTTCTTATAAATGAAACAGAAAGCCAGTGGAGCACTCTGAGCAAGGAAGTCCAAATAGTCCTAGAAAATCTCTCTGGCTTTAATTGCAGTCGGGGAACAAAACTGGACAAAGGCATGCCAGTTAAAAACTGTCACAGGAGCCCAGGTGACAGACAGTGGAGGTGTGGACTATGATGGTCAGAGAATCAATGATGAGAAGTGTTTGGACACTGAAGTAAAGTTATCAGGATTTACTGATGGAGTAGATGTTGGATAAGGAGAGGGGAAGAATTAAAGTTAACTCCCAGGTTTGAGTAACTGGTTAATTTGGGACCCACTTTCAGAAATGGTGAAGATTAGCAAGGGGACAAGAATGACAAATTTTGTTTTGGGTGAGTTTGAGGTACCTATTTAGACATCCAGTAGTCTTAAGAATCACTCAGTCCAAATTATTCCCTCAACAAATTGGAAGTGCCTATGATGTCAGGGTTTATGGTATTAGCTATTCTGAAGACAAGAACCCAGTTAATTCTATGAGACCATAAAACCAAAGACTCTGACCAGGGCCTGGGTCAGCTGTCCCAGGGAGACGAAAAATACAGCTTAGCTGAGATCTGAACAAGGAAGGAAAAACTATGTAGAATACAGAAGAGAATTTGAGTTCTAATAGGCTGCGAAGGATAGTGGAGGGGGTACAGGAAGATGTTAATTGATGGAAACAAAATCACAAATAAGAACAATACCTAGTAGTATAGAATACAGTTAACAGCATCTCAGAGTAATAGAAAAAGAAGACTCTGAACCGTGACCAACACTGATAGCAATCGGGTGAGATGATGCAGACACTAATTATCCTCATTTAATCATTACACTTTGTATTCTTGCACTGAAAAAAAAATCTCACTGTACCCACATAAATATGTACATTTTTTATATGTTATAGGTTCTATGGCAGAATGGGTCAGGAGGCCTTGAAGACCTGACAGAGGATCCATGTGAGTGAAGCATGCAAAATGAACAAGATGGACAGCTGCTGCAAGGGAGAGAGAGGATGAACTCTGAAGGCCCTCGAAGGTACATTAAGGATCTGGGGCTTTAGGCTGAGAACTAAAGACAGCCACTGAACAACATCGTGGCAGGCTTCTGGAGGTGGTGAGGACAGCCGGGCAGCGGCAGGACTTCACAACGTCATCAGCATGGAAAGCAATGACTGTGTGCGAGAAAGAAAAAGTGAAACCCGAGTAAGCGTGTATCCTCTCGGGTTTCCGCTAGCAGGCCCTCAGAGACAGGGAAGTCATTACTGCTCGCACTCACACCATTTTCACACAGCTCGGTTGCCAAAGTTTTTTTTAATCAAATTGGGGTTTATACCAACCGCCTGTACTTCTCACCTCGTCAACAACCTCATCCTCTTCGTCCTCTTCTTCCTCACTGTCTTCGTCACTGCCTTCGTCCTCATCCTCGTCTTCCTCCTCTTCGCCATCGCGCAGAACCGCAGCCACCGGCGGCGGCAGCACCCCACTCCCCACGGCTCGCCGCTTGGACCTGGACGCCATGCTGCTGCCCACACCGCGCCTGCGCAACTTCCCCACGCCTGCCCTTCCCGACCAACCCAAACTAGCCGAGGGGGCGGGCGAGCGCGAAGAACCTCGGCGCTGAGTCGGCTTTAGCTCCGGTGCCCCTTCTGGAGCCCACGACCGTGATTTCTCAAAGTCAAATCTACCTGTGGGCCCTATATTGGCCTACTTTTCCTGCCTAAAACCTGTTCGGGCCTCACCAGTCCCGCGAGGTAGGTGTCGCCGCCCACGTACCGGTGAACACAACGAGACCCGCGGACCTGCAGGCGCCCGCCGGCAGTCCCTATTTCTATGTGACAAAGTGGGGCCCCCTAGTAGGGGCCTTGGCTGGGATGACCTAGACTGGCTTCACTTGGAAGATCAGCAGATCCTTGCAGATACTCTCGCGCCAGTATCAGACCTCCGCACTCTGCGGGGGCTGCCTTACTCAGCTTGTCAAGTGTTTGTCGGTGATGGCAGGAGTCTGATCGTTTCCCTACTACCCTAGCTGACCCTCTTGAAGCTTGTTTCTGGACCTGGCGTTGCGACCTTAAATGCTCCAGGGCCAGTGAGGTTATCTAAATTAAAGACTGCAGCTGATTTTGAGACGATAAAGTGGAGAGTACTGTGGCAAACAGGAGCGTGTGCGTGTGTGTCCTCCTCAGCTACCACCAGTTGTGGCCAAGTGGAAATACTGGTCCATCGGGGTCAGATCATTCCATTTCAAAAGAAGCTGAAGTTTCAGAATCTTCAAGAAACATCTTGATTCCTAAAATCTGTGCCAAATAGAATGTATCTACTAGTCAGGTTCATCCTACAAGCTTTCTGAGAATGAGACTTATGGTTCTGTGTTTTTTCCTCTGTAAAGTAGGGGGAGTGGGTTGGATATGTTTCATTCTAAAAATGGAATGAAGGAGCTGCCCCTAGGAGTGAGGTGGCTATCCTGAAGGGATTTAAGCAGAAACATGATAACCTCTTCTTATTGATCCTTCATCAGGGAGATAGAGTAAGGGTACAACAAAGGCCCCCTTTATTCCACAGTCCCCATGATTGTGGTCTATGAGTTCCATCTTTCCTGAGAGTTTCCTATCTACCACATTATGTGAATATTAATATATTTACATATCGGGACTCCACATCTGATGAGTCACTTTAAATGACCACTTTAGGTCCCACAACTGTGCAAAAACATCTTCCTATAATGTATAAGAGAGGAAACTGTCAAAAAATATTAAAAAAAACACGGTTAGAAAAAAGACTCAAAATGCACATGCCAACATACCAATAGAGTTGCATTGAGACATAATGGGTAATTTTAATATTTTTTCTCTATACTTTTTTTTAAGAGAGATTTTTACTATAAGGTGCATACTCTTGCTGGAGAGAGAGAGACAGACAGAAAGTGAGAAATCACCCCACATGTGGGATGGCCATGCTGCAGTCCTTTCTCCTCCACTATCCTATTGGGAATTTGGGCACACATGCACACACGCCTGGTGTGAGTTTAAAGCTGTTGGGTCTGGGACTCGAAGGATGGTTGGCCATATGGGAGTCCACCAGCATAAATCCTATTGGGAATTTGGGCACACATGCACACACGCCTGGTGTGAGTTTAAAGCTGGTGGGTCTGGGACTCGAAGGATGGTTGGCCATGTGGGAGTCCACCAGCATAACCATTGCGCCATCTGCTGGCCCCTCTTTATACTTTTTTAATATGGTAAATATACATTTTATAATATAAAATTTACTATTTTAGCTAATTTTTTTCCTTTTTTTTTTGGAGGGAGAGGTTTTTGCTGTAGGGTACATGCGCTCGCCAGAAAGAGAGAAACAGAGAGACAGAAAGTGGGAAATCACCCCCCCCCCCCCAGGGGGAATGGCCATACTGCAATCCCTTCTCCATTCTCCTCTCGGGATCCTGGGCTCGCACACACCCATCCCCGGCATGAGTTTAAGCCACCAGGTCCAGGACTCAAACCGCGGTCGACTACATGGGAATTCAGTGACATAGCCATTACGCTAACTGCTGGTCCCTATTTTATCTATTTTTAAGTGTACAGTTCAGCATTAAGTTTTGGCACTGAGTACATTCCCTTTGTTGTGCAGCCATCACCATCATCCATCCTCAGAACTTTGCCACTTGTAAACTGAAACTCTGTACCCATTAAACGATTACTCCGGCCAGGTGGTGCTGCAGTGAAATGCAGTGCACTGTGAGGCAGTCCCCACCGGGGAAGGTGCCTGGCTTAAGTGCGGAGGTCGTCCTGAGTACTCCGGACACATGCTTACCCATGATCTGGCTGGCGCTAGCTGAAGACTGGGGATACACCATGGCGTTAATGCCCTGTTGTCTCATGGAAGAAATAAACTGTCTCTCTTATGGAAGTAATAAACTTAAAAAAATAAAACAAGGGCCAGCGAGGTGGCATAGTGTTTAGGGTAGCTAAATCCCATAGGACCAACTCTACAGTTCTAGTTCTGGATCTGGCAGCTTGAAAAAAACAACACTGGGCTTGGGTGCTCAAAATCCCAAGAGGAGAATGGAGGGGAAGGGATTGCAGCATGGCCATCCTCCCACCCCCCCAGAGTGATTTCTCACCTTTCCTCTTTCTCTCTGTGTGTCTCTCTCCTGCAAACACACATGCCCTATGGCAAAAAAAAAAAAAAAAAAAAAAATGCCACCATTCTTCTCACCCAGCCCTTGGCATCCAACTTTCTACTTAAAGTCTCTATAAATTTGACTACTCTAGGAATCATATAAATAAAGAAAAACTATTCTTTTTGTGCTTGGTTTGTTTTGTTTAGCATAATGTCTTCAAGGTTTATCCATGGATTTCCTTCCTGTTAAAGCTAAATAAAATTCTATGGGGTGCATTTATGTGTGTGTTTGTGTGTGTGTACACAACTTAATACATTTTGTTTATCCATTTATTTTTTAGGGGGGCACTTAGGTTGCTTCTTCCACAGTTCAGCTATTGTGAATAATGCATTCTTCACAAATATCTGTTTGAGTTTCTGTTTTGAATCCCTTGCAGAGATATATATACCTAGAAGTGGAATTGCTCAATCATATGATAATCCTGTTTTTAATTTTTTGAAGAACTATGCTTATTTTGTATTTTTCAGATTTTCCACAATGACCATGAATTGCCTTACTAAGTTAGAAAAATGCCTTACTTTGTGCCCTCAGATTACTTCCCAATGTTGAGCTCATGGTCAGAGTGTGAATTAGAGTAGCAAATGTGAATAAATAGCCCAACTGGGGTTTGTCATTCAAGAAAATGCAATAGTGATCCCAGGGAACTTAACTCTGCCAGGGACCAGATTGTTTACCATTCACTCAGTCTTTGTCTTTGGCTCAGCATTTATCTCTGTCTCTCTCTCTCTCTCTCTCTCTCTTTTTGTTTTTTTTTTGCCTTAGGGCACATGCACTCACCTGAGAGAGAGACAGAGACAGTGAGAGGGAAAATGAGAAATCATCCCATAGGGGGAGGGCGGGCGGAGGCCACACCACAATTCCTTCTGCATTCTCCTCCCAGGAGCTTAGGCACACACGCGACCAGCATGGGTTTCAAGCCGCTGGGTCCAGGACTCAAACTCATGGTCATAAATCCAGCAACATAACTGCTATGCCATCTGCTGACCCCTCAGCACTTATCTTTTTTTTTTTTTTTTTGGAGAGGTTTTTGCTATAGGGCGCGTACGCTCACCAGACAGACAGAGAGAGACAGAGGACAGAAAGTGAGAAATCACCCCCCAGGGGGGATGACCACGCCACAATCCCTTCTCCTCCATTCTCCTCTTGGGATCCTGGGCATGCACACACACGCACCCAGCGTGTTTTAAGCCACCGGATCCAGGACGTGATCCGAGGTCGACTACATGGGAGTCCAGTGACATAGCCATTACGCTAACTGCTAGTCCCTCAGCATTTATCTTAAAGGAGCTAAGAGTTGGTACCAAGGGTTAGGAAAATGAGCGTGAGCTTCAGACCTCAATTCATTCAGACCTCTGCCACTTACCCAAACCTCCCAGAGATTTGGTTTCTCACTGCCTGTAAGATAAAAATAGTAATATAGACTTTGCAGGACTTTTAAAATTTTTAATGTGTTTTTAAGATGGAAACTCACTATAAGGCCAGACTGCGCTCAAACTCTTACTTCTCTGCCTCAGCCTCCCCAGCAACTGGGACTTGGTGAAACTGAGCAAAGATCCTCTAAAAAGACTTGGCCTAAGGTTTCCCTTTCTCTGTTAAGAGGAAAAATAGAAATTAACAGGAACTAGGTTAAGTGAGTAGTATATCATTGCTGACATTAGCTAGTAGGAAATAGTTGAGATAATAGTAAATTAAGCATTTTAGGCCATTTGGTCCAAAGCTCCCACATAAAAGTAAGATAAGATTTTGACTCAAATTCTTAAGATGTTTTACAGAATAGGGAGCATGTAAGTGGAAATTCCTGATGTATAACACACAGAACTGACTGGATGGTGCCATAAAACTTGATAGTTGTCTCCTCCAAGAATAGAAAGTGATTATTTAAAACCTAACCAATAAGAAAACCCACAAGATGATCCTGCCCTCTTGATTAATCATAGAGCTGATCAAGGACCTGAGACCCTTGCCTTTAATTCTGTCTATAAAAATACATGCCTGGGACCACAACAGTGGCTTGGAGGTGAAGGTGCTGGATCCCACATAGCCCACTGTGTAATTCAAGTCCCAGACCCAGCAGCTTGAAAATCACATGGGGTAAATGTGTGTGCATGCCCAAAATCCTGAGAAGAGATTGGAGAAGGAGAGATCACAGTGTGGCCATCTCCCCGGGGGTGACTTCTCACTCTCCCCACCCCTGGCAAGTACATGCACCCTATAGCAAATAGCAAAAACTAAAACAAACAAGAAGGCCCACGCACACCTGTGGGCCTTCAAGGAGACTGGTGTTTCAGCACTAGCTGTCTGCTTTCCTTAATTTGTGCATTGCCGTAAAGCCAGATTTCCTCTCACCATATTGCTGGGATGGCGTTTTGGCTTTGTGGTGCCAGGCCAGCTGATCCAGTTTGTATTTGGTAACACAAGTACGCCCTACTGTGCTACTTCGCATGTTTAAATGAAGATCATAGGGACTGCCCCTATAGCCTAGTGGTTAAGAGACCCAGATCCCACATTGCCGCAATTCAATTCCTGGCCCTGAGGCCTTGAAAAATACACTGTGTGCCTGTGTGTCTGTGTGTGCCCCAAATCCTGATGGGCTGGAGAAGGGATTGCAGTGTGACTGTACCTCATTGGAGGGGTGCTTTTTCTCTCTTTCATTCCACCCTCCACCTCCAGAGTCCCCTCTCCCCATCTCTGGTGAGCACACACACTCTACGGCAATCAAGAAAAAAAAAATGAGGATTGTAATCTTGCATGGAAAATGCTTATAGCTCAGTGTCATGGTTAATTTTACATCAGTTTGACTGGATCATAAGATGCCCAGCTATCTGATTAAACATGATTTCTGCGTAGTACATCTGTGAATATGCTTTCTGAAGAGATTACCGTTTGAATCCATAGTCTGAATCCATTGTCCTCCTCAAAGTGGGTTGACTTTATCCAGTCCATTGGTGCCTAAATAGAACAAAAAGGAGAAGCAAGGGAGGATTTGCCCTCTCTCTGCCTAACTGCTTGAGCTGGGATATATTCTTCCCCTGTGCGTCTGGTGCACAGGCCCTCGGACTCAACCTGGATCTATACCATCAGCTCTCAAGCCTTCAAACTATACCATCAGCTTTCTCGGTGTCCAGCTTGCAGAATGCAGAGCATGGGACCTCTCAGCCTCCATAATTGCAGAAACCACTACCTTACATTAAGTCTCTTTATAGCTAGCTGTGTGTATATCCTATTTGTTCTGTTTCTCTGGGGAATCCTGACTGATCCACTCAGTAAACAACATGGAGTAAGTGCTCAATGAAAGGGTGGCAATCATTATTGCTCATATTCAGAGCAGCAGGACACAGAAAGTGTATGTTTGAGGCCTGGTTCTTACTAGCAAGTGGCCTTAGTCTAGTCAGTTCCTATTTCTTTTTTCTCTTTTCTTTAAGTGCCAGAGGGTGCATACATTTGCCTGAGAAAGAGAAGACAGGGAGAAGGGAACCCCCAATGGGATGTAGTCATGTTGCAGTCCCTTCTCATTTTTCCATCTTGTTGGGGTTTGGGTCATGCATCCACACATGCCTGGCATGTTTCTTAAGCCAAGAGGGCCAGGATTCAAACTATAGTCAGCCATATGGGATCTGGCTGCCATAACCACTAGGCTGCAGGGCTGACCCAGTTCTCTGTTTATTTAAATACAAGTAATCATTTCTACCCTTTTTAAAGGTGCTGGGTAAATTAAAAAGTGTGGTTTTTACTGCAATGTAAACAAATACTTACTGAGGATCTACTATGGGAAAGAAAGTCCCTTAGAAAAGCCAGTGATGAAGAAGCCCCCAGCCCTTTTCAGAGATGCAGGAACTGAGACTAAGGGAAGAGCAGCCTGAACCAGAATCTAGGCCTTGGCCCTGTGCAGGCACCTTCCACTTCACCAAGCCTCTTCCCAAAGCCCAAGGTTCTGATGGGATAACCTGTCTGTGCGTGCTTATCAGTTGATTTCTTTCTCAATCGGCCTAATAGTATGAGACTGTAGCCTAGCAAAGAACTGTCACAGTAGATCCTCATCATTTTACATTTGACTTGCTTTCAGCGATGATAGAAAAGAAATAAGGTAGTGATTTTTTTTTCTAGTCCTCTAGCACATCTCAGGGAATCTCTGAATGATTATGAAGTAAAAACTTAAGTTTTAGGCTAGCATCAATTTAAAAAAAAAAATAATGCCAGTGGGTACATGTATTTATAATTAAAATAAGTACTTTGTACTATAGTGATATTTTATAGCCTGTACCTCCCCTCCCCCCAGCATTTTCATATGCAAAGTATATGAGTGGGAGCATATAGCATGGGGGCTAAGAGCACAGATTTCAGAGCCAGATTGCCTGAGTCTGAATCCCAGCCCCACCACTTAGCAGTTCTGAAACTTCCTCATAGAGTCAATGCACATAAAACTCCGAATAGTCCTCAGCAGGTCGTAGGTGCTCAGTAAATGTGTTACCTGTTATTATTGTCTTCTTTGAGTCACTCAGCAGCCCTGTGGTTTAACATGGCAGAAGTTATTTCCATGTAACAAGGGAGAAAACAGGAAAGTAAAAAAGCTGGGAGCAGAGCCCAGATTACTTGGTCTTGAGGCTTGTGCTTGTTCTGTGATACCATCCTCCTTCCTCAGGTTATCCTTATAGAAAAAGCTGGAGATAAGAGGACAAACAGAAATGAGAAAAGGAGAGAGAAATATGTAAACAAGAAATTTCCCATTGCTTTTTTACTTTTTTAGGGAGATGTTTTTGCTATAGGATGCATGCGCTCCCTGGAGAGACAGACAGAGAACAAGAAATCCGCTCCCTCCCCCCCCCCCCCCAGGGAAATGGCACACCACCAACACCTCTTTCTC
>NW_006159577.1:1194127-1272297 GCF_000334495.1 Tupaia belangeri chinensis
TTTTTTTTTTTTCCAGAGAGATTTTTGCTACAGGTTGCTTGGGCTCACTGGAGAGACAGAGACAGAAGGCGAGACATCACCTCCTGGGGGGATGACCACATTGCACTTCTTTCTCCTCCATTCTCCTCTCTGGATTTTGGGCACTCACGCACATGTACCCAGCACGTTTGAAGCTGCCAGGTCTAGGACTCAAACCACAGTCGACTGTGGGAGTCCAGCGATGTAACCATTACGCCATCTGCTGGTCCCTCCCATTTT
Source organism: Tupaia belangeri chinensis (assembly GCF_000334495.1). Taxonomy (NCBI): domain Eukaryota; kingdom Metazoa; phylum Chordata; class Mammalia; order Scandentia; family Tupaiidae; genus Tupaia; species Tupaia belangeri. The sequence continues at coordinate 1,194,386 of NW_006159577.1, forward strand.
TCTCAATAGCCGAACTCCTACCTGCCTTCCTGGTCTTCTCTCAGCACTCTGCCTGCTACACTGCAGTTGCTCTGGACTACTCTCCTTCCCTCAGACCCGACTACCTCAGAGCGTCTGCAGTATGTTAACTCTCACTCAGGCTTCAGACCTACTTCCTCAGGGAAACCTTTCTTACCTCTGTATTAGGATATAGGTTTGACCACGCTAACAGACATCCAAATCAACAGTGGTTGAAACAGCACAGGGCTTTGAGCCAGCAGGTGGCATGGTGGTTAAGGTGCTAGACTGCCATGTGGCTGCCTGAGGTTCAAGTCCTAGACTTGATGGCTTGCTTTTTCACTTTCTCTCTCTCTCTATGGTGAGTGCAAATACCTATATCAAACTTAAAAGAAATATAATAATAAAGTAAATAAATAAATACACTGGATAGGGCTTTCATTTTCTCTGATGTAAAAGTCCTGGCTGGTGTGGTGGCTCTGTCACACAAAGAGGTCTGTGCTCATGCTGTCTTGTCCCATCATCTGTCACATTCCTTCATCTCTAGGTCTTCCTCTACAAGTCCAAAGGGTCTGGACTCCCCATCCACATTCCTACGATCAGAAAAGGCAGAAAAAGAGAGGGAAAGGACCACCACTTATTTTTTAGGACAAAACCCACCAGTTATACATGTTGCTGCATCGTGAAGCCTGTAAGCCAGAGCCTAGTCACCACAACATCCAGCTACACAATTTTATTTTAGGTAATAAGTGTGCGCAGTTAATAGTGAGGGTTCCATTTCTATAAAGGAGGAGGGAAAAGTGGCTATTTGGGGACAAGTGGCAATTTGCGCCACACCTCTCAGTCCAAATAAGAGTTGGCCGTTAGTTTCCACAGCATCTTGAATCTTCTTTCATGGGAGTTAATGCAGTATGACTATATCCTTGTTTACTTATTTCTAAAATATGTGTTTTACCTTCCTATAAATATCATGACACAGGGATCATATTGTGGTCAGGCCTGCTGTCTGATACTGAGTTACTGTTCTGTAAATGTTGATTTATTGGTAAGATTAAACTGGGTAGTTTAGTTTAAGTGTGATCCAAAGATGAAACACAATTATTTTCAGCCTGACCCCAATTATTTCAAACAAGGCTGTGGACAGATAGCTTCACTCAAATGTGCATCAATAAGTCCTGATACCTCTGTCCTTGATTTGAATCCCTGAAATAGCCACTTAACCTCACCACTGCTAAAACCATTGCCACCACTACAACTCTAATCCAAGCCCTGTCCATCCTTGCCATAAAAGCAGGAGGTCTTTCTTTCTTTCCCTTTCTTTCTTTCTTTCTTTCTTTCTTTCTTTCTTTCTTTCTTTCTTTCTCTCTTTCTTTCTCTCTTTCTTTCTCTCTTTCTTTCTCTCTTTTAGAGAGATTTTTGCTATAGGGCACATGCATTTGCCAGAGAGAGACAGAGAGACAGAAAGCAAGAAATCATCACCCAGGGGGGATGACCTCACCACAATCCCTTCTCCATTCTCCTCTCAGGGTTTTGGGCATGCATACACATGTGCCCAGCACAAGTTTTAAGCTGCCAAGCCCAGGATGTGAACTGCAGTCAACTACGTCAGAGTCCAGTGATGTAACCATTATGCCATCTGCTGGTCCCAGCAGGTGGTCTTTCTTTAACATGTGGATCCCATCACTGTCTCTTCTACTCCTACCCTGTATCTTCAGTGGATTTTGCTTTTTCCTCCCCATGAGATCCAAAGTCCACCTTACCTATTCCACTTGGTCCATATTTACGCTTCTCTTCTGAGGACACTGCAGGGCCCTTTCTGATTCTCAAACGTTTCTGCTTGCTGCTGTTGTAATTTTTTTTTTTTTTTTTTTGGAGAGGTTTTTGCTGTAGGGCATGTGTGCTCACCAGAAAGACAGAGACAGAGAGACAGAAAGCGAGAAATCACTCCCCAGGGGGGATGGCCACGCCTCAATCCCTTCTCCTCCATTCTCCTCTCAGGATCTTGGGCATGGACGCACATGCGCAGGCGTGAGTTTAAGCCACACTCGAACCACGGTCCACTACACGTGAGTACAACGACATAGCCATTACGCCAACTGCTGGTCCCGCTGCTGTTGTTAATTTATGACTCAATTAAAATGTCACTTCCTCAGAGAAGTCTCCCTGGAGAAGTAACTAACTCTTGGTATTCAAATCACTGTCTACCAGGGCTGGCAGGTGGTTTGGTGGTTAAGGGGGTCGGATTCCAACATGGCCGCCCATGGTTCGAGTCCTGGACCTGGCAGCTTGCTTTTTCACTTTCTAAATAACTCCATCCCTCTCTGGTGAAATTCAAATAAATAAATAAATAAAGTTAAGTAAAATAATTATTTAAAAACAAAACAAATCACTATCTGTACATCACCTCATAGCATTTATTAGTGCCTGAAGTTCCCCCTCACCCCAATAAGTAATACAGACCTAATTTCTGTAAGGGAGATTCCTGGTTCCGGGATTCAGCATCACTGCCTAAGAACAATGTAGAAATCTATTAATAAAGTTGTTTTGTTTTAAGGAATTATTTATTAAATTTCATTTTTAAAAATTATTATTTTTTAATTTGCTATGGGGCACATGTGCTCGTGAGAGAGAGAGAGTGAGAAAGTGAGAAGGCAAGCTGCCAGGTCCAGGACTCAAGTTATGGTTGGCTATGTGGGAGTCCAGTGTCTTAACCACCACATTTAGTGCTGGGCCCACTAAAATATTCTTTGAAAATGTGACAATCTGTGTCCCAGAGCCTAGAATCATGGTGGAGACATGCTAGGAGCTGTGTAGAGCTCTGGCCACAGGATTGCCTGCTTGCTTCCAGTGACATTTTTCTTCAGCTTTTTAATCCCTACCCCAGTTACTTCTTTGTGTGTGGCAAAAGGATTTGACTTTAGCACAAAATGCCGAGTTTTACTTACCACTCAGCAACTTACCAGATTCTTGGAGCCCCTAAATTGAAAGGTTTATCAATCACAGTTAAACTATAGAAGCAGAACTAGTAGAAGATATGTATTAGGAGACTTAATGCAAAAGAATTGGCTTGGGAACGGTCAATGCTGGCAAGGCAAGTCTGAATCCATAGTGCAAGCCTAAGAGGAAGACAGGCAACAGGTCAGGCAGGCTGAAAGTTGTCACAAGCTAAAGCCGTGTCTACAGGTGGAATTTCTTCCTCTGGGAAGCCTCAGATCGCTCTCTCACCAAGGCCCTTTTTGGAATTACTGAATCAGACCCAACCTGATTCAAATTATTATTATTATTTTAATTTGTGATAGGGCACATGCACTCACTAGAGAGAGACAGAGAGAGAGGGAAAGTGAGAAAGCAAGCCGCCAGATCTGAGACATGGGCCGCTGTCATCCGTGTGGGAGTCCAGTGCCTTAACTACCATGCCACCTGCTGGCCCCAGTCTCCCTTTCTTAAAGTCAGATGATGATGAACTTTATCATCTCTCTCAAATGCCTTCACAGTAACACCTAGATTAGGGTTTGTAAATAACTAGAGACTACGCTTTCACCAAGTTGACACAAAACTGGCCATTGCAGAAAGTTGTCTTCTAATTTCTGTGTGAGGTACATTTTGAATAACTTCAGGAATAGACAGCAGCCACCCTATCCGTTTCTCCATACCCCAGATCTCTCTAGCTAATACCTTGACAGCAGCAATAAGTAGAAATGATTTCATATGTGTGACTGGTTCGCTCTGATTTGGTTACTTAATACAAAGCGATCATTTTGAGCCAGATTTTCCTAAAATGTCTCATACATTTGTAATATTCCAGAAATGTGTTCAGTAGTAACTCATAAGTAATGGCTCCCAGAGTTAATACATTTCTACATGAAACAATAATCTCTGTTGACTGTTACCAACTACCATATAATATTTAGTAAGTAAATAATGGGTGGGTCTACTGCTATACATGAGACGGTAATCCATATTTCAGGCAGATTTATTTAGCAGTTCTTCAGCAGCATTTATATTGAGGCCTTTGGGATGTATAATGTGCTTTCTTCCTCCCCCAATGTAAGAAGTAACTAATGTCTATTTATAAAAACAGTGTTTGAATAATAAAGAAGTAAAGAAGAAAATCATTCTAACCTACCTTAGAACTAATTACTATTACCATGAATGTTTTTGTGCACATTATTTCATGTGTGTTTATACATATATAACCTATAAAATCATATTTTCCATCCAATTATGAATCCTACTTTTTACTTAACATTTTGTGATGAAATAATCTGTGTAGTTATTTGTATGTTATTCATTTCATATAACTATATTTTAATCAATTCTTTTAACCCTTCTCTCATTGCTGGATATTTACATTGTTTTCAGTTATTTGCAATTAGAAAGAATGCCAGGATGGGTCTAGCTCTATGGCTGGTGGTTAATGCAACCGGATACCACATGGCCACCTGCGGTTGGAGTCCCAGACCTAGCAGCTTGAGAAACAACATATACATGCACATCCAAACTCCTGAAAGGAGGGAGAGATTGAGGAGAAGGATCACGGCGTGACCATCCCTCAAGGGAGATGCTTTCTCGTCTCCCATTCTGTCTCTTGGTCTTTGACAAGCACACATGCCCTCTAACGCACACACACACAAACATACACAAGCCAAGATGAATATTTTTACGTTAATCTTTGTGCACATTAATGAGCATGGCCTTAGTATCTATTGTTAGAAGTGAAATGACAGAAGGATAAAGTGTATAAAACTTTTTTCTTTTTTTAATTGCCAGAGTGCATGTGCTCTCACCAGTGAGAGAGTGAGAGAAAGCACTCCCCATTAGATTGTGATCCTGCCAAAATCCTTTTCATCCATTTCTTCATCCCATCACAATTTTGGGCATACATGCACATATACGTGACATGTTTTTTCAAGCCACCCAGGCTGAGATATACACTGTCATTGGCCATATGGGATCCAGCTCCCAATGCACAGTACTTAAAACCACTATGCAACAGGGCTGGCCCTATAATGCTTTTGCTACATACTAACAAACTGTTTTCCAAATTGTCTGAAATTTTTGGAAGATTATCTCGTGATACTTGTCAACATTTATAAAATATCGCTTGAGAAGTAGAAGAGTTGATATAATTATTTCCTGAAATGCTTATGAGCTACTTAGTGTATTTGTCCTGAAATGGAAATAACTATTTATTTCCTTAAAATATAAGCTATCCATTTCTCTATTTGTCATTGATACAACCCAGAATTTGCACCACTTCTCTTCTCCTAGCCGTAAATGTTTGGCATAGGACACTTGACTTTCATTAATGGCTTTTCATCTGCCTTCCCAAGTGCTATCAACTGCTAACATGTTCTGTTGGCCTTATCAGTGACAGGGGTCCTCAGAAGAACAAGCCCATTAGTGCTAAGTCATTGTGTGGAAGAGATAGGTCTCTTCAGCAGACAGTTGATTACCTTCGCCTTGTGCTCACCCCCATCCAGCATTGCTTAAGAAGAGCCTTTGAGATCTAATTAAGATCTGTTTCCTTGCTCTGTCACAGTGCTCTTTAAGGACTGCCAGACCATAATGAAGGTTCTTTTACTGAAAGATGCTAAGGGGGATGACTGTGGCCAGGATCCGTATATCAGGGTAAGTGGCCTAAGGCTTCGGTCCCATAAAGCATAGAGCTTTCTTACTAAGGAAGTCAGAGGGGTGGAGCTAGCAAGGGAGGGTCTGCAAAAACTCGAGGAATTGACACAGAATCCATTGTTAATGTGATACTGCAGCCCTTTCCCTATTTTCAAAACAGCTCTAGCCAATCCAGAACTAATATTCTTTCATTTGCAGGAATTAGGATTATATGGACTTGAAGCCACTTTAATCCCTGTTTTATCATTTGAGTTTTTGTCTCTTCCCAGTTTCTCTGAGAAGGTAAGTACTGTCCTGTCTGAACACCATGTTAGTGTTTGATTTCTGTAGAATTCTTGCCAGTCTGAGCCAGAGGCGCTGTTCTAGTACTCCCTCATTTTACTATCCGACTTTCAAACGAGGGCTGCAGACCTTGCCTGGCTCTAAGAGACTGCTACTGTGGTGATCCTCACACTGAGCCTCTACCAGCTTCTTGAGAAAGCCACCCAGACGCAGAGATCGGAGCCCAGGAGAGCACTAGACCTGAATTTCTCCCAGAACTCTTTCACGTTCATCCTCTTACTTAATCCAACCCTTGCTTCAACCCTTGCAAAGTAGGCCAGGCAAGTATGAGGTTAAGGTTAGGTTTAGGGTTAGAGATTCAGGCTGTGGTTTAGGCAATTTAGCTGAGGCTTCAACAAATAAAGAGTCAGGGCTGGGACTCAAAGCCAAGACTTCTGCCTACAATTTCAGTTCTGTTGCTAGGTACAGGGCTGACAGGTATTGTAGGAAGCAAGCCCAGTGAAGTCCTCCAGATGTTTCAGATGAAAGATTCAGTACCCAGACAACTTCCATCAGTGTGCACCCAGTCACCACCAGTGAGTGGAACCCCTTCCGAGCATCTTTCCTGGAGCTTCCTCCTGTACACATGGCTGAGAGGCCCAGCGGTGGCTTCTTGAGACTGGTGTGCCAGCTCTACTTACTGGGCCTTGCAGCCTCCATCGACACCAGGAATTCACCACTTGTGCTCTGCACATCAAAATCCTACCCAGCGCTTTATAGAAAGCCTTTCTGTTTTCTCCTTCTGGGTTAGACTGAATATTGGATTATTCATTCTGTAATTTCTTAAACATTGATTTAGTATCTGTTATGATCTTGTGCACTGGATTTGCATGCTAACAAAGCCATCAGAAGGGCCCAAGTTGGTGGGATCTTCTCCCATAACCAGCTTTAAAATGAAACAAAGGCAGTCATATTTGAGCTTATTTGTAGGTCACAGAGGTGATAAGAATACTGGCACCTCCACCGGAGCTGGCATGCTCCATGGTGGGTTTCCCAGACTGTGGAAAGCTCAACTTACACAGTGAATGCAGGAGGGACTTGGGAAGGAAGCATCGAGGCATGTGCCTGAGTTCTGGGTCCGCCACTCACCTCGGACTAGTTTCTTAGCTTCTCTGAGCCTCAGATCTTTTATCTGTTCATGAAAATAATCCCACCCCTCTCACGGGGTGCCTTCACCACTTCAGTGAAGTCAGATGTATAAAACAGCCCAGTGGCTGGCTGAATAAATGTTCAGTAGATTATGTCATCATTATTACCTTTGAAAATCAGGACTTCAGTGTGTATATCACCTCCTGAGTGTTCTAGTTTTATTACTGATACAGGTCAAATCTCCCCTCCTACCTGCACCCCACCCCAGCCCCAGGCTGAGTCAGGCTCCCCCTTTCTGCTACAATTATACTTCCCATGTTGCTCCTGTCTGTCTCTCCCCTGAACTGTGAATTTCTTGAGGGAAGTGCTATAAATATTGAATCTACCTGTATATCCTAAAAGACTTAGAATAGTTTCAGTTACAGAGTAAGCACTCATGTTGGGTAGATGGGCAAATGGTGGAGAGCTGGAAGGAAAGGGTTGGTTTTCTTACTGCTTTGTGAAGCGTTTGGATTCTGAGTCAGAGCTCCACAGGAGACATTGAACTTAGTCATCAACTAAAATGCCTCTGTTGCTTTTTGGTGTGCAGCTGTCTCATCCTGAATGTTATGGGGGACTCATTTTTACCAGCCCCAGAGCAGTGGAAGCCATGGAGTTGTGTTTGGAAAAGCACAATAAAACTGAAGGTAAGGATGGATTTGCTGTGAATTCCACTGGACTTTTATTTATTCTTACTTCTCCCATTGGGATCCTATTGGGTCGTTGGGAAAGTCACGATGTATTTTCTATGTTTCTCTATGCAAAAATACATCATGACTTTTCTGACAATCCAGTAGGTTCCAAAAATAGTTGTACTCCTGACAGAAGAGGGTGCTTAGTAGTGCCAGGTCACAGATTCTTCCTGGGGAAATAGGAAACAAGGCTACCTCCTAAATTCCCAGACAGATAACGACTAAGGGGAAGTCTGTCTGCTGTCTTTTAAATGTCCACCTGCTGGACATTTCTGTCTCCCCATAGAATATATCAGGCACTCATTTCTTTGGGGGTATAAATACCACTTTCCTCAAAGTGGTGAGATGAGAAAATGAACAACGTATAACAAAACGGTCAGTGCCATCCCAGGTACTTAGCAATGCAGGCATCTCTTTGACCCTCTTCCTATCTCCTTCCTTCGCATGAAAACAGTGGCACTGCAAATGGCACTGCCTATTGATAGACTCTCTGATTTCAGACTGCACAACTACCTTCTTAATAAGTGTGATACTAGCTTTCACCCTAACATTTATAGAGTGCCTATTTTTTTTTGGGGGGGGGAGAGGTTTTCTCTATAGTGCTCGTGCGTTCGCCTGACAGAGAGAGACATAGAGACAGAAAGCGAGAAATCACCCCCCAGGGGGGATGGTCATGCCGCAATCCCTTCTCCTCCATTCTCCTCTCAGGATCTTGGGCACGCACGCACACGTTCCCGGTGTGAGTTTTAAGCCACCGGGTCCGGGACACAAACCGTGGTCGACTACATGGGAGTCCAGCGACATAGCCATTACGCTAACTGCTGGTTCCCTATAGAGTGCCTAGTGATTACTAGCCTCTGAGTTAAATACTTCACATTCCTTATGTCATTAACTCCAGACAAAAATCCAGGGGCGTACAGTACCTTGCTCTCATTTTGCAGATGAGAAAACTGAGGATTGGCAAGAAAGCAGTTGTGCAGGCCACAGAATTAGTCAGTTCAGAGCTGGGTTTGAAACCCCGGCTGACCAGCTCCACAGTTATACCAAGTGGAGGCAGGGAGAGTGACTACTGCCAAGTGAGGCAGGCCTGGATTCAAACAGCTGTTCTGACCTCGGTGAGTTCCTTAACATCTCTGATTCTCAGTTTCCCTACCTTTAAAGTGGTCATAATAAGACCCACATCATGGGAATATTACTTTTTTTTTTTTTAATCACAAGAGGGAACATGTACTCACTACAGAGAAAGAAAGAGGGAGAAAGAGAGAGAAAGCACTCCCCAGTGGGGTATGATCATGCCACAATCTTTTTCTTGCATTTCTACTTCCCCTCAGGATTTGGGCATGCACATACACACATGCCTGGCATGTTTTTCAAGTGATCAGGGCAAGGATTCAAATCACAGTTGGCCCTGTAGGATCCAACTATGTGGGAGTCCAGTGCTTCAACTGCCACACTACTTGCTGGCCCCTTGGTTATTGTTTAAAAGGGAATTTCCCTTGGAAGTATGGAGGGTAGAATAATACTGTTGAATTTAGGAGAAAGTCATGCTCATAATCAGATTTCAGGAAGGAGAACGATTATTTTCTTGTCTTTTAAAAATATATTGAATGTTCATTGGGCTTGTGATATATTTTAATTGCAATCTGTTTTCTCTTTGTATTTGTTAATACATACTTAAAGATTTTTCTTTGTTGTAAAATGATAATATTCTGTGTTAAATTGTGTTTGTTAATGAAATTGAAATTTATTATTTCTTCTTTTTGGAGAGATTTTTGCTATAGGGTGCATGTGCTCACCAGAAAAACGGAGAGAGAGACAGAGAGACTGAAAGTGAGAAATCACTCCCCAGAGGGGATGGCCATACCTCAATCCCTCCTGCTCCATTCTCCTCTTGGGATCTTGGGCATGCATGCACACCTGCCCAGCATGAGTTTAAGCCACCGGGTCTGGGACTCAAACCGCAGTCGATTACATGGGAGTCCAGCAACATAGCCATTACGCCAACTGCTGGTACTGAAATTTATTACTTCTACTTTGACCTAGTGGATAAATGAGCTCTCTCATCTGAGATTACAATCCATTGACTGTTTTTATATTTGTATCCCAAATAAGACCAGTCGTATTGCTTTATTAAACATTTAAATTATTTTGTTTAAATGACCAGTGACTTTGTCTTTAAAAGTCTAGATATTTTAAATTTAATTTCACTACATAAATTAATTCGAGTTATGTTTGTTTTATGATACATATTAAAAATGCTTTTTATGCCACCTGTGAAAATGAGTTAATATTTCAAGTATGGCTTACTGGAACATTTACCAAAGTGATTTTTAAATATTCACCTACAGAACATAAGCAATATGAAAATAAAATTTCAGTTTGAGATGCTATTCTTTACATTTGGTTATTAATAGATTGCTTTGCTTACAAGTTTCTTATGATGAACAAGCAACCTCGGGCAGCAGTGCAAATGACTGGTTTGGTATTTGCAACTCATGTATAATTTCATGTTTTACAGTCTGGGAAAAGTGTCTGAAAGGAAAATGGAATGCTAAGCCAGTGTACGTGGTTGGAAATGCTACTGCTTCTCTAGGTAAGGGATCTAGATAAAAATAAAGCACCAAAAAAATTCCTCAACCTTTTTCATTAAAAAAAAACCCTCCAATTCAGTTTAAATATGTTATTTTTTGCTCATGAAATTTACAAAAAGTAACTAATTAGTTAAATATATAATGTTGCTGATAAAATGATGCAGTAAAACAAATATATTCAAATATTGCTAGATGCCACTAAAAATCAGTTAACCTCTTTCGAGGAATATTTGGTGTGTATGTCTTCGAAAGCTTTATTAAAATGTATGTGCCTGGGCTGGCAGGTGGCATGGTGGTTACAGACACTGGACTCCCATGCGGTCAATGGCGGTTCGAGTCCCAGGCCTGGTGACTTGCTCTCTCTCTCTCTCTCTGGTAAAAACTGAAAAATAATGATAATAAATAAGTAATTCTTTTTAAAAAAGAAAAAAAGTATGTACCCTCCAGCCCACTAATCTTATTGTGAATGTGCTTCATGCTATAGAATTACGCACTTAAGAAATAGTTAAAATGGTACATTTTATGTTAGGGTTCTTTTTTCCCATCCTCCTTTTCTTTCTTTTTTCTTTGTCAGAGGGCAATAGAGAGGAGAGAGGGAAAGCACTGCAGTCCCTTCTCCATTTCTCCCACCTGTCAGGATTTGGAGTATGCATGCACATGTGCCTGATGTGTCTTTCAAGCTACTGGGACCAGAATTCAGACTGTGGTTAGTCATATGGAATGCATCTCTCCTTAGCCACTAGGCCATGGGACCAGCATATAAATAGTATATATATGTAAATATATAAAATTTATATTAAAATTATGTTATTATATATATTGAATAATTGGAAAAGTCATGACATGTTTTTCTATGCAAAAACATGTATTGATATATAGTATGTTAAAGTTATATTTTTTAGTACAATTTAAAAAAAAAATGTAAAGGCCAGTCCCATAGCCTAGTGGTTAAAGGCCTAGAAAACATACCAGGCATCGGTGCATGTGTGCCCCCAATCCTGGTGGGATGAAGAAATGGAGGAAAAGATGTTGTGGCATGACCCTGCCCCATTGGTGGGTGCGCTCTCTCTCTCTGTGTCTCTCTTGCAAGCACATATACCCTATGTCAATTTAAAAAATTTTTAAGAATTATTTAACTTTATTTATCCACTTATTTATTTATTTCAATTTGACCAGAGAGGAAGTGAGAGGGAGAGAGAGAAGGGAAGAGAAAGAGAAAAAGTGAGAAAGTAAGCCTCCAGGTCCAGTCCTCGAACTGCAGTCTGCCATGTAGGAGTCCAATACCCTTAACCACTACACCACCTGCCAACCCCTAAAAAACATGGTTTTTTGTTTGTTTGTTTTTTTCCAAAAAGCATATCTTCCAAAGAATGAAATGAGATTGAGGTCGAAACCATTTGGGAGTTGCTAGGTTAATCAAAAGATGATGCCTACCTCTTTGGCGGAGTATAACATTTGTCACACGCTCAACAAATTGGCAAGGGAGAGAGAATCAGTGGCTTGGTTGCTAAAAGAACAACCTCCGCTCTCTCACATATCTCCCCCAAAATAAGTATTCATTCACCTGTACTTTTCTTTACTATTTCTTTTTTCTAAATAAAAAAAAGAATGAAAATAATATAGATAATTTCTGACTTATATGCCAAAAAATCAAATATTAAATATACAACATATCTGTAAATTTTTCTATTTGGATTTTTATACTCCAAATTCAGACTTTCACATAGCTGGTAAACACTTGGCATTATCACATAGCCTTCACTTTGATTTTAACAGTATCACTGTACATTTTGCTTTCACTATCCTGGCAAATGAGAAGAAAAAGGAAAGGACAAATCTCTACCTTGAGACTTAGAACAGCTTAGCACAGGCAGCAGAGCTTTTGTTGGTTTCGGGCTGGTCACTGTTTACTCAAGAAAGAGCATGTTCTAAGTGCTAGAAATGTGTTATTAAAGGAGAGATGAAATTAGGAACTTTGCAACATTTTTTTTTTGTTTTTTACTTTTTGCTATAGGGCATGTGTGGTCATTGGAGACAGACAGAGAGAGAGAGAGTGAGAGTAAGAGAGAAAGAGGGAAAGTGAGAAAACACTGCCCAGGGTGGGTGGTTATGCTGCAATCCTTTCTCCTCCATTCTCCTCTCAGAATTTTGGGCTTGTATAAACATATACACACACTCAGCCTGTTTTTCAATCTCCCAGGTCCAGGACTCAAACTGTACAGTTGGCTATGTGGGATCTAGTCACCTTAATTTCCACACCACCTGGCGCCATGGCCCAACTTTGCAACTTTTAAAAATCTCTTTGGCAGAAAACTGTATTTTCCCTTAACATGAAGGTCATTCAGAGACAATCAGTCACCCAGCTTTGACCATTCTATTTTACTTCACCTTTTCAAATGTGATGTGCAGTGATGTGTTTTTTTAAAAAACTCCTTGAGGTTTCTATTTGTCTGGATTCATAGTAAGAGACTATAGAGAGTTAGAGAAAGTTCAGCATCAACAGCTAGGAGACTAGGCTTAATGTATTAGTCATTCTTTTCTACATAGCAAATTATTCTAAAACTTAGTAGCAAGAAAAAAATACAAGTGTTTATTTATTTTATTTTTTAGATTTTTGCTGTAAGGTGTGTGCGCTCACAGAAGAGAGACAGTGAGAGAGAAAGTGAGAATTTACCCTCTAGAGGGATAGCTATGACACAGTCCCTTCTCTTCCATTCTCCTCTCTGGATTTTGGGCATGTACTCACATTTGCCTGTAGTATTTTTCAAGCTTCTGGGTCCAGGACTTGAACCACAGAGTCAACCATGTGGGATCCAACACCTTGACCACCATGCCATCTGGTGACCCCAAAACAAGTGTTTATTATTGCACCATTTTTACAGATCTGAAATCTGCACATGACTTAGTTGGGTTCTCAGGCTCAGGTCTGCCACTAGGCTACAATCAAGTTAATGGCCAGGGCTACAGACATCAATACTTGACTTGGGAAGAGTCTGCTCTCCACTCATGTGGCTGTTGTAGGCCTAAGAAGATTTGCTTGCCAGATCATTCACGGGGACTCTTTAACAGGCTATCTAAGAGAAGGCAGCTGGCTTCCTCTATTGAATGACAGTCCAAGAGAGAGCAAAACAGAGTACCCACAACACAAGGCACCGGTTTTTTTTTTAATAATCTAATCTCAAAAGTGGCATCTCACCATTACTCTCATCTTTTTGTTTGAATTGTGTCAAGTCTGGCCTACACTCTGGAGGGGATGCTACAGGGACACAAATCCTTGGATAAGGCAGCTGGATCCCACATGGCTGACTATGTGGCTTGTCCCAGAGCATGGGACAAACACTCAAGCATGGCCAATTCCATGTTTATGGATTACAGTGTGGTCAGAGGGACTCTCTCTTTTTCTCCACCAAGTACATGCACCCTGTAGCAAATATTTTTTTTTAATTTAAAAATGTGAAATATAAAAAAGAGAAAAGAAAAAGAAAAGGAAGACTAAAAACAGGGTCCAATGAGCAATAAGGGATCTGATGCAGAAGCTGAGGGAGAAAAGATGTCTGTATTTCTTCATAAATATCGGAAGCTGACTTATAATTTTGCAGATGTTATAGATTACTGTTAGATGGGAGAAAGTACAAATTGTATAACTTTGTACTTGGTTTGCATAAAATCTCTCGAGAACATAATTTTGGTTGGATAATTTATCATTTTGTACTAAAGAGGTGGAGGTGATTGGCTTATGGCCTGATATACTGCAACTCAGCCAGTCCCCTTGGGGGAAAGCTTTCTATTTGGCCACTCAATGTGAGGTACCTGCTTACCCTATCTGATTACAAGTTGGTACTTGAGAGTCATTTAGTGGCCACTGTTGCTTGGCCTTACAAACCCTGACCAGTGACCCCATAGAAGATAGCTTAACAATGAACAACTCAAGACACAGAAGCACTCTTTATAAGACATCTTCATGATAAGATATATATATATTTGCACTGTTTAAACAAATTATCATCTATAGTTATTAGTATACTTAATAACACATTGTATTTTTGAATCCCTGTTATACACCAGGCCCTATGCTATATGTTTTATGTATATGGTTTTTCATTTTCAGATAGAAGAGCTTGGTAAGTCCATTTTCCTGATTCAAAATAAAACAGCTGATCCTGGGAGAGAGGATGTGGTTACTTAGAAAGTGGTACAGCCGTTGTTTAAGTCCTTCATTCCTTTATTCCAAAATCACCAAGTCCCACTGCGTAGATGGTGTTTTACTACATAGAGATGTTTTATTATTTTTTAGTATGTATCTTTTTATTTTCATTGCCATAAACTCTGGGAAGACTTTACAGAAATCATCTTATCTATAACCTCGTTAATGTCTTCAAATCTCATTTCTTGATTCTTATTGATTTGCTTTTGTACTAAGGATTTTATTTTGCCTTGAGATTTATCAAGTGATATGTTTCCAACATAGACATCAGATGGCAGAGGAGCCCACCTCAGGTTTACACAAGCCCAGAGAACTGAATCCACTATGGCCATGTCTTAACCTCTCAAATGTGAGAGTTAGTCCAACACAGGTTTATCTTGATCAGATTGGTTTATTTAACACAGTTTTGGGTCATTTGGAATTTTACTGTCAGCCATTAATTGAGGAAGTCCCTTAAAAATGGTTTGCCTGGGCCAGCCTGTGGCCTGGTGGTTAAAGAGACTGGATTCCACATTGGCTGACCTACTGCATGGTTCTAGTCCTGGATGGCTTGAGAAGCACACTGGTCCCATGTGTGTTTGTATGCCCAGATCTCGAGGGGAGGGAGAAATGGAGGAAGACATTTCAGCATGGCCATCCCCCAATTGCAAGGGAGAAGACACTCTCTCTCTCTCTCTGGTAAGTGCAGGCACCCCAGACAAAATTTAAAAAAATGAATAAACATGGAATTGCCTATGTTTGAGTGTTGGTTGAAATGCTTGTACTTACTGACTTGGAGCACAGCCAGCCTTGCTACGTTCACTTCATGAATAAGATCTTCACAAAAGTGGCTGGTGTTACTTCCCACTCTAAATGACCTTCATAAATAGTCCCATGGGTCCCCGTTGGTAGATTATTATAAAACCTTTCCTCCATTCTCTTCCATTTTAGTTTGGGCATGTTAGCTCACAGCCCTTTTCTGGATGGGGGTCTGTTTCCCTAACAAAATGAGGGTTTTCTAATGCAGACTCTTACAAAAGTAGTAAGTCCCAGTGCTCCCCATTTCTTGACTGATAACAAGACAGCCTGTATTGAGCTCCTTGTAGATGGCAAGCAGTTTGCCCTCAGTATTTCACATAATCCTTAAAACAGGTCCATATGGGTGATACTCTCCTTGTTGATGAGGCAAGTAAGTTCAGAGGAGCCGGCTAAGCCTTCCTCAAAACCATACGCCAAGGAAGGGTGGGGTCAAGACCTGGCACCTTCACATCTGAGTGGACCCTTGTGATCTTCCTTTTTTATTTTGGAGAGGTTTTTGCTATAGGGTATGTATGCTCAACAGAAAGTGGGAAGTCACCCCCCAGGGGGGATGGCCACGCCGCAATCCCTTCTCCTCCACTCTCCTCTCGGGATCTTGGGCACGCATGCACATGCATGAGTTTAAGCCATTGGGTCCGGGACTGAAACCATGGTCAACTACATGGGAATCCAGGGACATTACACCAGCTGCTGGTCCTGGACACGTGTGGTCTTCCTACACAAGCTTTCAAGAGGAGACTTCTTCTGTATTATTTGTAAATATATGCCTGTGTATTTGCACTTTAAGTAAAAAACAACACAGGAACAAAAGTTCTTTGATAACCATGTATAGAAATACATTTCTTCCTTGTTTTGCAGTGAATAAAATGGGCCTGAATACAGAAGGAGAAAACTGTGGAAATGCAGAAAAACTTGCAGAATATATTTGTTCCAGTAAGTAGAAAAAGATTAACCCCAACAACGCCCATTTATTTATTTATTTATTTATTTTCGTCTGTTGGTCTCACAACCACTATCTAGGGAAAATATTTCCTTGGTCATTCCCAGTGGTGGTGTTAAGGAGCCGCATGTACACTGCTTTGGAACTATAATGTATGTGTGTTTGTGTATGTCTATACGTGTTTGAGATTTACTCATCTGCTATTCTGTATACTAAAGGACTTGAGACAACTAAAACATAACACAAAATAAAATGTTGGAAAGATAAAAAATAGAGAGACCCTCTTAGGTGATTCTAAAGAAAGCAGAGTCTGTAGGTGCTGCTGGGTACTCCTCCCCGTCTGAATTTTGTCTTTCCCCTCCCCCTCAGGAGTTGTTCCCTTTCCCAGAATTCCCTCCCCCAGAACTTGTTCCTAGGCAAAAGAACTGACAGACCCGATAAACTCATCATTGAGTAGCATATGAGACTGAAAATGATACTGGTTCTAGGTATATTTGCATTTAAATGAGGATTAAGCCTTTTTGAAAAGAATTAATTATTTTATTTTATTTGTTATTCTTTTAAATTCGACCAGAGAGAGACAGAGAGAGAAAGGGAGAATGAGAAAGCAAGACTCCAGGTCTGGGACTCAAACCATGGTTGGCCATGTGGGAGTCCAGCACCTTAACCACCATGCCATCTGCCAGCCACCAAGGAGCAAAGATTTTTGGAACAAGAGGAATGGAAAGGCTGAAAGTATACCTGTACGGCAGACCTCCCTCTAGGTGGTAACGCCTGTCCTCTCTATTCCCTACATGTCTAATCAAACTGTAGACACAGACTCTTGAAGCCTCGTTGTTTGAACCCTCTCTGACATAGATATAAGGTTATATGCCAACATGAAAGAATGAAGTAGACTTGTCTTGTCTTGTATTACTGAAACAGAAATCGAGATCAGGGGCTGGCAAACTTCATTAGTTAAGTACCAGATTTTTTTTAAAGAATTATGTTCATTTATTAATTAATTAATTTAGTATTTTTTCACATGAGTTTTGCCAGAGAAAGACAGAGGAAGAGAGAGAGAGAGAGACAGAGCAAGCCGTCAGGTCCAGGACTCGAACCACTGTCGGCCATTGGGAATTCTAGTGCCTTAACCACCATGCCACCTGCTGGCCCAGTACCAGATATTTTTAGGCTCTGCATATCAGTTGGTCTCTGGTCTCACAATGGGCGTGGCTCTGATCTACACTGATTTGCTGACCCCTGAGCTGGAAGGCAGGGGCCAATGGGATGGTGGCAGCTGAGGTTTCCTCTAAGGTTGTCTGGAGAGAGGTTTGTCTCCTTTGTTCTTTGGGTAGTCATGAGAATAGGTAGGGACAAAGGACACCTTAAATAAGTCTTTTTATGGCTGCTGTAACAATGTTGGATGGTTTTGTTTTTAGGCAAAACAAAATGAGTGTGTTAGAAAGTATCCCTTCTCATGGGGTGTTTGCTTTTCTTGTTTTGGAAACATGCACACTAGAGTTTTATGAGGTCTTTATTTCATAAGTCCCTTACTGTTGCCTGAAGGTTTTCTAGCTTGTGTTTTTCTGTGTACCTCTGGGAGCCTGCCCTGGAAAAAAGTCCTAGGTCTTCCGCTACCTGTGAAATGAAGATCTCTGGAGCTCAGTTGACCCTGCATGGAGCAGTCTGTAGGGATGGGGTCACTAGGCAGTCAGGGAACCTCAGAAGTTATGCTGAGAAAGTCTATCAAAGGAGCACACCCAGGGCCTCCGTATCACAGAGGGAGTGTTTGAGAGGAACCTATAGGAAGGACAGGACCTCAGACAATAGCCATGGCCAAGCTGTCCCAGTCAGAGAGAGCCACTGGGCAGAGAAGGGAGGGGAGAGGGTCTAGCCAGCTGGAGAGGAGGCAGGTGGGAGCAGTGGATGGCAAGCTAACAACCATAGGTTGGCCCCTGAGAGTTGTGCTGTTTGCCTGACTATCGGGGCCCTGGGGTGCTGCTGCCTTTCCTAAGAGCCTGTGTGTCCAGACACAGCCTGGAGGGACTACTCCAGACTATTTCCGATTATTCCAATACACAGGAAGCCTAGTGCTGTGGTCCCCCTCTCTGTGGCATCAGCCCATACCATCACCGACTTTGGCCAGGATTGGGTCCACAAGGGAGTCACTGGAGTAGGACCCAGTTCCATTGTTCCTGGGACTTTGTGGGAATGTCACAGACACATATCCCTTAAGTAAAAAGAATGTGGGGTTTTTTTGTTGTTTTTTCGGTTTTTTTTGTTTGTTTTTTTTTTTTAACTTACAGGGACATCACCTGAAAAGAGAGAAGGCTGGGGACCAGCAGGTGGTGTGGTGATTAAGGCGCTGGACACTCCCACATGGCCAACCAGGGTTCAAGTCCTGAATCTGGTGGCTTGCTTTCTCACTTCTTCTCTCTCACTCTCAACCTCTGTCTCTCTCTGGTCAAATTAAAAAATAAATGAATGAATAAATAAAAATAAAATAACTATTTAAAAAATTTATAAAAAAAACAAAAAAAGAGAAGGCCTGGGATGCTGTGGTGGGCCCTGCTGTGAAAGGGAGCTGCCTTCCACATAGCTCGCCCTGGTCCCGGGTTCTCTGGCCCTGGAGATTGGGAGACAGCAGAATTCCAGTGGGAACGCTTCTTTGTTGAGTATAGTGAGGAGGTGAGGAGGCCCAGCATACACTGGCATTGTGCGCATGTTGTCTCTGATCATCCACTACGTTGTCGTGTATCCCTGACACGATGACATGGGGATTATTATTACTCACTCACTGATGAAGGGAGGGACTAACTTTTCCAAAGAACAGAACTAACAGGGACTAAGCTGGGTCTCACGCTGGCTAACTCCAAGGCTAACTCTGAAGCCCATCCATATTCCTTGTTCTGCGTACTTGTAAAAAGTTACTTAGCCCAGAATGTGCTCAGCTCTTTTCTGTTAGGTGAAGAAGTCAAAGGAATCTTTTATAGTGAAGAAAGCGGGTTCTGAAAGCTCATTCCACTTGCGTAGGTTTGGAGACTTCCTTGGTGTTGATGAATCACTCCAGTGGTGTCTTGTGTTGACCTGGGGTTTAACCGTGTCCTCAGTGACAGTTGTGAAGGCTCTTGAGGGCAGCCACTCCTGACACTATACGGATGTCTTGGCCTGCACTGCCGAGAGGTTATGCAATTTCAGATCCGCTGTCTCTAACTGGGCTATACTTAAAGAACAGTCACCATTGCTCCGTTTTCTTTTCTCTGTCTTTTTTTTTTTTGGAGAGATTTTTGCTATAGGGCATGTGTGCTCGCCAGACAGAGAAAGACATAGAAACAGAAAGCGAGAAATCACCCCCCAGGGAGTATAGTCACGCCACAATCCCTTCTCCTCCTTTCTCCTCTCGGGATCTTGGACACACACGTGCACGTGCCCGGCGTGAGTTTTAAGCCACCGGGTCTGGGACACGAACCGCGGTCAACTACGTGGGAGTCCAGCGACATAGCCATTACGCTAACTGCTGGTTCCCCTCTGTCTTTTTTTTTGAATTGCCAAAGGGTGTGTGTACTCACCAAAGAGAGAATCCCCCCTCCCCATGGGTGTGATATACCACAGTCCTTTCCAGTCTATTTTCCCATCTAGTCAGGATTTGGGGCATGCATAAACAAGCGCCTAGTCTTTTAAGCCCAGGGCCAGGATCTGGGCTGCATTCAGCCATGTGGGTTCTGGCTCCCAATGCACACCTCTTAACCCCTGCACTAGTCTGCCACTACTAGATTTTCTGTAAAAAACTAGTATAAGCCAGAACTATGAGCCATTTTCAAATTAAAAACATACCATTCAGGAGACTATCATTTGTGCTCGAAGCATTCATATCTGCTGCTCACAAATGCTGGTGGCCCCATTTCCTCCCTAGCCACCTGTGCTATAGGAAGTGAGGACCCATCTGAGGACAGGCAGGCTCAGCCTGGCTCCTCAGGAGAATTTTCTTGTTACCACGTTGTGGAGAAGTGCCTTAGAGCACTAAATGAGGTGGAATAGCTGAGTAGCTCCTTAAATGAAGGGCCTGCACAACGGCCCTGTTACTTCCTGTGGAAGGTTCCACACTGGATTGCAAAGGGCTATTTAAGATCAGCTTGGACATGGCAGTTACTGTTTTGTGTGGCCAGGTTTCTGAAGAGACTGCCGAGAAGCCAAGGGCAGAGGTTCCAGGCATCCAGGTGTGGGCAAGCGTTTGGGTTCCTTATCAGTGTTCCCAGCCCTATGGAATTGTTTCTGAGGTCAAGCTGCCCACAGTGTGAAGGGGGCCACCCTAGAGGCTCCAGGTGTAAGACGCAGCTAGATCCAGAAAAATCGAACTCTAGGCTTTTTGTTTCCAGTGTAGTTTCTGGAGAGTAATGGTCATGGTGTTAAATGGTATCAAAGTACTTCCTTTTTAAAATTTTTTAAATTTAAAGCATTATTTTTATTATTTTAACTTGACCAGAGACAGACAGAGTGGAGGGTGGGGGAATGAGAGAGAAGCCACCAGGTCTGGGACTCAAACCATGGTCAGCCATGTGGGAGTCTAGAACCCTTAACCACCACCTTAACCACCACACCACCTGCCAGCCCCTCAAAGTACTTCTTTTAAAAGTGTAGAAATGGGGGACCAGTAGGTAACATGATGGGTTAAGTGCTGGACTCCCACATGGCTGACCACAGTTTAAGTCTCAGACCTAGTGGTTTGCTTTCTCACTTTCCCTCTGTGTCTCTGGTGAGCATACATGCCCTATAGCAAATTAATAACAATAATAATAATAATAATAATAATAATAATAATAATAAATTAAATTAATAATTCTTCTTTTTAAATGTATAAATGAGTGTAAATAGGGCCAGCCAGTGGTGTGGTAGTAAAGGCAGCTAGATCCCACATGGCCAACTGTGCAATTCAAGTCCTGGACCCGGCAGCTTGAAAAACACACTGGGGTTCATGTGAGTGCATGCCCCAAATCCTAAGAGAATGGAGGAGAAGGGACTGTGGCAGGGCTATCTCCCCCAGGTGGTGATTTCTTCCTCTCCTTCTCTCTCTCTTCCTCTCTGTCTCTCTCTCTTCCTCTCTGTCTCTCTCAAGTGAGCTCATGCGCCCTATAGCAAAACTTTTATAAAATAGGGGGAAATGAGTATAGATGGTAGATCTTGACATTCCTCCTGGGATTAAGGGCCAGGGTTTTACACAGAATTATTAATTATTGACTCTCTGAGCAGGACAAGTAGCTCCTTAGTGGAATAGGTGGCTCTTGCCTGTTGGGAGGGCAGAGACTGAGCAGTCGATGCATTCCTTCTGGAAGGAGACAAAGAATCCAACTGAGTCCTTGCTCCTTAGAAGGCCCAGAGCCTTCAGGCTGGCATTCTTTGCTCTATAAGCATAAGGCGGAAGGGATCAGTGTCACTTCTGAGCTATCATTTTGGTGTTTAACAGACTCAAGGCTTGGTAGGGTAGATATTAACATATTCTGCCCTTGGAGGATATTGGTCTGCATTTTTTGCAAAGCCTTCATTACTTCCTCCAGTTTATTACCAGCGTGTCTGTAGGTCCTAATAAATCTTCTATCTGCAATTAGAATATCCAAATAAAAATTCATATTGGCTGCTAATAAGAACCTTCACCTTGGCTTTGCTAAGGCGTTAATGATTTTCACCCCCAGTACACTTTGAAGCCCGATTTTAAAAGCTAAAAGTCTATTTATAATGCTTGTAGTAAACAGCCCAATTCATAGTTATTGGTTATTTATTTCACTTAACAAACACTTATTTACTATGTGATAGGCACTGTATGTAAGCCCTTAAAGCCATTAACTCACTTAATCTGATAACTCACTGTTGTGATCCATAATTCTCCTCTCCCGGGATATTTCTTCTAGTGGAAAAGTAATTACAAGTTAAATGGTAAAAAATAGAAGGCAATTATGACTTTTAAGAAGCGATAGGAAGAGAGTCAAAGGCAGATTATACTGCAGTATATTTGAAATAGCCTTCTTGGCTTGGAAAGTTCCTGAAGCCTGGCAGAGTTTTCTAGGCTCTTCTCCCATTCTCCCAGTCAACCGTGTTATTCTAATTATCTGCAGTTACGTGCCAACTTGATTCTCATGGCAGTACCTGAGAGGGTGAAATCACTGTAGATCCAAAAAGTTGTTAGTTTTAGATATGCCACGTCTTCCTATAAGATGACATTTAAAAAAAAAAAAAATCAGCCTTGTTATCTTAATAGCCTACAGTGACTATTTCTCAAACCCACTCTTAAGCTGCGTGATTTCTGCTAGGATTTTCAATAGTTACTACTCATCAGCCTTGAAAGCCCAGAGACCCAGGTCTCCTCCTCCTTAAAGGAATGGAGAGCAGACCCTTTGAGAGCCAGGAGGCACTGTTTTTGTGTGGGCTTTAATTATTGCATTGACCTGCTTGGCTTAAAGACAAGTCCACGGGCATTAA
The DNA here is from genome assembly GCF_000334495.1 of Tupaia belangeri chinensis. Classification (NCBI taxonomy): domain Eukaryota; kingdom Metazoa; phylum Chordata; class Mammalia; order Scandentia; family Tupaiidae; genus Tupaia; species Tupaia belangeri. The sequence continues at coordinate 1,217,141 of NW_006159577.1, forward strand.
GCTCATTCATCCCCAAAAGGAATGCATTGTTTTTTTATTTTTTTTTATTTTTGTAAGTTGTATTTATTTTATTCGTGATAGATGGTGTGTGTACATGTACAAGAGAGAGAACTGCCCTTGACAGGGTGATCTTCCCAAAGCCCTCCAGCCTGCCAGGGTCCTGGATACATGTGCATGCACTGGCATGTTTTCAAGATAACCCAGTGATCCAAATCCTCAGCTAGCCATGTGGCTTCCAGCATTGCAGTTCAGCTTTGTCGCCAGGCTGAGCTGTCTTTTTGAAGGGGTTTAGCTCCTAGGCAATAGAGTTGCCGTAGATCTCCCTTCAGCAGCAAAGGATTTTACCAAGACATTTTCTTTTCTTTTCTTTTCTTCCTATTTTTTTCTTTTCTTTTTTCTTTTTGTTCTTTTTTTTTTTTTTTTTTTTTTTTTTTTTTTTTTTTTTTTTTTTTTTTTTTTTTTTTTTTTTTTTTTTTTTTTTTGAGAGAGAGATTTTTGCTATAAGTCATGTAAGCTCACCAGAGAGACAGAAAGTGAGAAATCACCCCCTGGGTGGATGGCCATGCTGCAACCCCTTCTCCTCCATCCTCCTGTTAGAATTTTGGGTATACAATTGCATGTGCCGGTGCATTTCAAGTTGCCATGGGGTCCAGGACTCCAACCGTGGTCAAGTATGTGGAAGTCCAGCAACCCAACCACTATGCCACTGCTGGTCCCATGACGAGGACATTTTCAAGTTTCCTCCTTAAGCTGATGGGGCAGTGTCTTTCTAGTGAGGTCAGCTGAGCTGATTGGACATTTGTGGTCAAGCTCTCTGCTCAGCACAGGTGGTAGAGTGATAAAGAGCTAAGCGTCTGCCCTGGGGGAGCCCTGCACCCCTTCAGCCCAGCCTTGTGAGTGCTCTGCTGGGATGCATAGCCTAAGCTTCCCATCCTCCTACGAGGCAGAGAATAAGGCTGAGCAGCTCAGTACCCTGCTAGTACATCTCAGAAGAGATGCTGCATTGTCGAGTCTTCAAAAGCCCCTTGCACACCTTTGGGGCTGGGCTTGCTGGGAAGTAGAACCCCTAGTTTTCCTGCTGGATTCCCACAGTTCTAGGAAGGGCTTTGTCCCCGGGCATCCTGTACTCCCTCCTCAGCCACAGGAGAACACCTGGGCTCAGGTTAAGAAGAAGCATCTGATCTGGTGTTTGAAAATGTCTGTAGCGTGGCATCTATAGTGCACCAAACATTTCCTCACACTGGAAAAGAGAAATCAGGCATCGATTATCTATACATAACAGTTTCTCAATTCATTGTGTTCTTTCATGTTGCTACTGATATTTACAGAGCAATTTAAAGCAAGCAGTCCCAGTGTGCAGCTATTATATAAACTTGAAATAAAGTAGACTGCAGTTATTCCCCTTGTGTAGTTACTGCTTCCTGGAGATGGTGCTGGATGGCAAGACCTTGTTTTTGCTCCTTTCTCTGATTGTAGTCACCAGATGAGATGTATTCAGGGAGATCTTAAAGATGTAGAAAATTACATAATGTTTGTGCGTGACCAACACCTATTCAGATTTCTTATGTCGATGGACAGATGTGGGAGAAAATGGCTTTGTTTTCATACTTGGGGAAGATTCTGCAATCTGACAGCCCATTAGTTATGTTGAATGGTATTGTTGCAAATTGAGTTTAAGTTGCACTATTCTATGAAGAACGTAGGCATGAAAATGCTCTTCCCAGAGTGGAGATACTGAGGGGATGGGGGCAGAGGTGAGAGGTTCGCCCAGGGCCTCCTCCAGAGGAAGATGTTTGCTCCAACTTTACCTTTCTGTCTTACTTACAGCACAAGGTTAAATAGTGACTGCAGGCCAGGGAGCCACTTCAGGATCCAGTAGAGTTAAAAGAACCGTCGTACACAATGGAAATAAAGTGACAGCAGCTCCCTGTTCATGTGGATGTTATTTGTTAAGCACCTTCACCCACATTACCTTTTTTTAAATTTTTTTGAGAGAGAGATGTTTGTTATAGGGTGTATGTGTTCACCAGAGAAACAGAGAACAAATCACTCCCCGGGGGGGACGACCACGCCACAGTTCCTTCTCCTTAATTCTCCTCTCTGGATATTGGACACACGCAGACACACACACACACACACACACACACACACACGTCTCACGTGAGGGCAGTGTCTTTCTAGTGAGGTCAGCTGAGCTGATTGGACATTTGTGGTCAAGCTCTCTGCTCAGCACAGGTGGTAGAGTGATAAAGAGCTAAGCATCTGCCCTGGGGGAGCCCTGCACTCCTTCAGCCCAGCCTTGTGAGTGCTCTGCTGGGATGCATAGCCTAAGCTTCCCATCCTCCTACGAGGCAGAGAATAAGGCTGAGCAGCTCAGTACCCTGCTAGTACATCTCAGAAGAGATGCTGCATTGTCGAGTCTTCAAAAGCCCCTTGCACACCTTTGGGGCTGGGCTTGCTGGGAAGTAGAACCCCTAGTTTTCCTGCTGGATTCCCACAGTTCTAGGAAGGGCTTTGTCCCCGGGCATCCTGTACTCCCTCCTCAGCCACAGGAGAACACCTGGGCTCAGGTTAAGAAGAAGCATCTGATCTGGTGTTTGAAAATGTCTGTAGCGTGGCATCTATAGTGCACCAAACATTTCCTCACACTGGAAAAGAGAAATCAGGCATCGATTATCTATACATAACAGTTTCTCAATTCATTGTGTTCTTTCATGTTGCTACTGATATTTACAGAGCAATTTAAAGCAAGCAGTCCCAGTGTGCAGCTATTATATAAACTTGAAATAAAGTAGACTGCAGTTATTCCCCTTGTGTAGTTACTGCTTCCTGGAGATGGTGCTGGATGGCAAGACCTTGTTTTTGCTCCTTTCTCTGATTGTAGTCACCAGATGAGATGTATTCAGGGAGATCTTAAAGATGTAGAAAATTACATAATGTTTGTGCGTGACCAACACCTATTCAGATTTCTTATGTCGATGGACAGATGTGGGAGAAAATGGCTTTGTTTTCATACTTGGGGAAGATTCTGCAATCTGACAGCCCATTAGTTATGTTGAATGGTATTGTTGCAAATTGAGTTTAAGTTGCACTATTCTATGAAGAACGTAGGCATGAAAATGCTCTTCCCAGAGTGGAGATACTGAGGGGATGGGGGCAGAGGTGAGAGGTTCGCCCAGGGCCTCCTCCAGAGGAAGATGTTTGCTCCAACTTTACCTTTCTGTCTTACTTACAGCACAAGGTTAAATAGTGACTGCAGGCCAGGGAGCCACTTCAGGATCCAGTAGAGTTAAAAGAACCGTCGTACACAATGGAAATAAAGTGACAGCAGCTCCCTGTTCATGTGGATGTTATTTGTTAAGCACCTTCACCCACATTACCTTTTTTTAAATTTTTTTGAGAGAGAGATGTTTGTTATAGGGTGTATGTGTTCACCAGAGAAACAGAGAACAAATCACTCCCCGGGGGGGACGACCACGCCACAGTTCCTTCTCCTTAATTCTCCTCTCTGGATATTGGACACACGCAGACACACACACACACACACACACACACACACACGCCTGACGTGAGCTCCAAGCCACTGGTCGGGGATTGGAACCGTAGTTGGCCACATGGGAGTTCAACACCTTAACCACTACACCACCTACTGGCCCCCACAATACCTTTTTTAGCCATCAAGGTCAGCAAGGTGAAATTGCTCTTTCCATCTGTGGATGCCTTGCCCTTGTGCCGAAGCATTGCCCCCTGAGTTTCTGCAAAATTCTTATGAAGTCTGGTTGCTTATTCACAGGGGAGTCATCAGCATTGCCTCTTCTGTTTCCCTGTGGAACCCTCAAAAGAGAAGTCCTACCGAAAATGCTCAAGGAGAAAGGTAACTAGAATGCACCGATGGCCTCACTCACCTCTTTGGGGTCTACCGAGAGCCCCTGTGGTGACAGAAGTGGGTAGCCCCACAGAGCCCACACAGGGAGAGCAGGCCAGGGGTGGATACACCAGACCGAGGGCAGCTGGACGCCCCTCATGTTAAGCGTGAGCAAGCAGTCGCTGCTTTCCTTGCTTCAGGTCTCTGACTCACGGCCTCTCCCAAGGCTGCCCTTGCACTTTGCTTCCTGGGGTTGTGAATCCTGTCTTCTAGGGATTCATGGAGCAGCTAGCGATGGTCTGCGTGGACAATCCCCCACAGACATGGGAACCAAAAGCATCTGTGGGTGTGAATGAAGGCTGCGTGTGGGTTCTGGGCCTTTTTCCATCGCTATCTCAGCTTGTTCCACTAGAGAAGCTGTTCTGCGGTATTCAGCAGGCTGCAGAGGGCTGGCAAGGGAGTCTAGCCTCTCCGTCTCCAAGCAGTGTGCTCCAAGAGAGCCGTGCCTTGGGAAGTCTCCACCACCATTGTGTGGCTGCTGAGGTTCTTTGTGTTCCCAATGCAATAAAGACTCTTTCCTGGTTTTGATTGTGCCCAGGGATTACCATGGAAAGCATAACTATCTATCAGACAATTCCACACCCAGGAATCCAAGAGAACCTGAACAGCTATTATTCCCAGCAGGTATGTGGTACTTCCAGGGAGAGCTGGCAGGGTGGGCGCTGGGTGGTGGAAGCACAGGGTGAGGGCCAGGAGCTCACAGAGGTGGGCCCTACACCTTCGTCCACCATCCCCAGCATGTGCTTCAACATGTGGCTCCATCCTTATATTTGTGAAATGAGAATCTACCTATCTAGTAAGGCTTTCAAAGGATGAATGGAAATAATTTTTGTTTGTTCATTTTTTAGTTTTTGATATAGGGCACATGCGCTCACCAGAGAAAGAGAGAGAGAGAGATCACTCCCAAGGGGGCCTGACCACACCACAATTCCTTCTCCTGCACTTTCCTCTCAGGATTTTGGACACGTACATACACATGCCTGGCATGTTTTTCAATCTGGTGGGTCTGGGACTTGAACTACATTGTTGGCCATGTGGATTTCAGCCACCTTAACCTCCACACCACCTGCTTTACCTGAGGAAATAATATATACAAAGCTCTTTGTATAGCACCCAAGACATATACAACCTTGGTAAACATGGTCTCGGTATTATCATAGTTCTTCACTGTGTGGGGCTCTATGGGACAGAGGCTGGTTTCATAGTAGGAAGAGCCTACAGTGCCCACTGAGGAATCTGTATTGAATTTGGGAGCCATGGGAGTGGTGGTGTTAGAGGCCTCAGGCAAAAGAATACATAGCTATTGTTTGAGTTGATTGTCTTCAACATGTATTCAGTAAGATGCCTTTCCTTCCTCTCCCAAGACAGGCTTCTGGACGTCCTGCCTGATACTGGGAGGGCCTTGAGGATAAACCAAATGCAGAAAGGCCATGCAGGCCAGTCTGTCTGCCGTGAGCTCTCCTCCCAGAGGGACGGAGAGTTGACAGGGGCCAGCAGGACTGCTGCCTTACTTGGTCAGTGCCATTTGACCACAGGCACTAGAGGCATTGCCAGTCTGCCAGGCACATGGGCTCCACCATGCCCATGTCCTCTGACCAGGTATACGAAGACCTAGGTGCCAGAAGAGTGAGCAAAGAACATGCCAGCCTGTCTGATGGCAGTCTGCACTTGTTAAACAGTCCTTACCTGAATTCTGCCTGCATGGAACAGAAAATGTCAACCCGAACCAGGAGCCGCCCTGTTGTAAAGCTCCAGGGCTGCTTGAGGCTTGAGGAGTTAGTGCTGATGGAGCCAAGGCACCTTCCTTCTCCTCAGTCTCTAGGCAAGGGATTGATCTCCTATTCTCTTCCCTCCAGGGCATTCCAGCCAGTATCACCTTTTTCAGTCCCTCTGGCCTCACATACAGCCTCAAGCATATTCAAGAGTTATCTGGTGAAAGCATTGACCAAATTAAGGTAAAACAGTCAATAGTTCTGGGTCTTCTTCAGATTCCGTTTTTGGTTTTCTCATCTTTCTACTTATCCTTGGGTTTCCTTGTCAAGTCAAAGCACTCTAGACCCAGCAGGTGCACCCTGACAGCAGTTCTGGAAAGGCAGCGGCACCACTTCCTGGCTGGTGCGCTTACATAAGTAGCTGACCCTCTCTGAACCCGTTTCCTCATTTGTAATATGGAGATAATTACGCCCCTGTGGCCTTTTTAGACACGTAAATGGTCTTCCCTGCATAGTCGGGAGAGAATTTGAGTCCTGAGCTCAGGGCTTGGTACAGATGTCCACATCCTTTCCTTTTTTCCCCATCTAAACATTTTTAAATTGCGATCTGTTCTAAAAGCATTCCTCTTCTTGGCTTTTAATTTAAAGTATTGCCCTTCATTCTTTTTAGTGACTATATTTATTATGAGTCACAACTCCTGTGATGCTTGTAATGGAAATGCCCGTGAGCTGGCACAGGGGGATACAAGGGAGTGGTCAGGGGAGTGGCCCAGAGCCCAAGACTTGAACCCTGACCTTCTGACTCCAGGCCTGGAATTGACTGCTCTGCTTTCCTAAGGGATCCACTCACTGCCCTTGCCATGCTCGACTCCACCTGATTCCACCCAGGGCCCCTGAAACCCAAAGCAGTGCTATCTGCAGCTGGTGCCTCTGAAGAAGGCTGCATAGATCCCAGGCCTCATGTCCCTGCCTCTCCCCTGAGCTGTGGGATAGCGTGCCTTCACTCAGGGTGGCAGAGAGGCTGTAATGAAACCGTGGGTGAAAATGTGTTTTGTAGTCTATGCACCCAGGTTCAAACTGGGTCACGTTATCATTTATGTGAACAGGTCACATGAGGAGTGATGTCCTAACAGAAAGACTGGCTGACAGCTGCCACATCCAGCTGCCCGCTTCCCTGGCCCTGATGTTAAGGCTCTGTCCTCTCTTCCTCTGTTACAGTTCATAGCCATCGGCCCCACCACAGCTCGTGCCCTAGCCTCCCAGGGCCTGCCCGTCAGCTGTACTGCAGAGAGCCCCACGCCACAAGCCCTGGCCACTGGCCTCAGGAAGGTGCTGCAGACCCAGGGCTGCTGCTGAGTCAGCTCCCCCAGTGCCCTTGGCCTCATGCAGCCCTCCAGGGCACATCATCTCCCCTATGGGGCCTACAGCATGGAGCCAAGCACCAGTCAAGGTCTCTCAGGAAACCACCAGCATCAGACTCCTACCTCAAGCCTGAGTGGACCCACCTAGAGATGAGGAATCAAGACTTGGGGCTGGAATTGGACACACATGCACATGACTGCCCTCCTTGGAGACCAACTTGGACTCTATCTAAGCCTGTGTGCACACAAGCTCCCAGGCCCTTGGGAAAGCTTCCTGTGCCTAGCAGGAAGGAAATAAAATAAACCACACTGACTGCTCGGACTTACTGAGTATGCATTGTTTGTGTGTAGCGTTTTCAGTGCACAGCTGTGTTCAGGGAGGTAGCAAATGTTCCCATCTCTGATAATCAATATAGTAATGAGAAATTTGCTGTGTTGGGCTGGCAGGTGGCGTGGTGGTTAAGAGTATTGGACCCCCACATGGTGGACGCAGTTTGAGTCCCAGACCTGGCGGCTTGCTTTCTCACTTTCCCTCTCTCTTTCTCACTCTGTCTCTCTCTGGTCAAATTAAAATAAATAAATAAAGTTAAATAAAATAATTCTTAAAAAATTTGCTGTGTATGAAGAAGGTTTACTATGTTTTTAAGAGAGATTTTTGCTGTAGGGCCCAGAGAGACAGAGATAGAAAGTGAGAAATCAACCCCCACAGGGGTGACCATACCATAATCCCTTCTCCTCCACTTTCCTCCCAGGATTTTGGGCACACATGCATACACACCTGGTGTGAATTTTGAGCTGCCAGATCTGGGACGCAAACTGTGGTCAACTACATGGGAGTCTAGCAATGTAATCATTACATCATCTGGTCTCTTTAAAAAGAACTTTGGCCCAGTCTTGGTGACACAAGCAGTATCTGTGTGATACTGGAGCTAGGTAGGGAAGGTCCCAGGTTCATACCAAAATCTACCTGTACACACCAGGCATGCCCACAGGTGCACTTAGGATTCTAACTGACCGCAGGGCTCAGGTGAGGATCACAACCTGAAGAACCTGTGAAGGGTGCCTGTCTATCTCAGGAAATGAATGAAGCTAAAAAAAATGCACCAAAAAAAAAAAGAATCTTGAAGTTCTTGCTTGTGAGCTGTGGATAATTGTAATTTAAATATAGAGACTTTTTTCCTTCAAAAATGTAACTACAGCATTGGTCAGTCAGAAATCTTGTGTTTTGGTCCGATTTTCTCAATTAGATTCTGGGATATAATATTCAACTCTAGACTTGTCCTCATTTTCTTAGTTTTTGAACTCTTATTTCTGTGTGACTGTATTTAATTTTCCTGGTACAGCACTCCTGAAGAACTTCTTGGAGATCTGGTCTGGTGTTGTAAATTCTTTCAGGTTTTGTTTATCTGAAAATATTCTTGTCTTTTCTTCCCATATGAAGGATAATCTTGCTGGGTCTAGTATTCTTGGTGAAATTGTTTTTCACTCAACACTTTGAATATATTTTCCCATTCTTTCCTTACTCATGTTTTTTCCAATGAGAGGTCCGCTGTTAGCCTGATGAGATATCCTTTGTAGATAATTTGTCATTTCTCTCTTTACCAGTTTGAGTACCTTGTCTCTGTCTGTGGTTTTGCTCAATCTGGCTAAAATGTATCCTGGAGAAGATCTTCTTGGGTTGATTCTATGTGGGGTCCTTTGCATTTCTTGGGAGTGAACCTTTGAATACCTCTCTAGGTTTAGAAAGTTTTCTTCCAGTATTTCATGGAATAGATTGTCAATGTCCTTATGGGTGTGATTCTGTCTTCTACATCTGAGATTTGATTTTCAGTATGATCTAATCTGCTTTTAATACTTTCAAGGGAGGTTTTGACTTCCTGTATTATAGTCTTCATATTTAACAGGTCCATTTGATTCTTTTTTATAGTGTGAATTTCCTTTTAGATCTTGCAAGAATTTCCTCACCTCCTGAAGCTTATCAGCTCCTTTCCCCTGCCTTTCCTCAGTTCATTATATCTCTTCTCTTTGATCTCTGTGAGCTTTGTCACCATGAAAATTCTGAATTCTTTATCTGACATTTCCATGAATTTCATCATACTTTCTGAGGATGAAGAGGAGTTATTATTTTTCCTTGGAGAAGAGGTATTTTCTTGTTTTTCCATATTTCTTGTGACCCTGCAGTGATTTATAGTCATCTTTTTTTTTAAATGAATTGATTTCTAGTCATCTGATGGATGGTGCATTTCTTCTAATTCTTGAACTTCAATCTGAGTGTTCAGAGGCATGCAGGAGGAGATGATCTGCAATTTCTCTTCATTCTGTTCTTACTCTTTGTGCATCAGAATCAGTGGGAATAGAGGAATATTCTGATCCTAATTGTATTCAGATGTTTAGATCTTGTTCACTTGGACCTATCTAGACATTTACTGTGTAGGAGCTGAGAAGCCAGTGAGTAAAGATAAAGAAAAAGAAAAGAATTAGAGAAAAGGAAAGAAGAAAATATAAAAGAAAATAAAAGAAATAAGGGATAATAAAAAACTATATATTTTAATTTTTAAGCAAAAATTGAAAAACGTGTGGCGTGTAAGTGTGAAAGCAATATTTCACAGATGAAGTTCAGGATCCATGTGGAGATGGCCTGGGTTTGTGCCTTTCCTAAACAGAATGGGGAGAGGCACCTATTAACACAATAAAGGGGCTTGAGAGCCCAGAGAATATTTTACCTTAAAAAAATTATTTTTTAATTAAAAGACTAGAGGAGACACAGAGAGACAGAGAAATGGAGAGAAAGAGACAGGTAACACTACCCACTAGAAATAAGTGAAAAAGAAGTAATCTTTTTAAGTCTCTGAAAGCAATATTTCACAGCTGAAGTTCAGGATCCATGTCCTTTTAAACTCTTGACCCAGAATTTGAACTGGACTGAATGAAACCTGGGTTTGTCTTTTTTATTTTTTTAAGAATTATTTAATTTTATTTATTATTATTAGATTGTCAGAAAAGTCACAATGTGTTTTTCTGTTTTTCTATACAAAAATGCATCTTGACTTTTCTGATGACCCAATATTATTTTTTAATCTGACCAGACAGAGACAGAGAGAGAGGGAAAGGGAGAAAGCAAGGTATCAAGGCTGGGCCATGCCACAACAATCCCTTCTCCTTCAGTGACTTGAACCTTGGTTAGCCATGTGAAAGTCCAGCACCTTAACCACCACGCCACCTGCTGGTCCTATGTGTTTGTCTTTTAATGGCATGATGCAGATGATAGAAAAGGTCACTTGTATTACCCACATATGTCTGTCTCCTTGAACGATAAGGCTGGAAGGGACTTCATGGTTAGTCATGTGCCACCACTCTTGTCAAAGGGTATTATGTTCCTTATCTTCATTCCTTGTTAACAACCCTGAGGAGTGGACCTTACTGTTGTTCCCATTTTTATGGTGAAGAAACAGAGGCTCAAGAGGAGATGTGACTTGCTCAGGGCCACACAGCGAATGACAGAACCAGAACACATTTAAAAGAAAATAATGGAGGTCAGCAGGTGGCATGGTGATTAAGGTGTTGGATTCCCCCATGACCAACCATGGTTTGAGTCCCAGACCTGGCGGCTCGAAAAACAACCTGGGTGCATGTGCATGAGTGCCCCAAATCCCAAGAGAACAGAAGAGACAGGATTGTGGTGTGGCCATCTCTCCTGGGGGTGATTTCTCTCTCTCTCTCTCTCTCTCTCTCTCTCTTCTCCAGCAAGCACACATGCCATATAGCAAACAAATTATACTTCTTTCTAATAGGCGGTTAATTCTCAGTCAGCATTATCAAACGGTTTTCCTCCAAACACTATTGTCTTGTGAGATAGTATTTGATGCTCCATGATTAAAAAAATAAATAAAGGTCTTGGTCATACTAGTTTGAGAAGTATTGGATTTTAAACATTTTCTAGAAGCTGTTGACGCCCATTAGAATATCAGACACCCTAATAATGATCGAAATAAAAATATTTGTCCAGTAAGCAAATGCATGTGTCCTATGACAAAATAAACTTAAAAAGGAGAAAAGAGAAAAATGTGAATGTGAGTACGGGGACCTAGACTAATGAATGTATTCATAAGCCACCTTGCATCAAATTTACATTAGTAGAAAAGTGAGGATTCAGTAATAATTGGTTCTCTGAATCTTGATGTACTTGGACAGAAATCCTGCAGCTAAAGTACCATGACGACATCCTGGGGCTTTGCCCAGAATCGTGGAGTACAAAGGCAGATTCTACCCCACGAGCTGCTTTCCTAATTTGAAAGTAAAATCTAGATTGCTACATTTAAAATCCTTCTCATTTTCAAGGAGCCCTTTTCTACAGGAATTATCTTTCCTGTCCTTGAAGAAAAGCCCCAGCCCCAAGCAGCTGGTGTTAAGGACTCTAGCAGCGCCTTCCAGGGCCCCTCTGGCAAGAGAAGCTGAAGGATGGCCCTGAATTCTTAAACGTTAGAAAAATCATTTTTATCTTGTTTAAGTCATGATTACTGTGAGGTTTTTCTGTTACAATCAAAGCCAATTCAAAATTATAAATCAAATATGTACACTGAACATCAAGATAAACTTACTCTGAATTTAAGTAAAATACTCCCTTAAAAAAAAAAAAAAGAGCAGCAGGGTGGGAAAAAAATGCAATTTTTGGACACTCTAGGTTCCTCATACACTTAATATTAAATCTTTTTTTTTAAATCAACAGTGCAATTTTAAACTGTACTTTCATATTATCTGTAGATTTATGACTCTTGTGATTATGTGAAATGTTTGAAAAGTAACTGAAACAACAAAAAGATGAAAAGATTCATGTCTCTAGAAGAATTTTTCTTTCTTTTTTTTTTTTTTTTTTTAGTTTTCGCTATAGTGCTCATGCATTCACCTGAGAGTAAGGGAGTGGAGGGATGGAAACTGTGAAATCACCCCTCCCTCCCGGAGAGCACGCACGCACACGCGCCCGGCGTGAGTTTTAAGCCACCAGGTCCGGGACACGAACCGCGGTCGACTACGTGGGAGTCCAGCGACATAGCCATTACACTAACTGCTGGTTCCCTCTTTTTCTTTTTTTAAAGAATTATTTATTTGTTATTATTATTTGACCAGAGAGAGACAGAGAGAGAGAGAAAAAGGGAAAGTGAGAAAGTAAGCCACCAGGTCCAGGACTCAAACCATGGTTGGCTATGTGGGAGCCCAGCGCCTTAACCACTGTGCCACCTGCCAATCCTGCAGAATTCTTATATTCAAAAAATATTGATAAAATCTACAAAGGCTGCAGAAATGTGTTGACTCTGACAGTTATTCTTTTAGTCATACTGGTTAGTGCGCACTTTACTGCTGGGAAGGTAGGCATAGTCTTCACAGGAGAAATTTCTATCTTTTCTTTAATCTATGAATTAAGGGTGACAAACTTTTCGTTTGTTTGTTTTTGAGAGGTTTTTACTATAGGGCGCATGCGCTGGCCAGAAAGACAGAGAGAGACAGAGAGACAGAAAGCAAGAAATCACCCCCCAGGGGGATGGCCACACCGCAATCCCTTCTCCTCCATTCTCCTCTAGGGATCTTGGGCATGCATACACATGCACCTGGCATGAGTTTAAGCCACCGGGTCTGGGATTCGAAATGTAGTTGACTACATGGGAGTCCAGCGATATAGCCATTATGCCAACTGCTGGTCCCAAGGGTGACAAACTTTTTAACATGTCATTTGATCCTCACCAAACACTATCAGATGGGCCATATTACTTATCTTCATCTTACAGACAAGCAAAATTGTGCTTGGCCACATTAAACACCATGCAGAAGGTTGAGGTGAAGCCAGATTCAAATCTGAGCTGCAAGAGAGTTAGATCAGGGATTGTTCACTTGGGAATGTCAGAATAGACCCCTGACTTAGTGGGGCTGCCAGAACCAAAGGCTGTCAGCTGGGGATCCCTGGGGCTTACAACAGCACGGCCTTCAAGGCTGTCTCTAGCTAAATAGCCTGACATACCTGTCCAGCCTCCCACCCTACCTGTCCCATGGCACTCACACCTCTGAACTTTGGCCATTCCCTTGGTCTGTCTGAAACTCCCCCTCAACTCCTCCACTAACCTCTTTAGGCTGCACTCACTGCCTTCTCCTCAGGGAAGCTTCCCCTGTTTACCCGGCCCCTCCCCAAACTACTGCTATTTCCCTGTGCCTCTTGGCTTGTGTCTCAGTTACAGTATGACTTATTTTATTTCATTATTATTTAAATGTTTTTGTTTTGTTTTTGTTATAAGTGTGTGCACTTGCCAGAGAGAGACAGTGAGACAGTGAGAAAGAAAGTGAGAAATCACCCAACCGGGGGAGAGGGAGATGGCCACGCTCCAATTCTTTCTTCCTTCTCCTGAGATTTTAGTCACGCATATACACAGGCCCAGTGTGATTTTTCAGGCTGCGGGAACTGGGAATTGAACCAGAGTTGGCCGTATGGGAGTCCAGCAGCTTAACCACGATTCCACCTACTGGCTTCTATGATATAACTTTTTTTAACCTATAAATTCACAACATGTGGCTTCTCTTCCCAATTAGACACTTAGCTTGAGTGTAAAGAGCTCCTGTACCTTCCTCAACAGACCTGACACTGCAAACAGCAGGCACTCCTGTAGGTATTTTTTTTTTCTTTTTTTGGAGAGGTGTTTGCTATAGGGCATGTGCGCTCGCCAGACAGACAGAGAGAGACAGAGAGATAGAAAGCAAGAAAAAACTCCTGCCAGAGGGGATGGTCACGCCGCAATCCCCTCTCCTCCATTCTCCTATCAGGATCTTGGGCACGCACGCACACGCGCCCTGTGTGAGTCTAAGCCACGGGGTCCGGGACTCAAACCACGGTCGACTACATGGGAGTCCAGCGACATAGCCATTACACTAACTGCTGGTCCCTCCTGTGGGTATTTTGCTAATGGTGGATTTTGTCCTGCAACTGCTTTGTTTTCCCAAATGTTTACTTTCTGCAGCAGATGAGTGAGGAATAACTAGAGGGATGTGACCTTGATGGGCGTGGCTGTCCTTAAAGGCCCAGACTAGGTGGACCCTCTCTGCAGAACTTACCCCAGCTCAGTTCCTAATTCCACAAGGATGGCTATGACTTGATTGTTTTTTTTTTTTCTTTTTTTGAAGAGGTTTTTGCTATAGGGCGTGTGCGCTCGCCAGACAGACAAAGAGACAGAAAGTGAGAAATCACCCCCCAGGAGGGATGGCCACACCGCAATCCCTTCTCCTCCATTCTCCTCTTGGGATCTTGGGCATGCACACACACACGCCCGGCGTGAGTTTAAGCCACTGGGTCTGGGACTCAAACCGCAGTTGACTACGTGGGAGTCTAGCAACATAGCCATTACGCTAACTGCTGGTCCTGTTATGACTTGATTGTCACAACAATCTTGATTTTTTTTTTTTGGTAGTCTGCTAGAGTGTGTGCGCTCACTGGAGAGAGATGGAGGAGAGAGAGAGATGAGAGAGAGAAACCCCCTCCATGGGGCAGGATTACACTGCAATCCGTCTCCTCTCTTTCTTACTTCTTTTGGGATTTTGGGCACACACACACACTCAGTGTGCTTCCCAAGCTCCCGTGTCTGTGACTTGAACCTTGTGGTTGATCATGTGGGGGTCCAACCACCTTAACCACCATGCCACCGACTGGCAATCTTGATTCTCTCATTGCTTCAGATTAGATTTTATTCCAACAGAAAATCTCACAGTAATAGTGGTTTAAGCAACACAGAAGCTGATAGTTTTTTTTTTTTGTTTTTTTTTTTTTTTCATTCAAGAAGTCCTTAGTCTGTGCCTTTGTTCTTTTTGGGGGTGTCTCTGGGCCCCTGGAGGGCACGAGCTATGTTTAGCTCTAATCCCTAAGTAACTGGCAGAGGACACAGGATGGGACTCACGAGGTTTGAGGGGAATCCATCCAAATCTCACCTTTACTGGCCTGGAGACACTTTCCTCCAGGTAAGCCTCCACACTCAGAGGCAGTACGTCAGGAAGGGTGACTTCATCCGCTGATGAGAACATGCTGCCCATTATTTATTAGCCTGCAGCCTCCAGCTCTTGCTCCTACCTCCTGTGTGCTGTGGCAGTGTTTTTCTCAAACAGAGACAGCAGGAGGCAGTAGCTCAAACCTCTCCTGACAGGTAGAAGTAACTCCTCACAGCAGCCAGCAAGTCAATAGCAGGACAGGAACTCAGGCCTGGGCCTGAGCCATTCCATTCCCTTCCTGCACCTGCCTTTCCACCAAAAGCTTCCTAAACTTCCTGAAATGTGACGTGGTCCTTATCTCCAAGCCAGCAAAGAAATCCAGACATGGTCCCATTATGAAGGGGCTGGTTCTTGTTTCTATCCTGATACTTCGGTGGTGGCTCCTATGTAGCTGGTTTTAGCTTTCCGCCACCCTCATGGGGGTGACTGAGCCAGGGGCCTGGTCCGATGGGAAAGGGAGCAGCAGATGGGTCCAGAAGCAGTGAGCTGAGTTTGGTGGTGTAGCCTAGGCTCCAGGGGCACGCTTTATTCTGGAGGGAAAACTACAAGTCACACTCATGGGCTGTCCCAAAGTGGAGTTATTTTACTGAGTGCCCATCCTGTCTAACATCTGGATCAGGGGTTATTATCCTCCCCCCCCCCACACACATCCTGCCCAAACACCCCAGGGCATGTAAAAAATGCATCTCTGTGGGCAGAAAGCAGTCCCACCTAAGGCCAGATTCTATGTCTGTTCCAGGGCAGAGACTCAAGTCTGCTCCGGGTCTCTCGGTATATTGGTCAGGGTTCTCCAGAGAAACAAAACTGAAAGGATCGATAGAGAATGGGAATACATCATGGGAATTGGCTCACATGATTATGAAGGCCAAGAAGTCCCACTTCTGCCATCTGCAATTTCCAAGTCACAATTTCTACCCACTAAATAAATAAATTAATTAATAAAAATGTCCTAAACTATGAGCAAACTAACAGTCACGGTCTTCCAGCGGCGGGCTCGGTTACGAGGTGTGTGCTGTCGGAACAAGGTTTTGTGCCTCTGCTAACAGAACCCGTGGAAATGCATAGTGACTCCCCTGCTCCTTCAGGCAGCAAGCGTGCCACCTGCGCATCACCATAGAAATGGAATCCACAGGCATTTGCAACTTTGAGATGTGGCAAACAGGAGGCTGAGGGAAGACGAGTTCTCACACAGACAAAAAAGGTGGTCCTGGGGTCTTCAAAGGTAGCACCTCCAGGGCCTGTCCTGGGCACACTTCAGGGCTGGGTGAGAAATACCGGGAAACTTGGAAGCTTCCCTGTGTATAAAAAGAAACTTGGAGGCTTCACTGTGTATAAAAGGGGGCCAGGACCTGCTCCTTAAGGAGGGGAGACGAGGACGAAGCCAGGCAGGGAAAGCCAGGTTCAGACCAGGCCATGCTTGCTGCCTCCATCTTCCGTCCGACTCTGATGCTTTGCTGGCTTGCTGTCCCCAAGCCTGCCCTGCCTGAGACACTCTTCCACAGCCGAGACCACTCGGACCTGGACCCGTCCCCTCTGCGCCGGGCCAAGCCCATCACTGACCTCCATGCTGCTCAGGTAGGAGAAGGCTAGAGATCAGCCTCACACACTTGTGCACGCACACACACATGCACAGACCATGGTACAGAGAGGCAGAGACACTCCAGGCATGCAGGGCTAAGAGGCAGCTACACAGGCTTCACGGGAAATGCAGCTTCCATGCTGCTGGGAGGAATGAGGATGAATCTGCTTAATGGACACCATGGGTTGCCTCCAGTAAGTGTGGCTGTTGCCCATGCCTACAGACAACAGTCCTAGATATCAGGTACCTGTCTTTTTCTGCATGTGCTAGAGGGTACATGTGCTCACCAGAGAGACCGAGAGAAAGGGAGAGGAGAAAGCACCCCCCTGGGGTATGGTCACACCACAATCCCTTCTCCATTTCTCCCTCCTTTCGGGATTTTAAGCGCATGCAGATCCAGTGAGTTTCTTAAGCCCCTGGATCCAAGACTCAAACCGTGCATTTGGCCATGTGGGATCTGGGGGCCTTAACCACCAGGCCACAGAGCTGGTCTAGTGTCAACTACCTTTCTAACTGCAAGCATGTGATGTTACATGTGGCTATCACCCTGTTCTGATGGCATTCCATGGCTGCCCACCACACCAGTCTGTGGATACATACAGAGAAGAGGATGGGCCCCATGAAGATCCCCTATACAGCAATATTGAAGATCCTTAATAGAGCTGTCCTGTGAGGTGGCATTTGTTGACTTCACTGGAGCTCCACAGTAACAAGGAGAAAGGTTCTCATGGAGTCATGGGTGGGGTAGGGAGTGGACTGGATGAGGCCTTCAGACCTGCCAAGGACACTTGGTCCTAGTGGTCCATCATACACTCACTATAAGCAGATGGTCAAGATTTGCAAGTTTAACCCCTACTCCAAAGGTGCCCCTGGAGATGGAGGGCAGTGAGGAAGGAGAGCTGGGGAAGGCTGCCTCGGCTGTTGACAGGACACATGTTCGTGACCAGGCCCTTAGCCTGGGTTCTGCTTCTCCTCCCTCTGTGTGGATTGAAGAAGCATTCTAATTTCCAGCTTTCTGGCCAGGACTTCCTCCACTCTCCATGGTGTGGCACATGGTCTGGCCTTCCTCAGCCTCCCCCTGGTCTCCTGTGGCTTTGTGTGTTTGCCAGCAACCCTGACCAGTCATCTCTGACCACAGCGCCCTTCCTCCCAGCCCACGCTCATTGAGCCTCATCCAAGCTTCCTCCTTCTTCACCTTGACCCATGCTGGCCGAGCCAGGCCCACCCACTCAGGGTGATACCCTCACCCCCTGACATGCTCTCCACATCAGCACTCACACTGACTTCCTATGTCTCTGTCTCTCTCTCTTGCATCCCTCTCTCTGTCCTTGCTCTCTTCGTCTCTGTCTGTTCTCCTATCCCTGTCTCTGCTTGTCTTTTTCTTTTTCTCTCTTTTCTCTTTGTTTCTATCTTCCTCTCTCTCCCTGTCTCATTTGTCTGTTTCTCCTCTCTGTCCCTGTTTCAACTTTTCTCATAGACTTTGGGGCAGGAGAAGCGTAGGGGTGTGAGAAGGTGCTGGTGGGAGGCAGCCCATGGATTTGGATGTTTTTCTCTCCCACAGCGGTTCTTGTCCCAATACGGCTGGTTGGGAGTGCCAGCAGCCTGGGGGCCCAGCCCTGAGAGGTCACCAGAGGCCCCTGTGGGCACCACCCTAGCCGAGGCCGTGCGAAGGTTCCAGCAGGTGAACGCGCTGCCAGCCAGTGGGGAGCTGGATGCAGCCACACTGGCAGCCATGAACAGGCCACGCTGCGGTGTCCCTGACACACAGCTTTCGCACCAGGCTGCCCCAACCACCCTACCATCCATCCTGGGCCTACTCCCTAGGGCTCGCCCGAAGCGCTTCCTGCAAATGCTGCTGCCCAGGCCCAGCCAGCAGCAGGAGGACTCCCTGGACAGTGGGGCCACCAGGGTCTTCCCTAAAAAGACCCTGACCTGGAGGCTGGTGGGCGAGGCCTACAGTAGCCAGCTTTCTGTGGACGAGCAGAGGTACATTTTCCGACTGGCCTTCCGGATGTGGAGTGAGGTGACACCACTGGACTTTCGTGAGGATCTCACTGCTCCTGGGACTATGGTCGACATAAAACTGGGCTTTGGGAGAGGTAAGAAGGGTGCAGGCTCCGACTTCATCTGCCCTGTCCCAGGCTCGCCCTCCTGCTTCCCAGCCTAGCACCCCGCCCCAAAAGCGCCATCCACTGGGCCCACTGGGGTCAATCCCACCTCAGTTCTTCCTCATCACCACAGAATGGTGCTGCTAACCCCTACCCTGGGGCTTGTTCTGAGGTGACACCCTGCAGAGAGCCTGGAATGGTCACCTAGAACACCAAGGCTATTCCCTCACTCCTCCGAGCAGGCCAGCCCTATGAGTGCAGGCTCGCCTAGAGAGCTCAGTGTGCCCGTCAGAGCACAGCCCAGGCTGCCCAGTCCTCCCTCCCACCTCCTACGGAGCTTTGACCTCAGTCACGAGCCAGGGAGGGCTCTCACGTAGGTGCCCCCACTCCTAGCTGGGGGCATTTGAACACATGACACGTATTCCCTGCAGCCCCATCTGTGAACAAGGATACTCATGCCCGCCTTGCTCACACTGGACTAACTTCCCAGTGTGAGAGTGCATGGCACATGGTTTGCTGGAAAAGCATACGAATGCAAGTGACTGTGACTGCCTGTATTTCATGATCTACTCAGCTGTCAGGATCCAGCTGAAAACTGGCCTCTTCCTTAAACCTATTTGACATCACTGGGTGCTGCCTGCTCCCTGCTGGGGCCTGGGGAGTGACACAGTCCTTCCCTGTTGCCACTGCGCTTGGTAGCTCACTCTGTTCCCAACAGCCTTTAGACTTCATCAGCACACTGTTTATGCATGAACCGCATGTGTGCACCTCACGGGGAGGGGTTAACCCAGACCCAGGAGTGGTCTCTGTGTCTGTCTCTGGTCCTGGACAGCAAGCTGCTCACGGCTGGGCACTCGATACATGTCTGTAGCAGTTAGGGAGGGAACCTCTGGAATGGACACTCATTTACCTGGGCCATCACCCTCTGCCCTCCCTAGGCCGGCACCTCGGCTGTCCTCGGGTTTTTGACGGGAGTGGGCAGGAGTTTGCCCATGCCTGGCGCCTGGGTGATATTCACTTTGACGATGACGAACACTTCACACCGCCCACCAGTGCCATGGGCATCAGCCTCCTCAAAGTAAGTGGTCTTGAGCTGCTTGTCTTGATGAGGCTAAGAGCAGGGCAGTGTGGGCTGAAGTCCAGAAAGTCAGAGCTTTCTCTGTGAAGGGTCCATATCCTCCTGCAAAGTCTGATGAGTCTTTCGAGATGGGTCCCCAGTTCTTGCTATCGATGCTCTTCTCCTTAACAAGCACAGCTTCTCACAAGGCAAGGCCTGCCCTCTGCAATTAGGGGAGGGTCCCAGTGGTACTCAAATGCCCAGACTTGACACGGCAATGATGGCTTCTGTTCCTCCTAGGTGGCTGTTCATGAAATTGGCCATGTCCTCGGCCTACCTCACACCTACAGGGCAGGATCCATAATGCAACCAAATTATCTTCCCCAGGAGCCTGCATTTGAGTTGGACTGGTCAGACAGAAAAGCGATTCAAAAGCTATATGGTAAGACTGTCCTGAGGCAGGTCACCCCAGAACTCACAGGGGACATTTGTAATCCGAAGCACAGCTTGGACCTACTCACTCCTCACTGGGAGAGTGGTCTCCTAAAACACAAAGTTGAACACAACTCTGATATCAGACAAGAGTAGCTGACCTCAGGGCCAAAAGGTGGCATGATGGTGAAGGCATTGGACTTCCCCATGGCTGGCCATAGTTCAAGTCCTGGACCTGATGGCTTAGCTTTCTCACTTTCTCTCCCTTTCTCTGTCTCTCTCTGGTACACACAATGCCCTATAGCCAATAATAATAATAATAATAAACAAAATTAGGTAATTCTTTTTAAAAAAGAACAAGTGTAGCTGCCCTCTAGCTCCAAGACATAATTTTCTTAGTTAAAAGTGGTCCTGTCCAGACTGTAGCCAGGTGGAGAGGTAAGGACACTCACCATGGACAGCCCCTCCTGTGTCCTGCCTTCCACATGCCACGTACATGGGAGGAAAGAGGAAGACACAGAGGTTTCTGAAAGACAAGCAGGCCACCAGTGCCATAGCAGCCCATAAGAGTTATATGAACTCAAAGCCACTGGAAGGGCAAAGAACAGCTTCATTTTGTCGGGATAAGCTTTATATTTAACTGTTTAGGCTAAAGTACTAGTGATTATTTAATTAAAGTGAGCGATTTGGCACAGTCCTAAGGGTAAGAAAGATACTCTCCTCTTTTTCATTTAAAAGTCCCTAACAGAGGCCAGCCCCATTTTTGTTCTACTCACATCCTCTTGTGCTTGGCATTCAGCATCTTCGGAGACAACAAAAACCAGAACACATTTATTTCCCCAGTGTGCTCAGAACCAAACTTCTTCCCTCTGATGAAATCAGATTGACCATCAAGAAGTATCGGCGATCTACGTAGAGTGGTCATAGCTTTATCATTTGAGTTGAGAGTCTTTGAAAGTCACTGGGGGTGGCGTGGTGGTTAAGAGACTAGACTTCCACATGGTCACATGGCCACATGGCCAACCGTGGTTTGAGTTCCAGACCTAGTGGCTTGCTTTCTTACTTACTCTCTGGTCAAATTAAAAATAATAATTTTTTAAAATACAGAATTATTTATTTAGTTTCATTCATTCATTTATCTTTTTTTTTTTTTTAATTTGACTAGAGAGAAAGAGAGAGAGAGGGAAAGTGAGAAAGAAAGTCACTCGATCCAGGATTTGAACCTTGGTCGGCCATGCAGGAGTGTCCAGTGCCTTAATCACCACACCACCTGCTGGTCCCCAATAATAATTTTAAAATTCCTTTTTATTTTTTTAAAGAGGCTTTTGCCTTAGGGCACGTGCATTCATCAGAGAGAAAGACACAGAGACAGTGAGAGGGAAAGTGAGAAATCACCCCCTGGGGAGATGGCCACACCACAATCCCTTCTCCACTCTCCTCAGGCACTTTTGGGCACCCATGCACTTGTGCCTGGTGTAAGTTTCAAGCCACTGGGTCTGGGACTTGAACTGTGATTGGCCATGTGAGAGTCCAGTGACATAAACGCTATGCCATCTGCTGGCCCCAATAATAAAAAAATTCTTAAAAAAAATTTAGAATAAAAAATGGGAACACTGAATAACAAAGCCAGGAACACTCCAGTGGTCTAGCCCAGTTGCAAGCAGGCTGGGTTCCCCCAGTTCCTACTGCTTAATCTACTTCCAGTCCTCTATGGCATTTGTTTTTAAATAATCATTTTATTAATCTTGTTTTATCTATTTATTTTAATTTAACCAGAGAAGGACAGAGTGAGAGAGAGAGAAAAAGTGAGAAAGCAAGCCACAAGGTCCGGGACTCAAACCGTGGTCAGCCATGTGGGAGTCCAGCGCCCTTAACCACCACCACCCCCCCCCACCTGCTGGCCTCCTTCTACGGTATTTTGCTTTAAGGTGACTTAATAGAAAACTCCAGCTTTGCAACTGTCACTAATCAAGTCACATATGAAAGTAGAGTAGTTGGTTTTTGTCCAATGTGACAAATGGTTGGATCTTTTCTTTTTCACTTTTTTTAAAGAATTATTTATTGAATTTTATTTATTCACTTTTTAAAAATTTGGCCAGAGGGAGACACACAGCCAGAGAGAATAGAAGACAGAGAGAAAGAGGGAAAGTGAGAAAGCAAGCCACCAGGTCCGGGACTCGAACCCTGGTCAGCCATGTGGGAGTGTCCAGCATCTTAACCACCACGCCACCTGCTGGTCCCTCTTTTTTCCATTTTTTTAAAGGTTCATGTAAAGGATCATTTGATACTGCATTTGACTGGATTCGCAAAGAGAGAAACCAATATGGAGAAGTGATGGTGAGATTTAGCACATACTTCTTTCGCAACAGCTGGTACTGGCTTTATGAAAATCGAAACAACAGGACACGCTACGGGGACCCTATCCAAATCCTCATTGGCTGGCGTGGAATCCCAACGCAAAATATAGATGCTTTTGTCCACATCTGGACATGGAGAAGAGATGAACGTTATTTTTTTAAAGGTAAAAGTTCTTCAAGGATGATGCTATTTCTTTTGTTTAATGAATTCATTCAGAATACATGTCCTCACACACAAGAAATTAACAAATTCTTGTCTGTTCAACCAGCCTGCAAGCTCTGTGAGCACAGGAACTGGGCTGTGTTCCCTGATCCTTTTTTAAAATCTTTCTTTCTTGAGAGAAAAATTAATACACAGAGAGAGAGAGACTTGCACAACCAACAGGGTCTCATGCCATGACCCCCAGGCCCCCACTCTTCCCAGCTAGCCTGAGTCATGGATGTCACGGGTGCATGTACCTGACATGCACAGGTTGCCTGGAAAGCTGAACCCACACTCTTCCAGATGAGTCCAGCATCAGAGTAGTGCATTACTGCTGTATTACAAAGCTAGTCCTTGACTTTTTTTTTAAAAAAAAAAAAAATCATTTTCTTTAACTTTATTTTTATTTGACCTGAAAGAGACAGAATGAGAGGGAGAGAGAAAGTGAGAAAGCTGCCAGGTCTGGGACTCGAACCATGGTCGGTCATGTGGGAGTACAGTGCCCTTAACCACCATGCCATCTGCCAGCCCCAGTCCTTGATTTTTTTTTTTAAGAAAATACTTAAGTCATCAAATGAATGAATTAGTGAAAGAACTTCTTTAGGCACTGAAGTGGTTGCCAAAGAGGTGTAAGAAAGTACCCCGCCCTATAGAAGTTTTAATCTAGCTCTGAAGAGAAACCAGCAAACACCTTGGAAGCCTATGTACGTATAGATGTTTCTAAGGAGTAGACTGAGCAGTAGCGGTGATCACGGGCAGCTGAATAGATGCTGGCATCACCAGGAACCAGGCTTAACCTAGACGTCAGGTTGGTGGGATCTAGAATGTCCAGAAAGCAGCACTGGAATCGTGTGGGGGTGAGGTAGGGGAGAGGGGTGTGAAGGAGCTGAGGTGGTCAGAAACAGGTAGAGACATGACCTTGAAGCTGGGAACGAAAAGGTCTGTGAGACAATCAAGTCCATCGATGTGTTCCAGGGGACTGATACAGGATGAGATGAGGTTGAAAAGCCCCGGTCAACCTGACCGTGGAGCGCTTAAGTAAATGCCAGGGTCTGGGGCTGGGCTTTATCCAGCACACAGGAGCAATTTCTCAACAGGGAAGATCAATGCTTGGCTGAGCGGCAGCAGCTCAGGGAGTGGGGCCCAGGGCTGGGTCATGGCAGGCATGCAAAGAAGTGCTCTCTGAGACTTCCTTCCACAGCTCCTTATCCGCAGGCCTTGTCACACACCTGCTTGGCAGTTCACACAGGCGTGCTGCCTTTATAGCAGAGTATAAGTGCACACGTGATTTCATGGTTACTGCATTTCCTATCCCTTTCCCACCCGGACATAGGTTACGTATGCGCTCTTTTTGAATTCTAGTAATGTAACATTACTTGAGTTTTCAATTGCTCAAAAAGAGCTAAGGCAATAGCCAAACTGAATACATCTATGTATAAATTTGGGCTTCAATTTGGTCTTCTCTTTCTTATCACACAAAGGAAGAATTATTTTAGTTCAGTTTAAAGAAATTGCTTTATGGTAGGCTTTTATATTTCAGGTCTTTTGAGGCACATTTTTCAGTGCTTCAGGAAGTCTCAAACTAGAATTTATGTTGGCAACCCTTGAATCTTAATTGTGGAATTAAGTCATGATGGGGGGAGGATGCTACAATTCAGCTGTACTTTATTCTTGGAGCCTTAAAATAAATTTCATTTGCTAGGAATACATTAAATTAAAAAAAATCACTTTAGGTAGTGAACTGCATCTTTAACTGGACGTATGGTGTATGTTCTCAATGAATATTTGGTTGCTAAGGAATAGAACTGCTTGAAGTGTTCCGTGAGCTGAACACAGAAGTACCGAACTGAGCGGGTTTTATTCTATCGCATACTGGCACTATGCAAAAGAGTCTGGATTAGGAATAAGGGAAGTCTAGGATAATTCTCTAGTGTTTCAGAGCATGAAATCAGCATTTGGACTTTGGAACAAAAAGGCACAAAATTACAAGATATTTCTTAGAACAGTGAGTAAAATGTCTCGTGGGTGGAATCAGGAATTCTGGACTGCATCTCTGGCCAACTAGGCCGTCTGAGTTTGAGTGAGTCACTGCATCTCTCTCGTTTTCTCATTTGTAAAATGGTGTGTGTGTGTGTGTGTAACGAGATGCCTCCAAACCACTGAAAAAAGGTATATCCCAATAACAAGTATCAAAATTTCTTCTTGAAAAAAAAGAAAAAGAAAAAAAAATTTCTTCTTGTAGGGACCAGCAATGGGTAATGGTTACATTGCTGGACTCCCACGTATGAACTGTGGTTCAAGTCCTGGACCTGGCAGCTTAAAAACCTCATGATGGATGTATGTGCCTATGTGCTCAAAATCCCAAAAGGAAAATGGAGAAGGGATTACGGCATGGCCATCTGCCCTGGGGGGTGACTTCTCACTGTCTCTATCTCTGTCTGATGCGCACAGCACCCTATAGCAAAAAATCTCTCCACACACATACACACAAATTTCTTCTGTAAAAACAGGGCTTAGGAACCAGCAGTTGGCATAATGGCTGTTGCTGGACTCCCACGTAGTCGACTACGGTTCAAATCCTGGACCCAGGGGCTTAAACTTACGTCAGGCATGTGTGTGCATGCATGCCCAAGATCCTGAGAGAATGGAGGAGAAGGGATTGCAGTGTGGCCATTGCCCCTGGGGAGTGATTTCTCGCTTTCATTCGGGCGAATGCACGTGCCCTTTAGCAAAAACCTCCCCCCCAAAAAACCAAAAGGGCTTATATGAATTAGTATAGAAAAATAATTCAGGACTACTCATGGGCCACTAACATATGAAATGGAGATCTTTAGCTGATGAAGGTGGGAAAAGAATACTCAGGTGAAAGATCACATTATTTTATTTATTTTTGCTTTTGAAATTTTAAAATTTCCCCTTTATTCATGACAGTTCATGAGCATGCATATGAGACAGTGAGCACCCAAAGTACTTCCAAAAAAGAATGGGATCTGGTTACTTGGCAATACCTCTTCCTCTAATTTTCCATCCCATCAGGATCTTGGGTACTCAACCTCACACATTTTGTAGCCAGGCTGGGATTCAAATCTTGGTGGGCCATGTGGGGTCTGGCTTGTGCATAATACTTTATCACTACACTATGGGGTCAGTCTTGGTTTTGCCTTTGATAGGGTTATAACCATGGACTGGGGCTCACTGTGAAAGGCAACCAACATTCTAACTACAGCAATGTTGTATAAGAAAAATGGATTACTATAGTCAAATCTACAAGTAATTTAATACCTCAGAGAATCAAGAGGCATAACTAAGATGCTTAAAAAGTCCTCCTTTCTCCTGGGATCACAGTGGAACATTAGACATGATGTTGAAAGTTGTTCTATGGGACCCGCTGGCTTGAAAAATCATGCCAGGCATGTGTGTGTTTGTGTGTGTGTGTGTGTGTGTGTGTCCAAGATTCCAGGAGGAGAATGGAGAAAGGACTGCTGCGTGGCCATTCTTCCAGGGGTGGGGTGGGGCGTGATTCTCATTTTCCTTCTGTCTCTGTCTCTCAGGTGAATGCACACGCTCTACAGCAAAAACCTCAAAAAAAAAATCTTAATAAGCCATATTAACATGTTTTGGTTGGGTCTCAGGAAATCAATACTGGAGATATGACAGTGACAAGGATCAGGCTCACACAGAAGATGAACAAGGAAAAAGCTACCCCAAATTGATTTCAGAAGGATTCCCTGGCATTCCAAGTCCTCTGGACACTGCTTTTTATGATCGGAGACTGCAGTTAATTTACTTCTTCAAGGAGTCCTTTGTAAGTAGAATGCCTTCCAGCCTAGTGTTGCTTCTGTCATTCCTAATTGGGATTTGTCAGATGACCAAGTTCTTAGTTAAAAAGATCTAGCTGCAGGTCTATACAAGCAATAGCTGCAGGTCTATACAAGCAATAGCAGGTCGTTAAGGATGGAACACTATTAAGAGCTTCAAACTTATAGAATTCAGTACAAAGTCACTTACTTACCTCAATGCTGTATTAACCTAGAAATCAATGTTACTCAAATAGACTATCTCATTTGCCTTGCAGGTATTTGCATTTGACATCAACAGGAATCAAGTACTCGACTCTTATCCAATGAAGATTACTGAAGCTTTTCCAGCAATAACACCACAAAACCATCCGTTTAGAAATATAGATTCAGCTTACTATTCCTATGCACATAACTCTGTTTTCTTTTTTAAAGGCAATGCCTACTGGAAAGTAGTTAATGACAAAGACAAACAACAGAATTTCTGGCTTCCTTCTAATGGCTTATTTCCCAAAAAGTCTATTTCAGAGAAGTGGTTTGACATTTGTGATGTCCATACCTCCACACTTAACATGTAATGAGGAAAAAAAGCAGGAAAATGGAGACAGTCATTATGATTTCTCTTGTAAGAAAAATTCTGGTTTCTTTTATAAAGAAAACAAACCAGATTCTTAGTAGCCAAAGCAAATAAATAAGGCTCCCATCTTAGAATAGGTATCACTTGAACTTTTAAAATACTTGATGTAAAAAATTGCTCAGGCAGAAAATAATTTACTGAAGAATTTTACTAAATTTTTAGGAAAGGTTAAAGAAAGAGAAGAGCAAGCATCTCAAGAACGTTCTGTCCTTGCTGTCTATTCTGCAGGGAGCTCTGCAGCCATATCCCACACTGCCTGCCCCGCCTGCTCTGTGGGCATTGGGAAAGCCAGAGCCATGGTCAGATCATCAAGGAAGAAGAAAGCCACCTGAAGGGCTTGGAAATGATTTTACTGCGCTTTAAAACTGAGAAAATCAATGGGAAAGGTCACAGAAGGTGAATTCACTACACTTTAAATACACCCCGACATAATGACATATTTTTCTAATCCTTACTGGTGTACAAAGAGTTTTCCTATGTAGTTCTCTCTTGATCTGCACGACTTGGTCAGAGTGGCAGGACACATACTACTGTGCACATTTCCAGCTGAAGAAACTGATGCTCATTCGTTGTGTCCTGCCAAAGGTCAACCCCAGTAGTGGCTCTTGGCCTCAGCCCCCAGTCTAGCCCCGAGTCCTTTGTGCTTTCTCCCCATCTCTGTGGTAGCCTCTGATTGTCCAGCTAGGTACACCCTCTTGTTGGAACATCCGGGTCTGTATCCCAAATGGTCCTGAACAGAACAACTTTTCTGGCTCACTAGAATTCACTGAGTAGTCTCTCCCTGCAAAGCAGAAATCACTTTATATGAATTTACTTATGTTCTGAAGGCCAGTAAGTCTCTTGAAGCTAGTATATAATTTTATTTTTCCCATTATCAGTTGTACCTACAATAGGCATTATGGTCCTTTAACTTTTACATTAAATAACAAAACCATGTTACATATGACGTGGGCAAAATTTGAGCAATGAAATTAACCGAAAAAAGATTCATGGTTTCGATAATCAGGCCACAAAGGCCACATTTCTTCTCAAGAAATAGCTAACACAGTTACTTTATGCTTAAATTTAAGTTAAAATCAGCAAATTACAAATATATTTTAAAATGATCTTTTCCCCCTCAGGAATGTTCATGTTTGTTATCGCTTTGACAAAAGAAGATAGCTAGGATCCTCTATTTTCTTGCTGAAAATAAAAATTCCTCTTGACTTAAAGGCTGTAAAGCTAAGGAGCGATGAGGAGATAAGATACATGACTCTAGGACCAGCAGGTAGTGTGGAGCTTAACACATCTGGATCCCACACGGCTGAATATACCCTCTGCAACTTGGACCTGGTGGCTTGAAAATCATGCCAGGCATGTGTTCATGCGTGCGTGTCCCAAACCCTGAGAAGAGAATGGGGGAGAGATTATGGCATGACTATCCCCCTAGGGAGTGATTTCTTTCTTTCTCTCTATGGCAAGCACACATGCCCTATATATAGCAAACAAACAAACAAACAAACAAACAAAAAAACCCCTAATATCCCTAACTGCAGCTTGTTCTACATAAGTAGGAAAATTCTTTTTGAATTCATTAACCACACTGATCATATAACCAATGTAAGTGCCCAGATTTAATTTGCAGAATAAAGACAGATTTATTTTGTGTGTGCTTGCTGCAAGGGAAAACAGAATGACAGGCATCCTGGAAAGAGATTTTGTACAATTTAGACAAAACTTGAAATACATCAATGATTCATTTTTGCAAAAGAATGCAAATCTGTCCTAAGGACAATGCAAACTAAACAACAAGGAGGTAAACAAATGGTAAGAGAGAATTCAGTCAAGCTATAATGGATGCTAATGGTCAATAAAACTGAAAATACCTGTATAAAAGAAAGTGGTTTGTGAAAATTCAGACAATTTTCTCTAGCACAGTTCAGATTCTTTGTGTTGTGGGAAGGGCTCTGCTCTGCCTGGAGGATCCAGAGTGAGCGGAGGCTGCCCAGGGACTGAGGGAGTCAGTAGCCTCTCTCCCTGCCCTCAGGCCCAGGGTAGTGGACGTGACAACCCTGGTGTCATGCGTAGGAATCCAGACTGTCACCCTGTCAAAAGCATCTGTCAGATTTACATGTTACCTTGTCCTTCTTGAAACTGCAGTATTGTTATGAAGGACAAATACAGCTCTGTACACTGTAGGCACTGAAAAAAAGAGTATATCTGTATATAACTGGATGAGATCCATATAGCAGCAATAAGAAATAAAAGGTTTTGCTAAGAATTAAGTGGATGGCAGAATTTTACTTTTAATATCTAATATTTGATATCTATATTATAAAATTTATTAACTAAACTGAATTCAATTCAAAACTTAATGTGGGGACCAGCAGTTAGCGTAATGGCTATGTCACTGACTCCCATGTAGTCGAACACAGTTCGCGTCCTGGACCCAGTGGCTTAAAACTCACGCCGGACACGTGTGCGTGCATGCCCAAGATTCTGAGAGGAAAATGGAGGAGGAGGAGAAGGGATTGTGGAGTGGCCATCTCCCCTGGGGGTGATTTCTTGCTTTCTGTCTCTCGGTCTCTCTCTGTCTGGCGAACACATGCACCCTATAGCAAAAACCTCTCCAAAAAAAAACCCAAAACTTAATGTGAAGGGGCCAGCATGGTGGTGTGGTGATTAAGGCACTGGACTCCCATGTCTGACAGCAATCTGAATCTCAGATCTGACAGCTTGCTTTCTCATTTTCCTTCTCTCCCTCTCTCTATCTCTCTCTGGAGAGTGCACGTGTCCTACAGCAAATTTAAACTAATAATAATAATAAATAAAATAATTCAGAAAACCCCTCAGTGTGAAGGAAGCAAGATGGAAATATACAAAGACATTTTAAATAAATAGTTTATTCAAAATAGCTTTTCTGTACCTTATTCACAGTTTCGAGTTTAAAATGAAAAAGGGGTAGTACCTATTTTTGATCAACTGTCATATAAAGACAAAGAAAAGTGAATCCCCTCAGAACATGCATTAAATACAGAGAATTGCACAATGGCTCATCTTTGAAAAATCCTTCAATGAAGTATGAAAAAGGGAACACTCTTTTTTTGGGTGCAATTTAGGAAGAAAAATTGTAGATGTTCTTTAGCCCATTGGAACCTGTAAAATCATTTGGATAAAAAGCTCTCTTGACCAAAGTAACTTTTTATCCAAAATAATTTTATCTTAAATCATTCTATTATAGCTTAATATACTTCAAAAATACTTAAAAAGTATAATTGCATCACAGCAAGTCTATTAATAATGAGGTACCATATACTTCTCAAAGAAATAAACGCTGGAAGCTTTAAGATTGATTCTGATGTTAGCACTTCAAATGAAGAGGCCAAAAAACAACCATAATGTGTCTGCTATGGGAAATAAGTCTGTGTTCCACTGTTGTACTTGTTTTAAATGGATTATTTCCCTCATATTTAATGAAACAAAGCACCGAAAGGACAGACCGGCTCCCGTGTTCAGAAGGCACTGACAACGTGTCCGTGGTGGCACCTCTGCAGGAGAATCACTGTACAGTGCCGCTGCTTGCTCCACTGCCAGCGCCAGCAAGCTGGTCTAGCAGGTGGATGATAAAGTTGATTCTTTCCAGAAGAGTTGCATTTTTGTTTGCTGTAGCTCTCAAAAGCTGGGAGTAAATCTGCTTGTTGGTTTTGAGGACTACATCTTCTTCAACGTTACTGCTGAGGTAAAACAAATTAAAATATTAAAAAAAAAAAAAGACAGGTGAAGGGAACAGTGATACCCACCAACAGTTCAATGAGAAATCCTACAAAATGAATAGTAACAGCCCAGCAGAAACTTTTCACAGAGAAGTAGATATTCCACTAATACCTATTCCATACTTACATCCTTCCATTAATTGCTTATGGGCCCGCTTTTACACATTTCATACATCAATTAAAATCACTGTTCATTCCTTTTATAAATATTTGAGTGCCTGCTCTGTATTAGGAACTGTTCTTAAAAGTTTAAGAATCAAAAAACCCTGGGACCAACAGTTAGCATAATGGCTATGTCACTGGACTCCCGTGTAGTTGACCGTGGTTTGTGTCCTGGACCCGGTGGCTTAAAACTCATGCCGGGCGCATATGTGTGCGTGCCCAAGATCACGAGAGGAGAAGGGAGTGCGGTGTGGCCATCCCCCCTGGGGGGTGATTTCTTGCTTTCTGTCTGGCTCTGTCTGTCTGGCGAGCGCACACGCCCTATAGCAAAAACCTTTCCAAAAAAAAAAAAAAAATTAAAAAACCCTGCTTTCATAGAATTCATATTCTGTTGAGGTGGCGGCGGGGGGGGGGTTTGTACTGGGGAAGACGTACAGTAAACAAGAAATAGTGTCAAGACTGTACATACCATGAAGAAAATACAGTGGAGATGGGCAGGGGAAAGCTACATGGCACTTCCCCTATTTTTTAAGCTTGGACGCAGACCCTTAAACACTGTTAACAAGCACACATCTAACACAACTGCTGGGTTGCTAGCTCTAAAACTATTAGAATCATCTAGGACTTTAAGCGCAGGTTCCTGACACAGGATTGGCTACTCCTCAAGTTACTCTAAAAATGTCAGTGCAATTTTTGTGTGAAGAAAGCCTCTCAGCTGTACAATATAGTACTCCATATTAGAAATGTTTACGTTTACAGTTGGTTCTAAAAATATTTACCCCTTATGATCTATGTATTATATTTACTAGAACTGTCTAGCAATCAAATGGCAGTTCATTTCTAGCATCTTTTTTTTTTTTAAATGAGTCCAGATTTAACACAGACCCTTGGCTCATATAAACTACATAACAGCAGACAATCATACAACTCTTTACAGTGGACGTGACCACATCTGAAACTCCTAATAACCCCTGCCTTACACTGGCAAGGACTCATATTCTTATGTCACGGATGTAAAAGCTAAGGATAGATGGCTAATAACATGAACCAACATCAAAATATTGTTTTCCCATTCCATACACTATGTTCTTTTCTCCACTGTGCAGGCTCTTCCTTTGCCCAAGTGCCAGACAGGCCTGCCAGAGGACAGCCAGGCAGGGGGAACACCCTTCTCCTGCAACAGGACTCCACTGTGAGGCATTTCCTTTTCCTCTTTGTTCATGGCTCCACTTATTATTTCTCCAAAGGACCTGCTTTCTTCATGTGGCCACCTGATGACCCTCATCCTCCCCTCTGTTCCCTGTTTATCAGGCAAATCTCCTCTTTTTCCCCAAAGTAACACAGCAAAGTGATTGTTTAAAAAACCACTATTTACAATTTGGCCTTAAGACTGGCTGTATTTTAGTTTTCTGTTTTCTTTTTTTGTTTGTTTTTTGTTTTTTAACATTCACAAAATGTCTAAAACTTTATGACATTTAAATTACTCATTGATAGTAATCAAGGCAATAGCATTTAATTAGAACTGGTATTTGAAATACAAATGATTCTTTATGGACAATGATGTATTGTCATTTTAGCTGGGTGCTTAAACATAACTGATGGCTGCTGGATCTGATTTATTCAGATCATACTCTGAACCTTAAACTATCTTCTAATTCCTTTTTTGTTTTAAAGAATTATTTTATTTAATTTTATTCATTCATTCATTCATTCATTTTAATTTAATCAGACAGAACAAAGAAAGAGAGGGAAAGTGAGAAAGCAAGTCATTCAGGTCCAAGACTTGATCCTTGGCCAGCCACGTGGGAGTGTCCAGTGCCTTAATCACCACACCACCTGCTGGTCCCCATCTTCCAATTTCTGTAAATCATGTTCTCCCTTAAAATTCATCACTAATGGGGACCAGCAGTTAGCATAATGGCTATGTCACTGGACTCCCATATTCGACTGTGGTTCGAGTCCCGGACTCAGTTGCTTAAACTCATGCCAGGTGTGCATGCCCAAGATCCTGGGAGGAGAATGGAGAAGGGATTGCGGCGTGGCCACCTCCCCTGGGGGATGATTTCTTGCTTTCCGTCTCTCTTTCTCTGTCTTTCTGGTGAGCACATGAGCCCTGTGAGCACATGAGCAAAAATCTCTAAGAAAAAAAAAAAATTCATCACTAGTTCCACTGAACTATGACCCTCATTCAGAGAGCCCCACATTTTCACATGGCTTTCTTTTTCCAAAGGTAACTTACATTCTTTTTCTTTTTAAAGAAAGTTTATTCTGTTCACGAGAGAGCGCATGTGCACATGAAGGGGTGGGAGACAGAAAGAGGTGCAAGCCTTGACAAAGTCTCATCACACCACCATCTCATTCCTTCATCCCTTCAGCTTGTTAGGATCTTAGACACATGCCCAGCGTGTTTTCAGGGCCACTCAGGATCCAAACCTGCAGCGAGAGTCGTGGCTTCCAGCACTGCAGTGGGTACATTACTGCCTACCCTGCCTAGGCTGGGCCAACTTTTCTTTTTCTTTTTACTTAACTAAATATTAAATGTACATATCTGGCTAGGAACAACTCATAAATCTAAAGGATTTGCTTTCTGCACTGTAGCAGAGCTTCCTGAATCTTCAAAAATTACTTCTACTTTTTATAGTTTTTCATTATATTAAATCCCAAAGTCATCAAAATGTCAAAGGCCCCAATCTATTAAAGCAATGAATATTAAAATACAGTAGAATAGCAAATAAATTCTAGATCCTAAAAGAAAAAAATGCACAAGCTAGCAGAACAAGCATTATCTAGCAGGACAATGCTAGATGTCACATGATGAATACCTGCATAATCAGAAACTGAAAACAAAACGCTTTAAAACAAATGAAATACATCTTAATTTACTTAGATTTCACTGTAACTCTGCAGAAATATAACAAAATCAAGATAGACTTTATTAAGTCCATTGATTGTATTTTCTTTTTTTTTTTTGACCTGTTTTTTTGGGGGGAGCAATCAAAATAAAATATAAACTTGTATTTCCTTTCTTTTAAAGTCCTGTTTTGATTTCTCTTATTCCGAAAGATAACATTCACTAAGTGATGACGTATCACCAAGGTTTGTAGCAGAGAATGTTTTGCCTGCAGTAAAGTTACGGATATTCTGGTCCCGCTGCAGTAGCCCATGCTGGTTGATGCTGCTACTTGCTACTTGGCAGGCCACATGGGAAGCCTGTGTTCTGTTCCCAGCCCACCCTAAAAAGCTGGCCGCACACCTACAGAAACTGCTGCTGAAGGCTAAGGCAAGAGGACAATAACACAGGTAAGATCTTGTCTTTAAAAAAACAACAAAAAAGACGTTTTAATGTGCACATTAGTGAAGCATGAGAGAAATAATCACTTGAAAGTAACCAAATATTTTTGGTTTTGAAACCTGTCAGCATATCTATTTTATTAATATAATATCATAGAATCATATTTAACAATTGTATTTAATAAGCCTGGGAAAACCAACACAAATTAGTGAAAAAAATATTATTTATTTACATACCTATTTTACTGATATTTATGATACTAGGTGTGTGAGTAAGCATTATGGGAAGTATGAATGGGGGGCAAGGGAAGAAAAGCACCGTCAACAGGGTCTCATCATGATCCTCCTTAGCCCTCCAGCTGGTAAGGACCTTGGGCAGGTGTGCATGCGCCCCGCACGTTCTCTGGCTGACCCAGAGACCTGAACCTGTAGTGTCTTCCAGCACTGCAGTTCATTTTGCTACTGAACGTGCTAGCAGGCTGGCCCCTTCTTTTTCAAGACAGGCTTAAACTGTGTTGCAATCCTTCTGCCTCAGCCTCCCAGCCAAGATCACAAGTGCACACCACCACGCCCAGCCCTTTCTTGAGACAGCGTCTTGCTACGTTGCTCAGGCCAGCCTTGAGCATGCAATCCTCCTGCCTCAACATCCTTGAAGTCACTGGAATTACAGGCACATGCCAACACGTCGGCTTTTATGTTAGACCAGAAATCAAACCTGGGCCTCTCATGTGGTCCCAGCCTAAAGAACACAGTATCTTAGCAGTATGCCGCCATGCCCAAGCCAGCTAAATAGAACTTGATGTATCATGTGTGAAAACTTCAGATTAAAGTTTTTATCTACAAAATATTGATAGTCTGAATAAACAGAGGTGAGAAACTCCTCCACTAAAAATTACTTAGGTCGTATACACGACTATTATGATGATATATTACTGAAACCTGTTAGCTAACCACTCAAACCATCAATTTGTGAAAAATCAATAAATTACTATGCTTCCCACATATCATATGTTTATATTGCCACCTTGTGGAAACCAGTAAAAAAAAAATTTAAATTTATCCACTGCTATTAAGTAGGAAAAGTCATGAGTTTTTTCCTACTGTGTATCACTGAATGCACTATCTTCTTGTTCTTCAGAAAGATGGATGCATGGGAACCAGCAGTTAGCATAATGGCTATGTCGCTGGACTCCCACATAGTCGACCGTGGTTTGCGTCTCAGACCCGGTGGCTTAAATCTCACGCCGGGCACGTGTGCGTGTGTGCCCAAGATCCCGAGAGGAGAATGGAGGAGAAGGGATTGCGGCGTGACCATCCCCTCTGGGGGATGATTTCTCGCTTTCTGTCTCTATGTCTCTCTCTGTCTGTCTGGCGAGCACACGCGCCCTATAGCAAAAACCTCTCCAAAAAAAAAAAAAAAGAAAGATGGGTGCATCTGCTAAATTATAATAAATACATCAATATATCTTGCTGTGTACCAGAACCAGAATATAGTACAGGTATTGAGGATTTACATTAGGCTGCATAAGATGGTGTTGTACCTAATACTGAAGATTCCCTCTGCCCCAAGCCAAACCTCTTCTTTGCCTATAAAGAATTATTCAAAACCAACAGTGGAGGGGATTTCTGCCCATGATGTAGAGAAGACAAAGTACCATACCCATCCTTACCACAGAAACAACAAAGGCAGGGCGAGCTAAAAGGTCACAACATTTTTTCAACCCATCAGATTGCTGGGGTTACTAGGAAACTTGCTAGTCTGAGATCTAAGAAAAGGCTGATATGGGAAAAACAAGAAAGTATTTTCTTACCTGGGGCAGGTGCTGCCAGATACTGGTAAGAATTTAGCCGGGATAGGGAATGAGAGAAAGCATCCTCCAAATAAGGCCTACAATCCTTTTTCCTACATTTCTCCCTCCCACCAGAATTTCCAATACATATGCACATGTATCAGATGTGTTTTTCAAGCCTCCAGGGCTGGGATCTAGCTCCCTATACTCAAGCTACTCAAGCACTTAGCTCCCCACCCTCACCACAAATTTCAACACAGCTCAACTCCAGGCTAAAAAAAAAGTAAGACTCAATTCCCCACCTAAATGCTTATCGAGAACAAGGTGAAAACCTTTCTAGGCAAAAAAAATTTTACTGTGTTACATATACCCTGTTTTTTTGTTTGTTTGTTTGTTTTTTTAAGAGAGAGATATTTTTACTTTAGGACACATATGCTCACCAGAAAGACAGAGAGAGACAGAGAGGCAGAAAGTGAGAAATCATCCCCCGGGGGCATGGCCATGGTGTAATCCCTTCTCCTCCATATTTCTCTCTGGATCCTCGGCATGTGCGAACACATGCCTGATCTGAGTTTTAAGGCGTCAGGTCTGGGACTTGAGCCGTGATTGACTACGTGGGAGTCCAGCAACATAACCATTACACCAACTGTTGGTCCTGAGATATCCAGTTTTTAAGAAAAACTATGAGATGTATGAAAGGCAAAGGAAAACAACACTGCCAAGATAATAAGACTTATCTATGACACAGACATTGGAACTCTTTCATAGAAGATTTAAATGGCAAAATATAATTAATATCTGTTAAAGGCACTAATGAAAAAAAATCTATGTAATATATCAGAGATAGAAACTTAAGAAAGAACCCAACGGAAACAACAGAAAGGAGGAACATAGTAACAGAGATGAGGAATGCCTTCAATAATTCTAACTGCAGATGATATAAAATCAAGTAAAAAAATGAGTAACCACGAAGATAAACCATTAGAAGTTACTCGAACTAGAGCCAGTCAGTGGCATGGTGGTTAAGGCGACTGGATCTCACATGGATGATAGCACAATTCAAGTATCCAACCTGCCAGCTTGAATAACACGCTGAGTGCTTGTGCATATGTGCCCAAAATCCTGGAAGGAGAAAGGAGGAGACAGGATTGTAATGTGGCCATCACTCATGGGAAGTGCTTTCTCACTTTCTCTCTGGTGAGCACATGTACCCTGTAGCAAACTAAAACCAAAAAAAAAAAAAAAAAAAAATTACTTAAACTAAATTACAAAAAGAAAAGCAGAAAGCAGGGAGTAGGGGCAGGAGGTACCCAATATACTGAGGGGAGAATGAAGAAGAAGTGATTATAGCACGGCCATCCTCCTTGAGGGGTGATTTCTTACTTTCCTTCTCTGTCTCTCTCAAGAGCACTCACCTTTTGGCAAAATATCTAAAAAGGAAAAGAAAAGGGGATACGAAACCCTAGAACAGGACAGTTAAGAACTACAGAATGCTATCAAACAGTGTAGCATAGGTATAACCAGAATTACAGAAAAAGAAGAAAGAACAGAGTATAAGAAATAAAAATACCTGTGGGGAAAGAAACCCTAGTGATGTACCTAGGCATATCATATTCGAATTGCTGGGTAGAAGGGGAGAAGACAAAAAATATTAAAGGCAGTTAGAGAAAAAGACATGAATGAACGGAAGTAGGAATCATGGCACACTTGCAGTCAGAAAACATACGAGCCAGTGAGTGACATCTTTAAACTGTTAGACAAAAAAGACTATCAATCCAGAATTCTATACCATGCAAAAATATCTTCCAGAACTGAAGATCTTTCACATCTCCCAATCAAAAAGAGAATTCACTGCTAGCAGATACACACTACTAAAAATGTTAAGAGAAAGTTTTTTAGGTTGAAGGAATATGCCAGACAGAAATGGTGCCTATACAAAGTGGTGAAGAGCATGGAAATGAAATAAATGAATGTAAATGAAATTTCCTGTTCTCTGTAGTTTTAATTGTTCTGAAAGATAACTGTCTATAGCAAAAATTAATAGCAGGATATTGTGTTTACAACCTATGCAAAAGTAAATGTGTCATAACAACAATAAAAATAAGGGAAGGAGGAATTATCTTCTTAAAGTCTTCATACTACTTGTGCATTGGAAGCAGTGTAATATTATTTGAAAGTGGATTCTGATTTAAAATGTATAATGCAAACCCTAGGTTAACCACAGGAAAATTAAAAAATGGTATGAATAAAAAAAATCAATAATGTAGGACCAATAGTTGGCGTAATGGCTATGTTGCTGGACTCCCATGTAGTCGACTGCGGTTCAAGTCCCAGACTCGGTGGCTTAAACTCACACCGGGGGTGTGTGCATGTGTGCCCAAGATCCCAAAAGGAGAATGGAGGAGAAGGGACTGCAGCATGGCCATCCCCCCAGGGGGTGATTTCTCCCTTTCTGTCTCTCTGTTTCTTTCTGGCAAACGCACACACCCTAGAACAAAAACTTCTCCCCCCCCACAAAAAAAAAATCAATGAAATAAAATGGAATCACAGAAAACGTTCAATTGGGCCAGCCAATGGCATGGAGGTCAAGGTGGCTGGTCCCACATGGCCAACTGCATGGTTTGCGTCCTGCATGTAGCAGTTTGAAAATCACTCTGCTGTGTGCATAACCCCAAGAGGAGAATGAAGAAGGAACTACTACAGGGTCATTTCCCCCCAGGGAGCAATTTCTCACTTTCCCTCTCTCTCTGGCAAATGCATGTTATATAGCAAAATTAAAAAACACACACACAAAAAAATGAAAAAAGACACCAATGGTAAGAGTGAATTAGGGGGCCAGCAGGTGGCGTAGTGGTTAAGTCCAGCCCCTGTTCACTCAAGAAAAATAAAATGTGACTAGTACTATATGTATAAAACACATTGAACTTATTATTTAAAAATGTCAAAGAAAACAAACTTAAGATGGCTTTACTGTCAAATCCTAATGTCTGAGAAAAGAATAGTACTAATTCTATAAAATATCTTTCAGAAAATAAAAATAGAAGATGGAACACCAGCCAATTGACTTTATTAAACTAGTACTGCTCTAATACCAAAACCAGACAACTGCAGACCAGTATCCCCATGCAGACACACAAATCCTCAACAAAAAAACAGCAAATTGAACCCAGTAACACATAAAAAGGATACATCACAACAAAGTGGGGTTTATTCCAGGGATGAAAAGCTGGTTTATCATTTCAAGAATCAATGTAATCTACCACATTACCAGACTAAAGAAAGAATACTATACAGTTTTTTCATTAGATGTAGCAAAACCATTTGACAAAAATTCAAAATCCACTAATGATAAAAACTCCAGCCAACTAGGAATAGAAGGG
The DNA here is from genome assembly GCF_000334495.1 of Tupaia belangeri chinensis. NCBI lineage: Eukaryota > Metazoa > Chordata > Mammalia > Scandentia > Tupaiidae > Tupaia > Tupaia belangeri. The sequence goes on from NW_006159577.1 coordinate 1,256,699, forward strand.
AAGATCTTCAACTTGATAAAGGCATCTACAAAAGCCCACAGCTGATAGTAGTACTTAATGATAAAAAAAAAACAAATGTTTTGGGACCAGGAGGTAGCATGGTGGTTGAGGGACTGGAATTCCCACATAGCTGACTGAGGTTCACGTACTGGACCTGGTGGCTTGCTTTCTCACTCTCCCTCCCTCTATGTGCCTTTCTCTGGCAAAACTCATGTGAAAAAAAGAAAAAAGAAAACACAACAGTAATACATAAATAAATTTAAAAAAATATAATAACCAAATGGGTTTTCCCTGAGATCCCTGAGGAAATGGAAGTGGAGGTGGGGTTTATTACAAGGAATTGGTGTAGGGATGGAACTGCTCGTTTCATAATGGTAGAAGACGACACACAGCTATATGCATCTATATGCGTTTGTCTAAGCATGAAGAACTGTGTATCACAGTGGGAATTATACTGTACATAAACATTAGAACATAAAAAGTAGTCAAGGGGCTGGTAGATGGTGTGGCTGGACTCCCACATGGCCGACTGTAGTTCAAGTCCCAGACCTGGCAGCTTGCTTTCTCACTTTCCCTCTTCCTCTCACTCTGTCCCTCTCTGATCAAATTTTAAAAATAAGTAAATAAATAAAGCTAAATAAAATATTTCTGTAAACAACAATGACAAAGTAAAAAATGATCTGTACCCTAAGATTAAAAAGTGGTAAAAACACACGTAGGATAACTGATAATGATATGTTAAAAAGAATTTTTTCTTCTTTTTCCTATTTTGCAAATTTTCTAACATGACCAGATTACACTTGTATGTTAAAAAAGAAAGAGGGCCAACTCAGTGTGTAGCAATGTGCTGTTCAAGAGAAACTGGATACCACATGGCCACAACAGTCAGCATGAAACATGCTGAGCACATGCAGGAGTGCCCCAGACCTAGCAGGCTAGAGGGCTAGAAAAAGGGGATCGCAGTGTGACCAGAATCTGTAGAGGGTGCTGTGCACCGCCCCTCCCAATCATGTGCACCTGCATGCACATTATCATGAATAAAGAAAAAGAGGAACCCTATTTATATTACTTTCCTGATCTAGTATGGATCTAGTATTTTTCAAATTACATTAATAATGTCAAAATAGTAACCCTGAAAAGAAAATATAACTGCGTAAGATGACAAAGCTGTATGAAAATATTTTTTGCTCAAGTGTTTACTTTTCTTTTCACTAATTTCCTGGGCTTTAGAGAGACTTTGCTATTCTATCATCTACTTTTTACAGAGCACTTGGCCCTGAGTATCAAAACTATAGTCTAGACTTCCCATTAAAGATGACACTCAGAGGCATTACTAGAAAACATTAAAGATCTTCATTCCTGGGTCATTCAACTCTGTCAGGGAAAAGACTGCATACAATAGGATATTTATTCACCCTCAGGCAGCAAGAAGTCTTAGTATCTATAATCTTCATATGTAGTAGCTCACAGAGACGTTGACTCTCACCTAGTTTAACATATCAAGAGGGAACAGTACTTAAAACCCTGGATTACCCTCATAAAAGAAGAATACAAGCTATTTTTTCTTCACAATGTCATGAGAGTATTTGTGCTCTTTTTTATAGGTTAGGTGATGAGAAAGAAATTTCCATTAAAAAAAAACAAACCTCAATTTACCTTGTTTTCTTTTTAGTTGAAGAGAGCAGTTTTATGGACTGAAGGAGAAGGAATGACAACCGAGATTCAAATATACTGAGGAGTTTTATCACTTCTTCTCGATTAAGACTAGGAGAAGAATCAGCAGCTGGAGTAGTCTCACCACTCTTAGGCTAAACATGACAAAAAGTTATTTCACCTAAGTTGCCCAACAATGGCAGTTTTATACTAAAGTGACTGAACTGCAGTTACATTAAACTTTTTAACCAAAACCAAAACAGCATGCATGAGATAATTTTAACAGACTGAAACACATGATAAAAGATGCCTCACACATAATAGTCACTGACATAGAAATTAATGCTGAAAAAGTCTCCTGGCTTCCCAACATCAGACGCAGAAGGAGCAACATGAAAATGGGTACTATGCTAGATTTGATGAACCAGAGTTGGGAAAGTATTAACAATAGGTGGGCATACCACAGGGACTTAGGGAAGCCTTTAGCAGGAGAAGGTTGTGTGAATGATAGAATTCTCAGAGCACTAAAAGTCCTTTCCTGACGAGCCTGCTTAGTAAGAACACTCATCCTTCAGATGTCCCAGGCAGCTTACTAGAAATTATATAAGAGGATACAGGCCTTTCTTTCTCTTGAAAAACAAAACAAACTCCCTAAACAAAAACTTGAGACTTCACGACTTGCTAACCAGTGCTTTGCTAACCATGATCCAGGGGTCTCACTAAGGTACATTCTTAAAAAACTTTTAAAATATAAAAGATATACTTTCAAATTAAAGGAGTTTAATAATTCTATCACACAAATATAACAAATCACTGTTAATGTGTTTTTATACGGAGTAAAGATATACATGTGTGCATATATACACACATACACAAATGTAAACACATGCTATATGTACAATATATAAATTCACCATTTAGCTTAAGATACAAAGAAAATAATGGTGAAGGACTGGCCATTGAACCTAATGGTTAAAGGAGCTGGATCTCATAAGGCCAACAATGGTTCGAATGCCAGCACCAATGGCCTGAAAAACATACTGGGCACGTATGTGTATGCTCCAAATCTCAACAGGATGGAGAAATGGAGAAAGGATTGCAGTGTGACCACACCCTGTAATGAAGTGCTTTCTCCCTCTGATAAGTGCACAAGCCCTATGGCAATTAAAAATAAAACAACAACAACAAAGGTAACGATTTTCTCAATTCACCTGTTCAAATTCTTCTATAAGCTCCTTCCGGATCAGCTGGAATGCATGCTCAGTTCTCACCATTATATCAAGAGCTCCAGTTAGTGTTTTCAATTTGCCAACATTGCTATTCTGACCTTAAGTTTTAAACACAAAATGATTATTCCTTTAAATATAAACCTAGATCCCCATATGATGTTAAAACATTAATGAAAATTCAGATTTTAAAATGCTATAAAAAGGCAACTCATGAATATACTAATTAAATGCAACTTCTGTTCAATAATTTTTAGAGAAAAATATTAAATACAAGCAAAGCAATAGTAATTGCCTCACCATTTGATTTTATCAGAGTGAAAACACAGTATTTTTTAATAGAAGCTAGTAACTAAAGCAACAGGTTAAAAGGGATTTTAGGGAAGAAGAGTCTGTGGTTTAAAGGCTACCCGGATATTTACCAGTTGCGTAATGCTATTCAAGTCACTTATGCACTTACAATCAGTCGTCCTACCTATAAAGTAAGCACAGTACCCTTCTGCTCAAAGACAGAAAGTTAGACAAGATAAAACGAGGTTTCATTTTATTCTAGGACCTTTCAAATAAAACTTTTCTACAGCAATCAGCTACCACAAAGCACCTTTGCTCCTATTCTCTTTGAGTTTACATTCGATTGTGGTGTATAGGAGGGGATTGATCTTGCCCAGAGGTCTAGCCTTTGTCCTTGGCTCTCTGAGACCCTGGAATGTTCTTCCTGGGAAGTACCCTTGTTTGACTAGGGGACCCAGGGTCACATTGGGTATTCTAACAATGTGATTTACTGTGGAAACTCTGGGTCCCATTTATCAGTTTGACCTCTAGAAGAGCGAGCAGCTCAGATCAACCACGTGATAATCAACTACATGTCTATATGACCAATCCCAGTAAAAACTCTGAACCTCAAGGCTTGGATGAGCTTCCCCAGGTGCCAATTTTCCATACTGTTGTACATATCCTTGCTGGTCAGTCAGTGCCATATACAACTCCACTGAGAGAAGACAACTGGAAGTTTGGTACTTTGGAATTCTCCTGGAATCTGCCTCACACATCTCTCTCTTGCATGATTTTAATGTGTATCCTTTCACTGTACTTAAGCGTAACCATATGCGGAACAGCTTCCAGTGACCTCTCTGAATCTTTCTAGGGAATTATCAAACCTGAGTGCTCTTAGGGACCTCCAAACTTACAGGTGGTATCAGAAATAAAAGCGGCTTGGGGACTCCCCAACTCTGTAGGCGGGGAGGTAGTAACTGTTGCCTTATTCCTTTACGAAATAAGCCCAGACTTTCAAAACAAGGTATTACGTGTAAACTTAATGGATAGTGTGATTTCAGTACAGATGTGACATCTGGCATCAACTGTGGATCATGTATGTGCATACTGTTGGAAACTGGGAACAGATAATAAAGACATTAGGAAGTTAAATCTGAGTCATATGTAACAGAAAAAAATACTGGGCAAAATAAGACAGAATAAAAGATGTTATAAACTTGGGGCCAGCAGGTGGCGGAGTGGTTAAGGCACATCTTGTTTCTCTCTGGTGAGTGCATGTGCCTTACAGCAAATTAAAAACAAAATACCACCATTAATAAAAATAAAATTTAAGTAAGTAATTCTTAAAAAAATGTTATAAACTACAGCATTTATTAACCTGGCTACAAACCTGGCCTGAAAAAAAAAAAACAACAAACACAAGACACTAATTTTTCTAAAGTACTCACAGTATTAAAACATAAAAGAATCAGTCATTCTTACCACCTTAGCAAATTTGTCCCCAGGATCTCTATTTTTATAAAAAACAATACCTGTTTATTCTAAGGAATTAGCACTTGGTAGAAAATCCAAAGATATAAGTGAAAAAGATCACCACAGACTCATCCCCAGAGCGACCTACTATTAATCTCGGTAATGATCCCACACTTTTAACAATGCATACATAGCAACAAAAAAGTTCACAATAGTTTTTAGAAATTCTCTTGAATAGGTAACATATTCTCTCAATTTACAAAGTCCAAATCCTATACAGTGAAATCCCTCTGCCTAGCTTTCCAGGTTCCTTCCCCAGAGGTAATGTCAGTTACTTTTGTATACTGCATGGCCACTCTGGACCTATACAAATAAATCATATACTCTAAATAGTACATTTCTTTTAATTTTATAGAATAAAAAAAAACTGAAGTAAAACTACACAAATTGCTGTCCTTCAAATAGTGTTCCTTGTTTCTTCACTAAATGAGAGATATTTCTCAAGCCTCTGGGGGAGAGGGGAGCAAGTAAGCAAAAGCAACAGGAACGGAATTTAGGAAAAAAATAGTTATTGGCACATCTGCTTATTTCCTGTCATGGAAAGTAACACAGGGAAGCATTCTCACCTGCACCTTCTCCTCCTTCCCAGTTTCTTTACCTTGGTCAGGCTCTACAGCAAACCTGCCAAGCATCAGTTCCATGACTAAGCAGAGCCAATGAGGATCATCACTCCTTTTCTGCTACTTCTCCATTCCCAAGTTTTTCATGCTAATTTAAATCTTTAATTGTCTAGACCGACTTGTAAAAATTCTTTCAAATAAGGGATTATGGGCTACATTTCACTATTCCTAGTCTTTGAATATAATCTAATGTATTTCTCTAAATTTTATAAAACACTTTAAAAGATAAAAAGACTTCATGGTGCCTACCCAAAATCATTTAATATGGGCAAATTAAAAAGAAAACAAATTTCTTACATCCAAGAGAGATGCACAGGTCCACCTCACTCTAAGACAATCCAACATTAAGCCAATGCATACATAGCTAAGAAATGAAAAAGACTTACTGGTCATCTGAAATTCTGCAAATGCTACTCTTTCTAACTGAACTCTAAGTAGTTCACATGGAGCATCTTTGAGAAGCTGAAAAAGCTTTACAGCTTTGCTGTAATGGAGCTCAGCCAGCACCCGGTGCTGCTTCCTAAGATGTTCATCACCAACCTAGAACCAAAAATACAATTAAAAAACAAATAAACAACAACGAAAACAGCTCTGTGCTTTGGTTTTTCACAATAATTACTTGATAAAATCTTCTGACTCGATTTACTAAACTCTCTTTTTTATTTTTTCAAAAATTTTTAAACTACCACTTCTCACCTCAGGCCTTTTCTGTCTCTTGCTAATTTCAGAAGTAATTTTAAATCTCCTGGTTTTTTTGTTTTTTTTTCCCCCATCCCCTACAAGCCTTACAGTTTAGCTCTTACATTTAATCCTTAATCTATTCACATATATAATTTGTATACATTGTGAGGGAGTTCAACTCCATTCTTTTACAGTTGTCCCAGCACCATTTGCTGGAAAGGACTTTTCTTCCCACACGGAATTGCCTTGGCACCCTTACTTCTGTTCTGAAGATACCAGACCATCTAGCATGGCCAAACTGAACTTCAGCTGGGGGAGGAACTCCTGTGGCGAGGGGAACTTTTGGTTAAGGACTTTCAATAGCAAAGTAGAAAGAACTCCTCTCTGAATTAAACTGGACCTCAGAGGATAAAACTCCCAGAGTAAGGGCAGCACAGAAGTAAGGCCATGCCCAAGGGACTGTAAGATAAGTAGTCTTGATACTGAGCCAAAGAAGGGGAAAACAACCAAACAAAAGATACCCTTGATAAATTAAGCATAAGACTCCCTAGAGGAGCAAAGCAACCTTTCTGAATTAAGGCACCTTTATCCTATGCCTCAAATCATTCTTAGAAATACATGCATCTGAGTGCCAGGGTTGATATACAACACTGCTGGTACCAGATGGTTTATATCAGTCTCAAACTGGAACAACTCCAAAGTTCAGAAATCAGAGAGCAAATAAATACGCTATGATATATTCATTTAATGAATATGACTGAGCTAAGAAAATGAGCTACGTGTACCAACATGGATGAATCAATCTAAAAAACCTGTTAAGTAAAAGGCAATAAGCCATGGAAACATACAGATCGTATAGTTTGTTATGTAAAGCTCACAACAAAGTAAAAGATAAACACAAAAAGAAATGGACATCATGGGAAAATTCCAGGCTACAGTTGTTCTGGATAGGTGTGTAAGGAGACAGAACAGAAAGAGGCCCAGAAGAACTTTCTATAGCAATCCTTAAACTCCAGGTAAGGTACACAGTAGTTTATTATTCTTTAAATTGTACATACAATCTACATATATTTTCTATGTGCTTTTATATGTATGCTCTATTTTATAATAAAAATGAGAAACATTAAAATTTACACAGAACCATTACTAGACATAGAATTATTATTATAAAGTCTGCATTAAACTACATTGAAAATAATCTTGGGACTGGCAGATGGCATAATGGTTACGTCACTGGACTATCATATGGCTGACCAAGGTTCACATCCTGGACTTGGCAGCTTGAAACTCATGCCTGGTGCACATGTGTGCGTGCCCTAAATCCCAAGAGGAGAATGGAGGAGAAGGGACTGTGGTGTGGCTATTCCCCCTGGGTGGTGATTTCTTGCTTTCTTGCCTCTCTGTCTCTCTAGTAAGTGTGCGCCCTATCACAAAAATCTCTCTATAAATAAAATAATAATAATAATAATAAAATGATCACACTCAGGCAAATTATGATTTTGCAAACTAAGAGCCAATCAATTACAACTGAGAAACAGCACAGGCAAAGGTGATAGGGGAAAAATATTCACACTACAGCTTTCTAAAATAGCTAAGTAGAATAGATAGCACTTAAAATATGTGTGAAAATATAAGAAAAGCATCCAGAACTCTTAAACTGACTTGGCATTGAACTTAAATTAGAATGACAATACCTGATTCCTCAGACAACTGTGATACATGGAAGCCAGCCTGTGATGGATGGTTGCAGCTCGATACTGACAGAGAGGCTGTCGAGCAGATACCGAATCAACATCGCAGTATTTCAAAGACTTCATCATAGCCTCACTGACTTCTTTTTCAATCTGTTTATTTTTTTTCAAGGAGGAGAAAAGAAAGATAAGCTCGTAATCCAACTATGAGAATTTAAAAAATATTTCAATACCATTGGTCAAGGAAAAGATGGTACGGATGCTCAATATTTGTTAAAGGAATAAATAAGGTTAAAGATTTATTTCATAATCCAGCAAATATTACCTGTTCCTGAGCTTTTCTAGATAATGGAGCATAATCTTGCTGAAGCGTTGCCATAGTAAAATAAGTAGTGGACAATTCCCAATTAACTGAATCCCAAACAGCTGGGTGTATGTCTCGTGTCCCCAGTGACCTCAGGGCTTTCAAATAGTAGTCAACAGCCTATGAAAGAGGAAAAGCGTTTCATTATATGCTAATATCACATTAAAGTAAAACATACTTTAAAACCACCTATATATTAATTTAATTTTGATAGAATTTACAAAAGGACTAAATTATGAGGAAAGGAAAAAAAGAAAATCAATAAAAATATTTTAATGGAGAAAGTTATTTAAAGTGAACTGAATATCACTGTATTTTCAGCTTAAGTCTACAAGAAGCCAGTCTCTCAAAGGAGAGCTGCTTTCTGACTCATGCTGATACAAGAATATGCATTTTCTTCCTTTCTTTTTTTCCTCCAAAGTGGAAATTCAGTTTATATAATAATAAATTTGACAGATTTCACTGTAGAAAGTAACTCCTCCTAGCCTCTGCCACCCTCCATCCACAAATAAATGGCCACTATATTTTAAACAAATAAAATCCCACTTAATTCTACCACCAAGAAATAATTTCTGTATTTCTGGTATGTATTTATTTATAAAGTTTGTCTATGTATACATAAACTTAAAAAAAAAGGCCACTTTTATTTTAAGATTCACTATAAACATTCTTCACTAATGTCAATTAAATACTCCAAAGTACCTGACGGGTGAGTGCCCTTTTCCTGTACTCTTTCCAACACTGGATATTATCATGTATCAAAAAAATTGGCAATTTAGGGAACCAGCAGTTAGCGTAATGGCTATGTCGCTGAACTCCCACGTAGTTGACCGTGATTCGCGTCCCGGACCCGGTGGCTTAAACTCACGCCGGGCACGTGTGTGTGCGTGCCCAAGATCCCAAGAGGAGAATGGAGGAGAAGGGATTGAGGCATGGCCATCTCCCCTGGGGGGTGATTTCTCGCTTTTTGTCTTTCTGGCAAGCGCACACGCCCTATAGCAAAAACCTCTCAAAAAAAAGAATTATAAAGATGCACACATATGCGCCTGGTGTGTTCCTCAAGCTACTGGGGCAGGGATTTAAACTGCCCTCAGTCACGTGAGATCCAGCTCCCTTAACTACAGGGCTGGCACTGAGCTTATTCATCTTATAGCCATGGTTTTTGCTTATTATGTCATGCCATTCCATCATATAAAATTCTTCCTATATATTCTCTGGCACTCTTACAGTTTCACTTTTTTCATGTCAATTTTTAATCCATTTGACATTTATTCTGGTTGCACCAACACAATTTATTGAACTATCCTTTCACTATCAATTCTGTGTGTAATCTTCAATACTAAATCTTGTTATTCCTAGGCCAGTTTCTAAGTGTTTTAATGATCTGTCTAGTCTTGTGCCATCATCAAAGTTTAATGATTTTTAATTTTATAATATTTTAGTGGAGCAATGGCAAAGTGTAAGTAAATGACAGATGTGAATGGATGAGGCCCAACATAAAAGCAAATGTGCTACCTTATTATAATACAAGCCTTCTTCCGGAGAAAATTCACGTTTAAATTCATCGCCCGCACCACAGTGTGCCTGTGCACAAATGCGCATAAGTCTTCCCGTGTTACATAATAAAAGGGCAGCATTTGTAGCATCGTCGATTGACTCGAAGTTATGAATTCCTTTTTCGAAACAAGAAAAGCTTTTTTTCCACAACTGTTGCTCTGCAGCAGACACTGATTTGCTCACTTCACCAAGTAAGAAAGAAAACAATTGTTACCACACCTTAGTGTAAACTCCACTATTGTCTCTTGACATAATGATGAGAGAAGGATGGTGGGGATGGGACTATCGTGGAGAGCCAGCCAATGCAACTGCAGTGCACTGCTCTTACCATGCATGTTATATGAAGGGGTCTGTGTCCCCCCAAATTCACAAATTGAAGACATAACCCCACTACCTTAGAATGTAGAACCAACAGGAAAAATAAAGAAGCAAAACATTTAAATGTCACAAAAATGGAAAATTATCTGTTGATAATAATGTGTATGCAATACCTTTAACTGGGCTATTATGAAGTGTATTTAAGCTGGGAAAATTCATTTTGCATGCTGTAATGATATACAGTGATTGAATGTGTATGTGTGCATACATACAGGTACCTACATACATATATAGAAAAGAATGTGTGTTTGGGATAGGACCTCTAAAGCAGTAATGTTAAGAATGGGGCCTTGATCAAGTATGACTGGTGTCCTTATCAAAAGATGGAGAGACACCAGGAGCATGCACAGTGAAAAGGTCATATGAACAGCAGGAAGGCAGCTATGTGTAAGCCAAGGAAGGAGATAAGCCTCGAGGAACCTAACCCCGCCAGCACTTGATCTTGAACTTCCAGCCTCCAGAACACTGAGACAGTAAGTTTCTACTGTTCAAGTTGCCCAGTCTGTAGTATTTTATTACTGCAGCCTAATATAGGCTAACTTAGTTCAACTAAATTTTGTTAAACTAATACAAAATTTAAGCACAGCCTTTCTCAATACTGTTACTAATGCAAGCAAATATAAACATCTCAGCAAAGTTGTCATGCTATAAAATTTTAAGAGGTTCATAAAACTGATCTCATGAGTTTCAAGAAGTTACAATCAGTGCTTTATTCAACTCTATGTTCCTGACTACCACTTTCTATGTTCCCTGGCTGACTTCCTCCTCTAAATGTCCCTTAAATATACAGGTCCCCCTACTGGCAATGAAATCCTTGGGGGGAAACACTTGAATTCCTGGTGCCAAACACAGTTCACAGATCAACAGGTGCAGAGGTAATTGATCAATTTACCTGCTACCCTCAGTTCTCTTTGCCCTCTTCCTTTCTCATGCTGTGTCCAGTCTTCACATTTTACCCATTCTCATAGCTTCAACTATTACCCTTATATGAACCATTATCAATTTATGTCTTGCTAGCCCTAATTAGCTTTAACTACACTTTTAAATGACTGCCCTATTAGACCTTTTCACATATGCATGTTCAATAGGTATCTCAAACAACATGTGATGATACATCAACTGATACAACATCTACTGCCTGACTCAAATGAGACCTCTTACTGTTATTCTAAACATACATGGAACTCCCTATCTTGGGTTTATTCCTAGCTGTCTACATAAGCTACAAAGTTCCTTTTTTGTTCTATTTGCCTGATGATGTTTTATACATCATGCACCAACTACACATTTATAACTACACACAGTCTTCCCCAAGGCTTTCTTAGACCATACTACCTCATCAATGTTTTCCTTGCTCACTGTCCTACTGTACTTGCACTTACCTACAGCACTTCTCAGAGATTTGCACTTCTGTCTTTTTAACCAGAAGGAGTAGATGTTTTAGCCAGTTACATATTTGACCTAGAGCCTGACACATGACTAACTGTGTCCAATATGCTTCTGAACTGACCAGATGGAGTGAAGTACAAAGTGGAAAGTAGGACACTAAAATGATGAATCTCAATGGAAAATCATTTTTTAAAACTAACTTTATTTCATGAAAGTTTAATTAAAAAACAAATAGGCAAGGTGTGGGGAGACAGTAGCACAATGGTAAATGCAACATTCTGTGATGACCCACATGGAAAGGTTCTAAGTTTGCATCTGGAGACCTTGCTGAATATAACAGGGCACATGGGTGCACATGATCTAGAGCTGGCTGAAGTCGTGGGGTGGATATCAGTACCCTTGTTGGAGATGCTGTCTCTCTTGCTCATGGAAAAGATAAATTAATTTTATTTTTTTACACTTCAGTGCAAATGCACAGGAAAGAGAAAAAACAGAGTAAATATCCCCAAGGGGGCCTGATCAGGCTGCAATCCTTTTTACTCTAAATCTCCATCTCATCAGGATCCTGGGCATGTGCTTAATGCCTGGCATGTTTTTCAAGCTGACAGGGTGGGGACTAGAACCCAGGATAGCCATGTGGGATCCAGCTTCCTCTGCACAGCACCTAATTGCTGAGGCTATGGGGCCATATTATTATTTTTTTTTAGAATTTAGAGAATTTTTTGAGATTTTCTAACAGGACACCTCTTTTTTATTTTTATTTTTTGACACTTGTACATCTATATTTAATCAGCATTATTTTCCATTGAAAAGACAATGAACTGAACCAAATGCTGAAGAGTGGAGCAATCCATTGAAAAATGTGACACATGTACACCACTACACACTCATAAAAAAATACTGAGATTCAGTCATTAGGCGAAAAGTAAATGGATACAGAAGATATGGTGTTAAGCAAAGCAAGCCAATAATGAAAGACAACACTGTATGTCCCTCTCTCCCATGTATAATAAATATTTGTCCCCTATGGCAGAAACTGAGAAAGTAAAAGGTATAATAGCAGGGAATGTGGGCGTATATATTAGAGAGTATAGAAGGGAGATAGGTAGGTTTAAGGAGGGAGAAACTCGGGGAGAAAACATGCAAACTCGTTTATGTGACCAGTGCTCTACCTCCTGAGCTACAGGGCCCCTAAAATGGTTATAGATACCAGATACAGTGTGGGAAGAAGGTGGATGAAGGAAGAGTCTGAGGAAAGACATTAAGGAAAGAAGGAGAGAGGCAGGGCATTTATGGGACAAAGAAATGGGTTATTAATTGTTGAAGATAATGTGTATAGTATTCTTGACTGGACTAGTGAGAAATGTATACATATTAGAATATTCACTTTGCAGACTAAGTGATACATGTGGTTGAATGTATAAAAGAAATTGAAATAAAAAACTATATATAAAATAAATAAATAAACCCTTCATATTTTATAGTCGGGAGGAAAAAAAACATGCAAACTGGAAAAAACTATGGTATAAGCAGTAAGACGTACAATGATTAAATTTGAAGTCATGGTTCCAACCCAGTGCAATTCTACAGAGCACCTCTTTATGGCATAAAATAAAGTGCCAATAAAGACGAATAAGAAATCAGCATCATTTTCTAACAGAGCAGGCAATAAAGAGAGGAATCCAGGGAACCAGCAGATGGCGTAATGGCTATGTCACTGGACTCCCATGTAGTTGACCATGGTTCAAGTCCCAAACCCGGTGGCTTAAACTCACCCCAGGTATGCGTGCGTGCCCAAGATACCAAGAGGAGAGGGGACTGTGCCATGGCCATCTCCCCCTGGGGGGTGATTTCTCGCTTTCTGTCTCTATGTTTCTGGCGAGCACATGCACCCAATAGCAAAAACCTCTCCAAGAAACAAAAAAGATAAGAATCCGAAGAGATACTCACCTGTTCTCTCACTCTGCAGTGCGGCAGCCTGATTCATATAAAACACACCAATTTCATTTCTAATATTACCCATTCTCTTCAACACCTGGACATAGTGTTCTGGATTTTGGCTTTTTAAATCACTAAATTGCAAGATCTCATTAGCAGCCTCATAACATTTACAACTAACTGAAAGTTGACTTTCTAAGTCTGTAGACAAATCTGTTGCCCATGCAAATCCTTAAAAGAAAAAAAGAAAGGAAATGACAACATGAGTCATATAAACCCTTCCTTCTTAGTACTTAAGTTTATCTGATATCTTAAAGTCAGAATAATAAAAAAATGCAATACAGTATAAATATACTAAAATTCAATCAATACAAAAATCTTTAAGTTCCACAGTGATGATCTCTACTTGTAAAACTAAATTTTCTTGGGATATGAATGTCTGATTAAAGAAGCATTTTCTTTGCCTAAAAATACCAAACAATTCCCATTACTCAGATTTTCCCAGGTACACTTACTTGTTCATTGGTAAAAACCTAAAGTTGTCAACTGATACAAGGTAAATAGCTTTTTTTAAAAAAAATGATCGGAATATAGTTTTTAAAATAAAGTGTCAATGTTAAGTTAAAGTCATTGAAGAAGATACACAAAAACAAAAATGCCATCTAGTGGGAACTGAAGTAAACTTAGGCACAGAACCCAAAATTCAAGAGGGAGAAAATACTCCTGTTGAGAATAAACAAACATATAGGAGAACATCACTGTCACACATATTTTAAATAAAATTACTTAGATGGGAGTGGTTAAAAACAAAACAAAACACACACTGAGGATTCTCCCACTGTGTCTCTTAAAATACAATGATCATTTGAGAAACAGGGAGAAGGGGAAAAAGAAGTAAAAAAATGCAAGAAAATAATACATTTTCTCTTCTTCTCCAGTGTACTCCTCTAGCTGCTCACTAAACAGAACTTTTTGGGAAGTAGACATCAAGTAACAAAAACAATTTAAGAGCATAATAAAATAAATCCATAAGACACTACCAAAGTACCTTTTAAGGACATCAAGTGGCATGGTGGTTATGATGCGGGATCCCACATGGCCAATTCTGTAGTCTGAGTCTCAGACCTGGCAGCTTAAAAAACATGCCCGGTGCATGTGTATGTGTAACCAAAATCCCAAGAGGAGAATGTAACGTGTGGCCATCTTTCTGGAGGTGGGGACGGTTTCTCACTTTCCCTGTCACTCAATGTCTCTGGCAAGCACATGTACCCCATAGCAGAAAACTAAAAGCAAAAACACAAAACAAAAAACAACTTCAAAAGATTAATCCCTTATCTTATTTACCTTAATTATTATTATTATTTTTTACTTGCCAGAGATACAGAATGTACACTTGCCACAGAGAGACAGAAAGCACGTCTCAAGGGGGCATGGTCATTCCACGATCTCTTTTCTTCCACTTCTCCACCCTGTCAGGGTTCTGGGCATGGACACACATGTGACCAGAGTGTCTTTCAAGCTGTCAGGGGCAGGGTTCAAACCATAGTCAGCCATGTGTGATCCAGCTCCCTGGGCATAGCACTTAGTATGGCAGTGCTGAGCTGACCCTGTAGTGAACTTATTACACTAAACTAAAAAGGAGAGGTACTGCTGTTATGGATTCAATTACTCTATTCCCCAGTTTAAAACATGACAACTCCAAACAGTGATATATTCAGTACAGCAGCTGACTATGAACTATCATTCAAAAAATGATGATCTCTTTATCTTAGCCCCAGGAATCATTCAGAAAATAATCAATCCACTTTTACCAACTGTTGTTCCTTTTCAAAAGAAAAATCCATGGTTTGCTTAGATGATTAAAAGCTTAGAAAAACCACTTAAAAAGAAGGATGTAAAAAGTCAACAGAATTGTTTTCAGACCTTATTTTATATTACTTCTAGTTTTATAATTACGAAGTATAAAATATTTGAAAATTATCTTACACAAATGCATAAGCTCATGCTCAATTTTAAGATTAAGAAAGGCTGGGGCTGGCAGATGACATGATTGTTAAGGCACTGGACTCCCCCACAGTCATCCATGGTTCAAGTCCTGGACCTCTCACTATCCCCCTCTCTGGTCAAATTAAAATGAAAAATAATAATGATAATAATAATGATAATAAAATTAAATAAGCTATTCTTTTTTTTTTTTTTTTGGAGAGGTTTTCGCTATAGGGCACGTGCGCTCGTTAGACAGAGAGAGAGAGACATAGAGACAGAAAGCGAGAAATCACCCCCCGGGGGGGATGGT